>NC_086103.1:13502500-13865341 GCF_963921235.1 Mobula hypostoma | reverse complement strand
GGTTGCTGTAATGAGCTTATGTTGGGGAGTCTGGTTCCTGTGATGAGCTGATACTGGAGAGTCTGGTTCCTGTGATGGGCTGAGCTGATGTTGGGGAGTCTGGTCTCTGTGATGAGCTGATGTTGGGGAGTTTGGTTCCTGTGATGATCTGAGCAAATGTTGGGGAGTCTGGGTCCTGGGATAACTTGGTGAATGGCAGTTTGGTTCCTGTCGTGAGTTGATGTTGGGGAGTCTGGTTCCTGTGATGAGTTGATGTTAGTGAGTCTGGTTCCTGTGATGAGCTGAGCTGATCTTGGGGATTCTGTTTCTGTGAAGGGCTGATGTTGGGGAGCCTGGTTCCTGTGATGGGCTGAGCTGATTCAGGGGAGTCTATTTTCTGTGATGAGCTGATGTTGGGGAGCCTGGTTCCTATCATGAGCTGATGCTGGGGAGTCTGGTTCCTGTGATGAGTTGATGTTGGGTCGTCTGGTTCCTGTCATGAGTAGATGTTAGGGAGTCTGGTTCCTGTGATGGGCTGAAATGATGTTGAGGAGTCTGGTTCCTGTGATGGACTGAGCTGATGCTGGGGAGTCTGGTTCCTGTAATGGGCTGAGCTAATGTTGGGGAATCTGCTTCCTGTGATGGGCTGAGCTGATGTTGGGGAGTCTGGTTTCTGTGATGAGCTGATGTTGGGGAGTCTGGTTCCTGTGATGGGCTGAGCTGATGCTGGGGAGTCTGGTTCCTGTGATGGGCTGATGTTGGGGAGTCTGGTTCCTGTGATGAGCTGATACTGGAGAGTCTGGTTCCTGTGATGGGCTGAGCTGATGTTGGGGAGTCTGGTCTCTGTGATGAGCTGATGTTGGGGAGTCTGGTTCCTGTGATGGGCTGAGCTAATGTTGGGGAGGCTGGTGCCTGTGATGAACTGAGCTGATCTTGGGGAATCTGCTTCCTGTGATGGGCTGAAATCATGTTGGGGAGTCTGGTCCCGTGATGGGCTGAGCAGATGCTGGGCAGTCTGCTTCCTGTGATGGGCTGAGCTGATGTTGGGGAGTCTGGTTTATGTGATGAGCTGATGTTGGGGAGTCTGGTTCCTGTGATGGGCTGAGCTAATGTTGGGGAGGCTGGTGCCTGTGATGAGCTGATGTTGCTTAGTCTGATTCCTGTGATGGGCTGAGCTGATGCTGAGGAGTCTGGTCCCTGTGATGAGCTGATGCTGGGGAGTCTGGTTTCTGTGATTTGCTGAGCTGATGTTGGGGAGTCTGGTTCCTGTGATGGACTGAGCTGATGCTGGGGCGTCTGGTTTCTGTGATGAGCTGATGTTGGGTTGTCTGTTCCTGTGATGGGCTGAAATGATGTTGGGGAGTCTGGTTCCTGTGATGGGCTGAGCAGATGCTGGGGAGTCTGGTTTCTGTGATGAGCTGATGTTGGGGAGTCTGGTTCCTGTGATGGGCTGAGCTGATGCTGGGGAGTCTGGTTCCTATGATGAGCTGATGCTGGGGAGTCTGGTTCCTGTCATGAGTTGATGTTGGGGAGTCTGGTTCCTGTGATGGGCTGAGCTAATGTTGGGGAGGCTGGTGCGTGTGATGAACTGAGCTGATCTTGGGGAATCTGCTTCCTGTGATGGGCTGAAATCATGTTGGGGAGTCTGGTCCCGTGATGGGCTGAGCAGATGCTGGGCAGTCTGCTTTATGTGATGAGCTGATGTTGGGGAGTCTGGTTCCTGTGATGGGCTGAGCTAATGTTGGGGAGGCTGGTGCCTGTGATGAGCTGATGTTGCTTCGTCTGATTCCTGTGATGGGCTGAGCTGATACTGAGGAGTCTGGTCCCTGTGATGAGCTGATGCTGGGGAGTCTGGTTTCTGTGATTTGTTGAGCTGATGTTGGGGAGTCTGGTTCCTGTGATGGACTGAGCTGATGCTGGGGCGTCTGGTTTCTGTGATGAGCTGATGTTGGGTTGTCTGTTCCTGTGATGGGCTGAAATGATGTTGGGGAGTCTGGTTCCCGTCATGGGCTGAGCTGATGCTGGGGAGTCTGGTTCCTATGATGAGCTGATGCTGGGGAGTCTGGTTCCTGTCATGAATTGATGTTGGGGAGTCTGGTTCCTGTGATGGGCTGAAATAATATTGAGGAGTCTGGTTCCTGTGATGGACTGAATTGCTGTTGGGGAGTTTGGTTCCTGTGATGGGCTGAGCTAATGTTGGGGAATCTGCTTCCTGTGATGGGCTAAAATCATGTTGGGGAGTCTGGTTCCCGTGATGGGCTGAGCTGATGCTGAGGAATCTGGTTCCTGTGATGGGCTGAGCTGATGTTGGGGAGTCTGTTTCCTGTGATGAGTTGATGTTAGTGAGTCTGGTTCCTGTGATGAGCTGAGCTGATGTTGGGGATTCTGTTTCTGTGATGGGCTGAAATGATGTTCGGGAGTCTGGTTCCCGTGGTGGGCTGAGCTGAGCTGATACTGGGGAGCCTGGTTCCTGTGATGGGCTGAGCTGATGTTGGGGAGTCTGGTTTCTGTGATGAGCTGATGTTGGGGAATCCGGTTCCTGTAATGGGCTGAGCTAATGTTGGGGAGTCTGGTTTCTGTGATGAGCTGATGCTGGGGAGTCTTGTTCCTGTGATGAGCTGATGCTAGGGAGTCTGGTTCCTGTGATGAGCTGAGCTGATTTTGGGGAGTCTGGTTCCTGGGATAACCTGATGAATGGCAGTTTGGTTCCTGTGATGAGTTGATGTTAGTGAGTCTGGTTCCTGTGATGAGCTGAGCTGATGTTGGGGATTCTGTTTCTGTGATGGGCTGAAATGATGTTCGGGAGTCTGGTTCCCGTGGTGGGTTGAGCTGATACTGGGGAGCCTGGTTCAAGTGATGGGCTGAGCTGATGCTGGGGAGCCTGGTTCCTGTGATGAGCTAATGTTAGGGAGTCTGGTTCCTGTGATGGGCTGAGCTGATGTTGGGGAGTCTGGTTTATGTGATGAGCTGATGTTGGGGAGTCTGGTTCCTGTGATGAGTTGATGTTAGTGAGTCTGGTTCCTGTGATGAGCTGAGCTGATCTTGGGGATTCTGTTTCTGTGATGGGCTGATTTTGGGGAGCCTGGTTCCTGTGATGGGCTGAGCTGATTCTGGGGAGTCTATTTTCTGTGATGAGCTGATGTTGGGGAGCCTGGCTCCTATCATGAGCTGATGCTGGGGAATCTGGTTCCTGTGATGAGTTGATGTTGGGTCGTCTGGTTCCTGTCATGAGTAGATGTTAGGGAGACTGGTTCCGGTGATGGGCTGAAATCATGTTGGGGAGTCTGGTCCCGTGATGGGCTGAGCAGATGCTGGGCAGTCTGCTTCCTGTGATGGGCTGAGCTGATGTTGGGGAGTCTGGTTTATGTGATGAGCTGATGTTGGGGAGTCTGGTTCCTGTGATGGGCTGAGCTAATGTTGGGGAGGCTGGTGCCTGTGATGAGCTGATGTTGCTTAGTCTGATTCCTGTGATGGGCTGAGCTGATGCTGAGGAGTCTGGTCCCTGTGATGAGCTGATGCTGGAGAGTCTGGTTTCTGTGATTTGCTGAGCTGATGTTGGGGAGTCTGGTTCCTGTGATGGACTGAGCTGATGCTGGGGCGTCTGGTTTCTGTGATGAGCTGATGTTGGGTTGTCTGTTCCTGTGATGGGCTGAAATGATGTTGGGGAGTCTGGTTCCCATGATGGGCTGAGCTGATGCTGGGTAGTCTGGTTTCTGTGATGAGCTGATGCTGGGGAGTCTGGTTGCTGTAATGAGCTTATGTTGGGGAGTCTGGTTCCTGTGATGAGCTGATACTGGAGAGTCTGGTTCCTGTGATGGGCTGAGCTGATGTTGGGGAGTCTGGTCTCTGTGATGAGCTGATGTTGGGGAGTTTGGTTCCTGTGATGATCTGAGCTAATGTTGGGGAGTCTGGTTCCTGTGATGGACTGAGCTGATGCTGGGGCGTCTTGTTTCTGTGATGAGCTGATGTTGGGGAGTCTGGTTCCCGTGATGGGCTGAGCTGATGCTGGGGAGTCTGGTTCCTGTGATGATCTGATGTTGGGGAGTCTGGTTTCTGTGATGAGCTGATGCTGGGGAGTCTGGTTCCTATGATGAGCTGATGCTGGGGAGTCTGGTTCCTGTCATGAGTTGATGTTGGGGAGTCTGGTTCCTGTGATGGGCTGAAATAATGTTGAGGAGTCTCGTTCCTGTGATGGACTGAATTGATGTTGGGGAGTTTGGTTCCTGTGATGGGCTGAGCTAATGTTGGGGAATCTGCTTCCTGTGATGGGCTAAAATCATGTTGGGGAGTCTGGTTCCCGTGATGGACTGAGCTGATGCTGAGGAGTCTGGTTCCTGTGATGGGTTGAGCTGATGTTGGGGAGTCTGGTTGCTGTAATGAGCTTATGTTGGGGAGTCTGGTTCCTGTGATGAGCTGATACTGGAGAGTCTGGTTCCTGTGATGGGCTGAGCTGATGCTGGGGAGTCTGGTCTCTGTGATGAGCTGATGTTGGGGAGTTTGGTTCCTGTGATGATCTGAGCTAATGTTGGGGAGTCTGGTTCCTGTGATGAGTTGATGTTAGTGAGTCTGGTTCCTGTGTTGAGCTGAGCTGATGTTGGGGATTCTGTTTCTGTGATGGGCTGATGTTGGGGAGCCTGGTTCCTGTGATGGGCTGAGCTGATTCTGGGGAGTCTATTTTCTGTGATGAGCTGATGTTGGGGAGCCTGGTTCCTATCATGAGCTGATGCTGGGGAGTCTGGATCCTGTGATGAGTAGATGTTAGGGAGTCTGGTTCCTGTGATGGGCTGAAATGATGTTGAGGAGTTTGGTTCCTGTGATGGACTGAGCTGATGCTGTGGAGTCTGGTTCCTGTAATGGGCTGATCTAATGTTGGGGAGTCCGGTGCCTGTGATGAGCTGAATTGATGTTGGGGAGTCTGGTTCCTGTGATAGGTTGAGCTGATGCTGGGGAGTATGGTTCCTGTGATGAGCTGATGTTGGGGAGTCTGGTTCCTGTGATGGGCTGAGCTGATGTTGGGGAGTCTGGTCTCTGTGATGAGCTGATGTTGGGGAGTCTGGTTCCTGTGATGGGCTGAGCTAATGTTGGGGAGGCTGGTGCCCGTGATGATCTGAGCTGATGTTGGGGAATCTGCTTCCTGTGATGGGCTGAAATCATGTTGGGGAGTCTGGTCCTGTGATGGGCTGAGCAGATGCTGGGCAGTCTGCTTCCTGTGATGGGCTGAGCTGATGTTGGGGAGTCTGGTTTATGTGATGAGCTGATGTTGGGGAGTCTGGTTCCTTTGATGGGCTGAGCTGATGTTGGGGAGTCTGGTTCCTGTGATGAGTTGATGGTGGGGAGTCTGGTTCCTGTGATGAGCTGATGCTGGGGAGTCTGGTTCCTGTGATGATCTGAGCTAATGTTGGGGAGTCTCGTTTCTTTGATGGGCTGAGCTGATGTTGGGGAGTATGGTTGCTGTGATGAGCTGTGCTGATGTTGGGAAGTCTGGTTCCTGTGATGAGCTGATGCTGGGGAGTCTGGTTCCTGTGATGGGCTGAGCTGATGTTGGGGAGTCTGGTTCCTGTGATGAGCTGAGCTGATTTTGGGGAGTCTGGTTCCTGGGATAACCTGATGAATGGCAGTTTGGTTCCTGTCATGAGTTGATGTTGGGGAGTCTGGTTCCTGTGATGAGTTGATGTTAGTGAGTCTGGTTCCTGTGATGAGCTGAGCTGATGTTGGGGATTCTGTTTCTGTGATGGGCTGATGTTGGGGAGTCTGGTTCCTGTGATGGGCTGAGCTGAAACTGGGGAGCCTGGTTCCTGTGATGGGCTGAGCTGATGCTGGGGAGTCTGTTTTCTGTGATGAGCTAATGTTGGAGAGCCTGGTTCCTATCATGAGCTGATGCTGGGGAGTCTGGTTCCTGTGATGAGTTGATGTTGGGTCGTCTGTTTACTGTCATGAGTAGATGTTAGGGAGTCTGGTTCCTGTGATGGGCTGAAATGATGTTGAGGAGTCTGGTTCCTGTGATGGGCTGAGCTAATGTTGGGGAGGCTGGTGCCTGTGATGAACTGAGCTGATCTTGGGGAATCTGCTTCCTGTGATGGGCTGAAATCATGTTGGGGAGTCTGGTTTATGTGATGAGCTGATGTTGGGGAGTCTGGTTCCTGTGATGGGCTGAGCTAATGTTGGGGAGGCTGGTGCCTGTGATGAGCTGATGTTGCTTAGTCTGATTCCTGTGATGGGCTGAGCTGATGCTGAGGAGTCTGGTCCCTGTGATGAGCTGATGCTGGGGAGTCTGGTTTCTGTGATTTGCTGAGCTGATGTTGGGGAGTCTGGTTCCTGTGATGGACTGAGCTGATGCTGGGGCGTCTGGTTTCTGTGATGAGCTGATGTTGGGTTGTCTGTTCCTGTGATGGGCTGAAATGATGTTGGGGAGTCTGGTTCCCATGATGGGCTGAGCTGATGCTGGGGAGTCTGGTTCCTGTGATGATCTGATGTTAGGGAGTCTGGTTTCTGTGATGAGCTGATGCTGGGGAGTCTGGTTCCTATGATGAGCTGATGCTGGGGAGTCTGGTTCCTGTCATGAGTTGATGTTGGGGAGTCTGGTTCCTGTGATGGGCTGAAATGATGTTGAGGAGTCTGGTTCCTGTGATGGACTGAATTGATGTTGGGGAGTTTGGTTCCTGTGATGGGCTGAGCTAATGTTGGGGAATCTACTTCCTGTGATGGGCTAAAATCATGTTGGGGAGTCTGGTTCCCGTGATGGACTGAGCTGATGCTGAGGAGTCTGGTTCCTGTGATGGGTTGAGCTGATGTTGGGGAGTCTGGTTGCTGTAATGAGCTTATGTTGGGGAGTCTGGTTCCTGTGATGAGCTGATACTGGAGAGTCTGGTTCCTGTGATGGGCTGAGCTGATGTTGGGGAGTCTGGTCTCTGTGATGAGCTGATGTTGGGGAGTTTGGTTCCTGTGATGATCTGAGCTAATGTTGGGGAGTCTGGTTCCTGGGATAACTTGGTGAATGGCAGTTTGGTTCCTGTCGTGAGTTGATGTTGGGGAGTCTGGTTCCTGTGATGAGTTGATGTTAGTGAGTCTGGTTCCTGTGATGAGCTGAGCTGATCTTGGGGATTCTGTTTCTGTGAAGGGCTGATGTTGGGGAGCCTGGTTCCTGTGATGGGCTGAGCTGATTCTGGGGAGTCTATTTTCTGTGATGAGCTGATGTTGGGGAGCCTGGCTCCTATCATGAGCTGATGCTGGGGAGTCTGGTTCCTGTGATGAGTTGATGTTGGGTCGTCTGGTTCCTGTCATGAGTAGATGTTAGGGAGACTGGTTCCTGTGATGGGCTGAAATGATGTTGAGGAGTCTGGTTCCTGTGATGGACTGAGCTGATGCTGGGGAGTCTGGTTCCTGTAATGGGCTGAGCTAATGTTGGGGAATCTGCTTCCTGTGATGGGCTGAGCTAATGTTGCGGAGTCCGGTGCCTGTGATGAGCTGAATTGATGTTGGGGAGTCTGGTTCCCGTGATGGGTTGAGCTGATGCTGGGGAGTCTGGTTCCTGTGATGGGCTGATGTTGGGGAGTCTGGTTCCTGTGATGAGCTGATACTGGAGAGTCTGGTTCCTGTGATGGGCTGAGCTGATGTTGGGGAGTCTGGTCTCTGTGATGAGCTGATGTTGGGGAGTCTGGTTCCTGTGATGGGCTGAGCTAATGTTGGGGAGGCTGGTGCCTGTGATGAACTGAGCTGATCTTGGGGAATCTGCTTCCTGTGATGGGCTGAAATCATGTTGGGGAGTCTTGTCCCGTGATGGGCTGAGCAGATGCTGGGCAGTCTGCTTCCTGTGATGGGCTGAGCTGATGTTGGGGAGTCTGGTTTATGTGATGAGCTGATGTTGGGGAGTCTGGTTCCTGTGATGGGCTGAGCTAATGTTGGGGAGGCTGGTGCCTGTGATGAGCTGATTTTGCTTAGTCTGATTCCTGTGATGGGCTGAGCTGATGCTGAGGAGTCTGGTCCCTGTGATGAGCTGATGCTGGGGAGTCTGGTTTCTGTGATTTGCTGAGCTGATGTTGGGGAGACTCGTTCCTGTGATGGACTGAGCTGATGCTGGGGCGTCTGGTTTCTGTGATGAGCTGATGTTGGGTTGTCTGTTCCTGTGATGGGCTGAAATGATGTTGGGGAGTCTGGTTCCCGTGATGGGCTGAGCTAATGCTGGGGAGTCTGGTTCCTGTGATGGGCTGATCTGATGTTGGGGAGTCTGGTTTCTGTGATGAGCTGATGCTGGGGAGTCTGGTTCCTATGATGAGCTAATGCTGGGGAGTCTGGTTCCTGTCATGAGTTGATGTTGGGGAGTCTGGTTCCTGTGATGGGCTGAAATGATGTTGAGGAGTCTGGTTCCTGTGATGGACGGAATTGATGTTGGGGAGTCTGGTTCCTGTGATGGGCTGAGCTAATGTTGGGGAATCTGCTTCCTGTGATGGGCTAAAATCATGTTGGGGAGTCTGGTTCCCGTGATGGGCTGAGCTGATGCTGAGGAGTCTGGTTTCTGTGATGGGCTGAGCTGATGTTGGGGTGTCTGGTTTCTGTGATGAGCTGATGTTGGGGAATCCGGTTCCTGTGATGGGCTGAGCTGATGTTGGGGTGTCTGGTTTCTGTGATGAGCTGATGTTGGGGAATCCGGTTCCTGTAATGGGCTGAGCTATTGTTGGGAAGTTTGGTGCCTGTGATGAGCTGAGCTGATGTTGGGGAGTCTGGCTGCTGTGATGGGCTGAATTGATGTTGGGGAGTCTGGTTCCTGTGATGGGTTGAGCTAATGTTCGGGAGTGTAGTTGCTTCAATGAGCTTATGTTGGGGAGTCTGGTTTCTGTGATGAGCTGATGTTGGGGAGTCTGCTTCCTGTGATGGGCTGAGCTGATGTTGGGGAGTCTGGTTTCTGTGATGAGCTGATGTTGGGGAGTCTGGTTCCTGTGATCGGCTGAGCTAATGTTGGGGAATCCGGTGCCTGTGATGAGCTGAATTGATATTGGGGAGTCTGGTTCCCGTGATGGGATGAGCTGATGCTGGGGAGTCTGGTTCCTGTGATGAGCTGAGCTGATTTTGGGGAGTCTGGTTCCTGGGATAACCTGATGAATGGCAGTTTGGTTCCTGTGATGAGTTGATGTTTGGGAGTCTGTTTCCTGTGATGAGTTGATGTTAGTGAGTCTGGTTCCTGTAATGAGCTGAGCTGATGTTGGGGATTCTGTTTCTGTGATGGGCTGAAATCATTTTCGGGAGTCTGGTTCCTGTGGTGGGCTGAGCTGATACTGGGTAGCCTGGTTCCTGTGATGGGCTGAGCTGATGCTGGGGAGCCTGGTTTCTGTGATGGACTGAGGTGATGCTGGGGCGTCTGGTTTCTGTGATGAGCTGATGTTGGGGAGTCTGGTTCCTGTGATGGGCTGAGCTAATGTTGGGGAGGCTGGTGCCTGTGATGAACTGAGCTGATCTTGGGGAATCTGCTTCCTGTGATGGGCTGAAATCATGTTTGGGAGTCTTGTCCCGTGATGGGCTGAGCAGATGCTGGGCAGTCTGCTTCCTGTGATGGGCTGAGCTGATGTTGGGGAGTCTGGTTTATGTGATGAGCTGATGTTGGGGAGTCTGGTTCCTGTGATGGGCTGAGCTAATGTTGGGGAGGCTGGTGCCTGTGATGAGCTGATGTTGCTTCGTCTGATTCCTGTGATGGGCTGAGCTGATACTGAGGAGTCTGGTCCCTGTGATGAGCTGATGCTGGGGAGTCTGGTTTCTGTGATTTGTTGAGCTGATGTTGGGGAGTCTGGTTCCTGTGATGGACTGAGGTGATGCTGGGGCGTCTGGTTTCTGTGATGAGCTGATGTTGGGTTGTCTGTTCCTGTGATGGGCTGAAATGATGTTGGGGAGTCTGGTTCCCGTCATGGGCTGAGCTGATGCTGGGGAGTCTGGTTCCTATGATGAGCTGATGCTGGGGAGTCTGGTTCCTGTCATGAATTGATGTTGGGGAGTCTGGTTCCTGTGATGGGCTGAAATAATGTTGAGGAGTCTGGTTCCTGTGATGGACTGAATTGCTGTTGGGGAGTTTGGTTCCTGTGATGGGCTGAGCTAATGTTGGGGAATCTGCTTCCTGTGATGGGCTAAAATCATGTTGGGGAGTCTGGTTCCCGTGATGGGCTGAGCTGATGCTGAGGAATCTGGTTCCTGTGATGGGCTGAGCTGATGTTGGGGAGTCTGTTTCCTGTGATGAGTTGATGTTAGTGAGTCTGGTTCCTGTGATGAGCTGAGCTGATGTTGGGGATTCTGTTTCTGTGATGGGCTGAAATGATGTTCGGGAGTCTGGTTCCCGTGGTGGGCTGAGCTGAGCTGATACTGGGGAGCCTGGTTCCTGTGATGGGCTGAGCTGATGTTGGGGAGTCTGGTTTCTGTGATGAGCTGATGTTGGGGAATCCGGTTCCTGTAATGGGCTGAGCTAATGTTGGGGAGTCTGGTTTCTGTGATGAGCTGATGCTGGGGAGTCTTGTTCCTGTGATGAGCTGATGCTAGGGAGTCTGGTTCCTGTGATGGGCTGAGCTGATGTTGGGGAGTCAGGTTCCTGTGATGAGCTGAGCTGATTTTGGGGAGTCTGGTTCCTGGGATAACCTGATGAATGGCAGTTTGGTTCCTGTGATGAGTTGATGTTAGTGAGTCTGGTTCCTGTGATGAGCTGAGCTGATGTTGGGGATTCTGTTTCTGTGATGGGCTGAAATGATGTTCGGGAGTCTGGTTCCCGTGGTGGGTTGAGCTGATACTGGGTAGCCTGGTTCCTGTGATGGGCTGAGCTGATGCTGGGGAGCCTGGTTCCTGTGATGAGCTAATGTTAGGGAGTCTGGTTCCTGTGATGGGCTGAGCTGATGTTGGGGAGTCTGGTTTATGTGATGAGCTGATGTTGGGGAGTCTGGTTCCTGTGATGAGTTGATGTTAGTGAGTCTGGTTCCTGTGATGAGCTGAGCTGATCTTGGGGATTCTGTTTCTGTGATGGGTTGATTTTGGGGAGCGTGGTTCCTGTGATGGGCTGAGCTGATTCTGGGGAGTCTATTTTCTGTGATGAGCTGATGTTGGGGAGCCTGGCTCCTATCATGAGCTGATGCTGGGGAGTCTGGTTCCTGTGATGAGTTGATGTTGGGTCGTCTGGTTCCTGTCATGAGTAGATGTTAGGGAGACTGGTTCCTGTGATGGGCTGAAATGATGTTGAGGAGTCTGGTTCCTTTGATGGACTGAGCTGATGCTGGGGAGTCTGGTTCCTGTAATGGGCTGAGCTAATGTTGGGGAATCTGCTTCCTGTGATGGGCTGAGCTAATGTTGCGGAGTCCGGTGCCTGTGATGAGCTGAATAGATGTTGGGGAGTCTGGTTCCCGTGATGGGTTGAGCTGATGCTGGGGAGTCTGGTTCCTGTGATGGGCTGATGTTGGGCAGTCTGGTTCCTGTGATGAGCTGATACTGGAGAGTCTGGTTCCTGTGATGGGCTGAGCTGATGTTGGGGAGTCTGGTCTCTGTGATGAGCTGATGTTGGGGAGTCTGGTTCCTGTGATGGGCTGAGCTAATGTTGGGGAGGCTGGTGCCTGTGATGAACTGAGCTGATCTTGGGGAATCTGCTTCCTGTGATGGGCTGAAATCATGTTGGGGAGTCTGGTCCCGTGATGGGCTGAGCAGATGCTGGGCAGTCTGCTTCCTGTGATGGGCTGAGCTGATGTTGGGGAGTCTGGTTTATGTGATGAGCTGATGTTGGGGAGTCTGGTTCCTGTGATGGGCTGAGCTAATGTTGGGGAGGCTGGTGCCTGTGATGAGCTGATGTTGCTTCGTCTGATTCCTGTGATGGGCTGAGCTGATGCTGAGGAGTCTGGTCCCTGTGATGAGCTGATGCTGGGGAGTCTGGTTTCTGTGATTTGCTGAGCTGATGTTGGGGAGTCTGGTTCCTGTGATGGACTGAGCTGATGCTGGGGCGTCTGGTTTCTGTGATGAGCTGATGTTGGGTTGTCTGTTCCTGTGATGGGCTGAAATGATGTTGGGGAGTCTGGTTCCCGTCATGGGCTGAGCTGATGCTGGGGAGTCTGGTTCCTTGATGAGCTGATGCTGGGGAGTCTGGTTCCTGTCATGATTTGATGTTGGGGAGTCTGGTTCCTGTGATGGGCTGAAATGATGTTGAGGAGTCTGGTTCCTGTGATGATCTGATGTTGGGGAGTCTGGTTTCTGTGATGAGCTGATGCTGGGGAGTCTGGTTCCTATGATGAGCTGATGCTGGGGAGTCTGGTTCCTGTCATGAGTTGATGTTGGGGAGTCTGGTTCCTGTGATGGGCTGAAATGATGTTGAGGAGTCTGGTTCCTGTGATGGACTGAATTGATGTTGGGGAGTTTGGTTCCTGTGATGGGCTGAGCTAATGTTGGGGATTCTGCTTCCTGTGATGGGCTAAAATCATGTTGGGGAGTCTGGTTCCCGTGATGGACTGAGCTGATGCTGAGGAGTCTGGTTCCTGTGATGGGTTGAGCTGATGTTGGGGAGTCTGGTTGCTGTAATGAGCTTATGTTGGGGAGTCTGGTTCCTGTGATGAGCTGATACTGGAGAGTCTGGTTCCTGTGATGGGCTGAGCTGATGTTGGGGAGTCTGGTCTCTGTGATGAGCTGATGTTGGGGAGTTTGGTTCCTGTGATGATCTGAGCTAATGTTGGGGAGTTTGGTTCCTGGGATAACTTGGTGAATGGCAGTTTGGTTCCTGTCGTGAGTTGATGTTGGGGAGTCTGGTTCCTGTGATGAGTTGATGTTAGTGAGTCTGGTTCCTGTGATGAGCTGAGCTGATCTTGGGGATTCTGTTTCTGTGATGGGCTGATGTTGGGGAGCCTGGTTCCTGTGATCGGCTGAGCTGATTCTGGGGAGTCTATTTTCTGTGATGAGCTGATGTTGGGGAGCCTGGCTCCTATCATGAGCTGATGCTGGGGAGTCTGGTTCCTGTGATGAGTTGATGTTGGGTCATCTGGTTCCTGTCATGAGTAGATGTTAGGGAGTCTGGTTCCTGTGATGGGCTGAAATGATGTTGAGGAGCCTGGTTCCTGTAATGGGCTGAGCTAATGTTGGGGAATCTGCTTCCTGTGATGGGCTGAGCTAATGTTGCGGAGTCCGGTTCCTGTGATGAGCTGATACTGGAGAGTCTGGTTCCTGTGATGGGCTGAGCTGATGTTGGGGAGTCTGGTCTCTGTGATGAGCTGATGTTGGGGAGTCTGGTTCCTGTGATGGGCTGAGCTAATGTTGGGGAGGCTGGTGCCTGTGATGAACTGAGCTGATCTTGGGGAATCTGCTTCCTGTGATGGGCTGAAATCATGTTGGGGAGTCTTGTCCCGTGATGGGCTGAGCAGATGCTGGGCAGTCTGCTTCCTGTGATGGGCTGAGCTGATGTTGGGGAGTCTGGTTTATGTGATGAGCTGATGTTGGGGAGTCTGGTTCCTGTGATGGGCTGAGCTAATGTTGGGGAGGCTGGTGCCTGTGATGAGCTGATGTTGCTTAGTCTGATTCCTGTGATGGGCTGAGCTGATGCTGAGGAGTCTGGTCCCTGTGATGAGCTGATGCTGGGGAGTCTGGTTTCTGTGATTTGCTGAGCTGATGTTGGGGAGACTCGTTCCTGTGATGGACTGAGCTGATGCTGGGGCGTCTGGTTTCTGTGATGAGCTGATGTTGGGTTGTCTGTTCCTGTGATGGGCTGAAATGATGTTGGGGAGTCTGGTTCCCGTGATGGGCTGAGCTAATGCTGGGGAGTCTGGTTCCTGTGATGATCTGATGTTGGGGAGTCTGGTTTCTGTGATGAGCTGATGCTGGGGAGTCTGGTTCCTATGATGAGCTAATGCTGGGGAGTCTGGTTCCTGTCATGAGTTGATGTTGGGGAGTCTGGTTCCTGTGATGGGCTGAAATGATGTTGAGGAGTCTGGTTCCTGTGATGGACGGAATTGATGTTGGGGAGTCTGGTTCCTGTGATGGGCTGAGCTAATGTTGGGGAATCTGCTTCCTGTGATGGGCTAAAATCATGTTGGGGAGTCTGGTTCCCGTGATGGGCTGAGCTGATGCTGAGGAGTCTGGTTCCTGTGATGGGCTGAGCTGATGTTGGGGTGTCTGGTTTCTGTGATGAGCTGATGTTGGGGAATCCGGTTCCTGTAATGGGCTGAGCTATTGTTGGGGAGTTTGGTGCCTGTGATGAGCTGAGCTGATGTTGGGGAGTCTGGTTTCTGTGATGAGCTGATGTTGGGGAGTCTGGCTGCTGTGATGGGCTGAATTGATGTTGGGGAGTCTGGTTCCTGTGATGGGTTGAGCTGATGCTGGGGAGTCTGGTTCCTGTGATGAGCTGATGTTGGGGAGTCTGGTTCCTGTGATGGGCTGAGCTAATGTTCGGGAGTGTAGTTGCTTCAATGAGCTTATGTTGGGGAGTCTGGTTTCTGTGATGAGCTGATGTTGGGGAGTCTGCTTCCTGTGATGGGCTGAGCTGATGTTGGGGAGTCTGGTTTCTGTGATGAGCTGATGTTGGGGAGTCTGGTTCCTGTGATCGGCTGAGCTAATGTTGGGGAATCCGGTGCCTGTGATGAGCTGAATTGATATTGGGGAGTCTGGTTCCCGTGATGGGATGAGCTGATGCTGGGGAGTCTGGTTCCTGTGATGAGCTGAGCTGATTTTGGGGAGTCTGGTTCCTGGGATAACCTGATGAATGGCAGTTTGGTTCCTGTGATGAGTTGTTGTTTGGGAGTCTGTTTCCTGTGATGAGTTGATGTTAGTGAGTCTGGTTCCTGTAATGAGCTGAGCTGATGTTGGGGATTCTGTTTCTGTGATGGGCTGAAATCATTTTCGGGAGTCTGGTTCCTGTGGTGGGCTGAGCTGATACTGGGTAGCCTGGTTCCTGTGATGGGCTGAGCTGATGCTGGGGAGCCTGGTTTCTGTGATGAGCTAATGTTAGGGAGTCTGGTTCCTGTGATGGGCTGAGCTGATGTTGTGGAGTCTGGTTTATGTGATGAGCTGATGTTGGGGAGTCTGGTTCCTGTGATTGGCTGAGCTGATGTTGGGGAGTCTGGTTCCTGTGATGAGTTGATGGTGGGGAGTCTGGTTCCTGTGATGAGCTGATGCTGGGGAGTCTGGTTCCTGTGATGATCTGAGCTAATGTTGGGGAGTCTCGTTTCTTTGATGGGCTGAGCTGATGTTGGGGAGTATGGTTGCTGTGATGAGCTGTGCTGATGTTGGGAAGTCTGGTTCCTGTGATGAGCTGATGCTGGGGAGTCTGGTTCCTGTGATGGGCTGAGCTGATGTTGGGGAGTCTGGTTCCTGTGATGAGCTGATGCTGGGGAGTCTGGTTCCTGTGATGGGCTGAGCTGATTTTGGGGAGTCTGGTTCCTGGGATAACTTGATGAATGGCAGTTTGGTTCCTGTCATGAGTTGATGTTGGGGAGTCTGGTTCCTGTGATGAGTTGATGTTAGTGAGTCTGGTTCCTGTGATGAGCTGAGCTGATGTTGGGGATTCTGTTTCTGTGATGGGCTGATGTTGGGGAGTCTGGTTCCTGTGATGGGCTGAGCTGAAACTGGGGAGCCTGGTTCCTGTGATGGGCTGAGCTGATGCTGGGGAGTCTGTTTTCTGTGATGAGCTAATGTTGGGGAGCCTGGTTCCTATCATGAGCTGATGCTGGGGAGTCTGGTTCCTGTGATGAGTTGATGTTGGGTCGTCTGTTTACTGTCATGAGTAGATGTTAGGGAGTCTGGTTCCTGTGATGGGCTGAAATGATGTTGAGGAGTCTGGTTCCTGTGATGGGCTGAGCTAATGTTGGGGAGGCTGGTGCGTGTGATGAACTGAGCTGATCTTGGGGAATCTGCTTCCTGTGATGGGCTGAAATCATGTTGGGGAGTCTGGTCCCGTGATGGGCTGAGCAGATGCTGGGCAGTCTGCTTTATGTGATGAGCTGATGTTGGGGAGTCTGGTTCCTGTGATGGGCTGAGCTAATGTTGGGGAGGCTGGTGCCTGTGATGAGCTGATGTTGCTTCGTCTGATTCCTGTGATGGGCTGAGCTGATACTGAGGAGTTTGGTCCCTGTGATGAGCTGATGCTGGGGAGTCTGGTTTCTGTGATTTGTTGAGCTGATGTTGGGGAGTCTGGTTCCTGTGATGGACTGAGCTGATGCTGGGGCGTCTGGTTTCTGTGATGAGCTGATGTTGGGTTGTCTGTTCCTGTGATGGGCTGAAATGATGTTGGGGAGTCTGGTTCCCGTCATGGGCTGAGCTGATGCTGGGGAGTCTGGTTCCTATGATGAGCTGATGCTGGGGAGTCTGGTTCCTGTCATGAATTGATGTTGGGGAGTCTGGTTCCTGTGATGGGCTGAAATAATGTTGAGGAGTCTGGTTCCTGTGATGGACTGAATTGCTGTTGGGGAGTTTGGTTCCTGTGATGGGCTGAGCTAATGTTGGGGAATCTGCTTCCTGTGATGGGCTAAAATCATGTTGGGGAGTCTGGTTCCCGTGATGGGCTGAGCTGATGCTGAGGAATCTGGTTCCTGTGATGGGCTGAGCTGATGTTGGGGAGTCTGGTTCCTGTGATGGGCTGAAATGATGTTGGGGAGTCTGGTTCCCGTGGTGGGCTGAGCTGAGCTGATACTGGGGAGCCTGGTTCCTGTGATGGGCTGAGCTGATGTTGGGGAGTCTCGTTTCTGTGATGAGCTGATGTTGGGGAATCCGGTTCCTGTGATGGGCTGAGCTAATGTTGGGGAGTCTGGTTTCTGTGATGAGCTGATGCTGGGGAGTCTTGTTCCTGTGATGAGCTGATGCTAGGGAGTCTGGTTCCTGTGATGAGCTGAGCTGATTTTGGGGAGTCTGGTTCCTGGGATAACCTGATGAATGGCAGTTTGGTTCCTGTGATGAGTTGATGTTAGTGAGTCTGGTTCCTGTGATGAGCTGAGCTGATGTTGGGGATTCTGTTTCTCTGATGGGCTGAAATGATGTTCGGGAGTCTGGTTCCCGTGGTGGGCTGAGCTGAGCTGATACTGGGGAGCCTGGTTCCTGTGATGGGCTGAGCTGATGTTGGGGAGTCTGGTTTCTGTGATGAGCTGATGTTGGGGAATCCGGTTCCTGTAATGGGCTGAGCTAATGTTGGGGAGTCTGGTTTCTGTGATGAGCTGATGCTGGGGAGTCTTGTTCCTGTGATGAGCTGATGCTAGGGAGTCTGGTTCCTGTGATGGGCTGAGCTGATGTTGGGGAGTCTGGTTCCTGTGATGAGCTGAGCTGATTTTGGGGAGT
Source organism: Mobula hypostoma (assembly GCF_963921235.1). Classification (NCBI taxonomy): domain Eukaryota; kingdom Metazoa; phylum Chordata; class Chondrichthyes; order Myliobatiformes; family Myliobatidae; genus Mobula; species Mobula hypostoma. The sequence continues at coordinate 13,848,109 of NC_086103.1, read as the reverse complement.
CTGGTTCCTGGGATAACCTGATGAATGGCAGTTTGGTTCCTGTGATGAGTTGATGTTAGTGAGTCTGGTTCCTGTGATGAGCTGAGCTGATGTTGGGGATTCTGTTTCTGTGATGGGCTGAAATGATGTTCGGGAGTCTGGTTCCCGTGGGGGGTTGAGCTGATACTGGGGAGCCTGGTTCCTGTGATGGGCTGAGCTGATGCTGGGGAGCCTGGTTCCTGTGATGAGCTAATGTTAGGGAGTCTGGTTCCTGTGATGGGCTGAGCTGATGTTGGGGAGTCTGGTTTATGTGATGAGCTGATGTTGGGGAGTCTGGTTCCTGTGATGAGTTGATGTTAGTGAGTCTGGTTCCTGTGATGAGCTGAGCTGATCTTGGGGATTCTGTTTCTGTGATGGGCTGATTTTGGGGAGCCTGGTTCCTGTGATGGGCTGAGCTGATTCTGGGGAGTCTATTTTCTGTGATGAGCTGATGTTGGGGAGCCTGGCTCCTATCATGAGCTGATGCTGGGGAGTCTGGTTCCTGTGATGAGTTGATGTTGGGTCGTCTGGTTCCTGTCATGAGTAGATGTTAGGGAGACTGGTTCCTGTGATGGGCTGAAATGATGTTGAGGAGTCTGGTTCCTTTGATGGACTGAGCTGATGCTGGGGAGTCTGGTTCCTGTAATGGGCTGAGCTAATGTTGGGGAATCTGCTTCCTGTGATGGGCTGAGCTAATGTTGCGGAGTCCGGTGCCTGTGATGAGCTGAATTGATGTTGGGGAGTCTGGTTCCCGTGATGGGTTGAGCTGATGCTGGGGAGTCTGGTTCCTGTGATGGGCTGATGTTGGGCAGTCTGGTTCCTGTGATGAGCTGATACTGGAGAGTCTGGTTCCTGTGATGGGCTGAGCTGATGTTGGGGAGTCTGGTCTCTGTGATGAGCTGATGTTGGGGAGTCTGGTTCCTGTGATGGGCTGAGCTAATGTTGGGGAGGCTGGTGCCTGTGATGAACTGAGCTGATCTTGGGGAATCTGCTTCCTGTGATGGGCTGAAATCATGTTGGGGAGTCTTGTCCCGTGATGGGCTGAGCAGATGCTGGGCAGTCTGCTTCCTGTGATGGGCTGAGCTGATGTTGGGGAGTCTGGTTTATGTGATGAGCTGATGTTGGGGAGTCTGGTTCCTGTGATGGGCTGAGCTAATGTTGGGGAGGCTGGTGCCTGTGATGAGCTGATGTTGCTTAGTCTGATTCCTGTGATGGGCTGAGCTGATGCTGAGGGGTCTGGTCCCTCTGATGAGCTGATGCTGGGGAGTCTGGTTTCTGTGATTTGCTGAGCTGATGTTGGGGAGTCTGGTTCCTGTGATGGACTGAGCTGATGCTGGGGCGTCTGGTTTCTGTGATGAGCTGATGTTGGGTTGTCTGTTCCTGTGATGGGCTGAAATGATGTTGGGGAGTCTGGTTCCCGTGATGGGCTGAGCTGATGCTGGGGAGTCTGGTTCCTTGATGAGCTGATGCTGGGGAGTCTGGTTCCTGTCATGATTTGATGTTGGGGAGTCTGGTTCCTGTGATGGGCTGAAATGATGTTGAGGAGTCTGGTTCCTGTGATGATCTGATGTTGGGGAGTCTGGTTTCTGTGATGAGCTGATGCTGGGGAGTCTGGTTCCTATGATGAGCTGATGCTGGGGAGTCTGGTTCCTGTCATGAGTTGATGTTGGGGAGTCTGGTTCCTGTGATGGGCTGAAATGATGTTGAGGAGTCTGGTTCCTGTGATGGACTGAATTGATGTTGGGAAGTTTGGTTCCTGTGATGGGCTGAGCTAATGTTGGGGATTCTGCTTCCTGTGATGGGCTAAAATCATGTTGGGGAGTCTGGTTCCCGTGATGGACTGAGCTGATGCTGAGGAGTCTGGTTCCTGTGATGGGTTGAGCTGATGTTGGGGAGTCTGGTTGCTGTAATGAGCTTATGTGGGGAGTCTGGTTCCTGTGATGAGCTGATACTGGAGAGTCTGGTTCCTGTGATGGGCTGAGCTGATGTTGGGGAGTCTGGTCTCTGTTATGAGCTGATGTTGGGGAGTTTGGTTCCTGTGATGATCTGAGCTAATGTTGGGGAGTCTGGTTCCTGGGATAACTTGGTGAATGGCAGTTTGGTTCCTGTCGTGAGTTGATGTTGGGGAGTCTGGTTCCTGTGATGAGTTGATGTTAGTGAGTCTGGTTCCTGTGATGAGCTGAGCTGATCTTGGGGATTCTGTTTCTGTGATGGGCTGATGTTGGGGAGCCTGGTTCCTGTGATCGGCTGAGCTGATTCTGGGGAGTCTATTTTCTGTGATGAGCTGATGTTGGGGAGCCTGGCTCCTATCATGAGCTGATGCTGGGGAGTCTGGTTCCTGTGATGAGTTGATGTTGGGTCGTCTGGTTCCTGTCATGAGTAGATATTAGGGAGACTGGTTCCTGTGATGGGCTGAAATGATGTTGAGGAGTCTGGTTCCTGTAATGGGCTGAGCTAATGTTGGGGAATCTGCTTCCTGTGATGGGCTGAGCTAATGTTGCGGAGTCCGGTTCCTGTGATGAGCTGAATTGATGTTGGGGAGTCTGGTTCCCGTGATGGGTTGAGCTGATGCTGGGGAGTCTGGTTCCTGTGATGGGCTGATGTTGGGGAGTCTGGTTCCTGTGATGAGCTGATACTGGAGAGTCTGGTTCCTGTGATGGGCTGAGCTAATGTTGGGGAGGCTGGTGCCTGTGATGAACTGGGCTGATCTTGGGGAATCTGCTTCCTGTGATGGGCTGAAATCATGTTGGGGAGTCTTGTCCCGTGATGGGCTGAGCAGATGCTGGGCAGTCTGCTTCCTGTGATGGGCTGAGCTGATGTTGGGGAGTCTGGTTCCTGTGATGGGCTGAGCTAATGTTGGGGAGGCTGGTGCCTGTGATGAGCTGAAATGATGTTGAGGAGTCTGGTTCCTGTGATGGGCTGAGCTAATGTTGGGGAGGCTGGTGCGTGTGATGAACTGAGCTGATCTTGGGGAATCTGCTTCCTGTGATGGGCTGAAATCATGTTGGGGAGTCTGGTCCCGTGATGGGCTGAGCAGATGCTGGGCAGTCTGCTTTATGTGATGAGCTGATGTTGGGGAGTCTGGTTCCTGTGATGGGCTGAGCTAATGTTGGGGAGGCTGGTGCCTGTGATGAGCTGATGTTGCTTCGTCTGATTCCTGTGATGGGCTGAGCTGATACTGAGGAGTCTGGTCCCTGTGATGAGCTGATGCTGGGGAGTCTGGTTTCTGTGATTTGTTGAGCTGATGTTGGGGAGTCTGGTTCCTGTGATGGACTGAGCTGATGCTGGGGCGTCTGGTTTCTGTGATGAGCTGATGTTGGGTTGTCTGTTCCTGTGATGGGCTGAAATGATGTTGGGGAGTCTGGTTCCCGTCATGGGCTGAGCTGATGCTGGGGAGTCTGGTTCCTATGATGAGCTGATGCTGGGGAGTCTGGTTCCTGTCATGAATTGATGTTGGGGAGTCTGGTTCCTGTGATGGGCTGAAATAATGTTGAGGAGTCTGGTTCCTGTGATGGACTGAATTGCTGTTGGGGAGTTTGGTTCCTGTGATGGGCTGAGCTAATGTTGGGGAATCTGCTTCCTGTGATGGGCTAAAATCATGTTGGGGAGTCTGGTTCCCGTGATGGGCTGAGCTGATGCTGAGGAATCTGGTTCCTGTGATGGGCTGAGCTGATGTTGGGGATTCTGTTTCTGTGATGGGCTGAAATGATGTTCGGGAGTCTGGTTCCCGTGGTGGGCTGAGCTGAGCTGATACTGGGGAGCCTGGTTCCTGTGATGGGCTGAGCTGATGTTGGGGAGTCTGGTTTCTGTGATGAGCTGATGTTGGGGTATCCGGTTCCTGTAATGGGCTGAGCTAATGTTGGGGAGTCTGGTTTCTGTGATGAGCTGATGCTGGGGAGTCTTGTTCCTGTGATGAGCTGATGCTAGGGAGTCTGGTTCCTGTGATGAGCTGAGCTGATTTTGGGGAGTCTGGTTCCTGGGATAACCTGATGAATGGCAGTTTGGTTCCTGTGATGAGTTGATGTTAGTGAGTCTGGTTCCTGTGATGAGCTGAGCTGATGTTGGGGATTCTGTTTCTGTGATGGGCTGAAATGATGTTCGGGAGTCTGGTTCCCGTGGTGGGCTGAGCTGAGCTGATACTGGGGAGCCTGGTTCCTGTGATGGGCTGAGCTGATGTTGGGGAGTCTGGTTTCTGTGATGAGCTGATGTTGGGGAATCCGGTTCCTGTAATGGGCTGAGCTAATGTTGGGGAGTCTGGTTTCTGTGATGAGCTGATGCTGGGGAGTCTTGTTCCTGTGATGAGCTGATGCTAGGGAGTCTGGTTCCTGTGATGGGCTGAGCTGATGTTGGGGAGTCTGGTTCCTGTGATGAGCTGAGCTGATTTTGGGGAGTCTGGTTCCTGGGATAACCTGATGAATGGCAGTTTGGTTCCTGTGATGAGTTGATGTTAGTGAGTCTGGTTCCTGTGATGAGCTGAGCTGATGTTGGGGATTCTGTTTCTGTGATGGGCTGAAATGATGTTCGGGAGTCTGGTTCCCGTGGGGGGTTGAGCTGATACTGGGGAGCCTGGTTCCTGTGATGGGCTGAGCAGATGCTGGGGAGCCTGGTTCCTGTGATGAGCTAATGTTAGGGAGTCTGGTTCCTGTGATGGGCTGAGCTGATGTTGGGGAGTCTGGTTTATGTGATGAGCTGATGTTGGGGAGTCTGGTTCCTGTGATGAGTTGATGTTAGTGAGTCTGGTTCCTGTGATGAGCTGAGCTGATCTTGGGGATTCTGTTTCTGTGATGGGCTGATTTTGGGGAGCCTGGTTCCTGTGATGGGCTGAGCTGATTCTGGGGAGTCTATTTTCTGTGATGAGCTGATGTTGGGGAGCCTGGCTCCTATCATGAGCTGATGCTGGGGAGTCTGGTTCCTGTGATGAGTTGATGTTGGGTCGTCTGGTTCCTGTCATGAGTAGATGTTAGGGAGACTGGTTCCTGTGATGGGCTGAAATGATGTTGAGGAGTCTGGTTCCTTTGATGGACTGAGCTGATGCTGGGGAGTCTGGTTCCTGTAATGGGCTGAGCTAATGTTGGGGAATCTGCTTCCTGTGATGGGCTGAGCTAATGTTGCGGAGTCCGGTGCCTGTGATGAGCTGTATTGATGTTGGGGAGTCTGGTTCCCGTGATGGGTTGAGCTGATGCTGGGGAGTCTGGTTCCTGTGATGGGCTGATGTTGGGCAGTCTGGTTCCTGTGATGAGCTGATACTGGAGAGTCTGGTTCCTGTGATGGGCTGAGCTGATGTTGGGGAGTCTGGTCTCTGTGATGAGCTGATGTTGGGGAGTCTGGTTCCTGTGATGGGCTGAGCGGATGCTGGGGAGTCTGGTTCCTTGATGAGCTGATGCTGGGGAGTCTGGTTCCTGTCATGATTTGATGTTGGGGAGTCTGGTTCCTGTGATGGGCTGAAATGATGTTGAGGAGTCTGGTTCCTGTGATGATCTGATGTTGGGGAGTCTGGTTTCTGTGATGAGCTGATGCTGGGGAGTCTGGTTCCTATGATGAGCTGATGCTGGGGAGTCTGGTTCCTGTCATGAGTTGATGTTGGGGAGTCTGGTTCCTGTGATGGGCTGAAATGATGTTGAGGAGTCTGGTTCCTGTGATGGACTGAATTGATGTTGGGAAGTTTGGTTCCTGTGATGGGCTGAGCTAATGTTGGGGATTCTGCTTCCTGTGATGGGCTAAAATCATGTTGGGGAGTCTGGTTCCCGTGATGGACTGAGCTGATGCTGAGGAGTCTGGTTCCTGTGATGGGTTGAGCTGATGTTGGGGAGTCTGGTTGCTGTAATGAGCTTATGTTGGGGAGTCTGGTTCCTGTGATGAGCTGATACTGGAGAGTCTGGTTCCTGTGATGGGCTGAGCTGATGTTGGGGAGTCTGGTCTCTGTTATGAGCTGATGTTGGGGAGTTTGGTTCCTGTGATGATCTGAGCTAATGTTGGGGAGTCTGGTTCCTGGGATAACTTGGTGAATGGCAGTTTGGTTCCTGTCGTGAGTTGATGTTGGGGAGTCTGGTTCCTGTGATGAGTTGATGTTAGTGAGTCTGGTTCCTGTGATGAGCTGAGCTGATCTTGGGGATTCTGTTTCTGTGATGGGATGATGTTGGGGAGCCTGGTTCCTGTGATCGGCTGAGCTGATTCTGGGGAGTCTATTTTCTGTGATGAGCTGATGTTGGGGAGCCTGGCTCCTATCATGAGCTGATGCTGGGGAGTCTGGTTCCTGTGATGAGTTGATGTTGGGTCGTCTGGTTCCTGTCATGAGTAGATATTAGGGAGACTGGTTCCTGTGATGGGCTGAAATGATGTTGAGGAGTCTGGTTCCTGTAATGGGCTGAGCTAATGTTGGGGAATCTGCTTCCTGTGATGGGCTGAGCTAATGTTGCGGAGTCCGGTTCCTGTGATGAGCTGAATTGATGTTGGGGAGTCTGGTTCCCGTGATGGGTTGAGCTGATGCTGGGGAGTCTGGTTCCTGTGATGGGCTGATGTTGGGGAGTCTGGTTCCTGTGATGAGCTGATACTGGAGAGTCTGGTTCCTGTGATGGGCTGAGCTAATGTTGGGGAGGCTGGTGCCTGTGATGAACTGGGCTGATCTTGGGGAATCTGCTTCCTGTGATGGGCTGAAATCATGTTGGGGAGTCTTGTCCCGTGATGGGCTGAGCAGATGCTGGGCAGTCTGCTTCCTGTGATGGGCTGAGCTGATGTTGGGGAGTCTGGTTCCTGTGATGGGCTGAGCTAATGTTGGGGAGGCTGGTGCCTGTGATGAGCTGATGCTGGGGAGTCTGGTTTCTGTGATTTGCTGAGCTGATGTTGGGGAGACTCGTTCCTGTGATGGACTGAGCTGATGCTGGGGCGTCTGGTTTCTGTGATGAGCTGATGTTGGGTTGTCTGTTCCTGTGATGGGCTGAAATGATGTTGGGGAGTCTGGTTCCCGTGATGGGCTGAGCTGATGCTGGGGAGTCTGGTTCCTGTGATGATCTGATGTTGGGGAGTCTGGTTTCTGTGATGAGCTGATGCTGGGGAGTCTGGTTCCTATGATGAGCTGATGCTGGGGAGTCTGGTTCCTGTCATGAGTTGATGTTGGGGAGTCTGGTTCCTGTGATGGACTGAATTGATGTTGGGGAGTTTGGTTCCTGTGATGGGCTGAGCTAATGTTGGGGAATCTGCTTCCTGTGATGGGCTAAAATCATGTTGGGGAGTCTGGTTCCCGTGATGGACTGAGCTGATGCTGAGGAGTCTGGTTCCTGTGATGGGTTGAGCTGATGTTGGGGAGTCTGGTTGCTGTAATGAGCTTATGTTGGGGAGTCTGGTTCCTGTGATGAGCTGATACTGGAGAGTCTGGTTCCTGTGATGGGCTGAGCTGATGTTGGGGAGTCTGGTCTCTGTTATGAGCTGATGTTGGGGAGTTTGGTTCCTGTGATGATCTGAGCTAATGTTGGGGAGTCTGGTTCCTGGGATAACTTGGTGAATGGCAGTTTGGTTCCTGTCGTGAGTTGATGTTGGGGAGTCTGGTTCCTGTGATGAGTTGATGTTTGTGAGTCTGGTTCCTGTGATGAGCTGAGCTGATCTTGGGGATTCTGTTTCTGTGATGGTCTGATGTTGGGGACCCTGGTTCCTGTGATGGGCTGAGCTGATTCTGGGGAGTCTATTTTCTGTGATGAGCTGATGTTGGGGAGCCTGGCTCCTATCATGAGCTGATGCTGGTGAGTCTGGTTCCTGTGATGAGTTGATGTTGGGTCGTCTGGTTCCTGTCATGAGTAGATGTTAGGGAGACTGGTTCCTGTGATGGGCTGAAATGATGTTGAGGAGTCTGGTTCCTGTGATCGACTGAGCTGATGCTGGGGAGTCTGGTTCCTGTAATGGGCTGAGCTAATGTTGGGGAATCTGCTTCCTGTGATGGACTGAGCTAATGTTGGGGAGTCCGGTGCCTGTGATGAGCTGAATTGATGTTGGGGAGTCTGGTTCCTGTGATAGGTTGAGCTGATGCTGGGGAGTATGGTTCCTGTGATGAGCTGATGTTGGGGAGTCTGGTTCCTGTGATGGGCTGAGCTGATGTTGGGGAGTCTGGTCTCTGTGATGAGCTGATGTTGGGGAGTCTGGTTCCTGTGATGGGCTGAGCTAATGTTGGGGAGGCTGGTGCCCGTGATGATCTGAGCTGATGTTGGGGAATCTGCTTCCTGTGATGGGCTGAAATCATGTTGGGGAGTCTGGTCCTGTGATGGGCTGAGCAGATGCTGGGCAGTCTGCTTCCTGTGATGGGCTGAGCTGATGTTGGGGAGTCTGGTTTATGTGATGAGCTGATGTTGGGGAGTCTGGTTCCTTTGATGGGCTGAGCTGATGTTGGGGAGTCTGGTTCCTGTGATGAGTTGATGGTGGGGAGTCTGGTTCCTGTGATGATCTGAGCTAATGTTGGGGAGTCTCGTTTCTTTGATGGGCTGAGCTGATGTTGGGGAGTATGGTTGCTGTGATGAGCTGTGCTGATGTTGGGAAGTCTGGTTCCTGTGATGAGCTGATGCTGGGGAGTCTGGTTCCTGTGATGGGCTGAGCTGATGTTGGGGAGTCTGGTTCCTGGGATAACCTGATGAATGGCAGTTTGGTTCCTGTCATGAGTTGATGTTGGGGAGTCTGGTTCCTGTGATGAGTTGATGTTAGTGAGTCTGGTTCCTGTGATGAGCTGAGCTGATGTTGGGGATTCTGTTTCTGTGATGGGCTGATGTTGGGGAGTCTGGTTCCTGTGATGGGCTGAGCTGAAACTGGGGAGCCTGGTTCCTGTGATGGGCTGAGCTGATGCTGGGGAGTCTGTTTTCTGTGATGAGCTAATGTTGGAGAGCCTGGTTCCTATCATGAGCTGATGCTGGGGAGTCTGGTTCCTGTGATGAGTTGATGTTGGGTCGTCTGTTTACTGTCATGAGTAGATGTTAGGGAGTCTGGTTCCTGTGATGGGCTGAAATGATGTTGAGGAGTCTGGTTCCTGTGATGGGCTGAGCTAATGTTGGGGAGGCTGGTGCCTGTGATGAACTGAGCTGATCTTGGGGAATCTGCTTCCTGTGATGGGCTGAAATCATGTTGGGGAGTCTGGTCCCGTGATGGGCTGAGCAGATGCTGGGCAGTCTGCTTCCTGTGATGGGCTGAGCTGATGTTGGGGAGTCTGGTTTATGTGATGAGCTGATGTTGGGGAGTCTGGTTCCTGTGATGGGCTGAGCTAATGTTGGGGAGGCTGGTGCCTGTGATGAGCTGATGTTGCTTAGTCTGATTCCTGTGATGGGCTGAGCTGATGCTGAGGAGTCTGGTCCCTGTGATGAGCTGATGCTGGGGAGTCTGGTTTCTGTGATTTGCTGAGCTGATGTTGGGGAGTCTGGTTCCTGTGATGGACTGAGCTGATGCTGGGGCGTCTGGTTTCTGTGATGAGCTGATGTTGGGTTGTCTGTTCCTGTGATGGGCTGAAATGATGTTGGGGAGTCTGGTTCCCATGATGGGCTGAGCTGATGCTGGGGAGTCTGGTTCCTGTGATGATCTGATGTTAGGGAGTCTGGTTTCTGTGATGAGCTGATGCTGGGGAGTCTGGTTCCTATGATGAGCTGATGCTGGGGAGTCTGGTTCCTGTCATGAGTTGATGTTGGGGAGTCTGGTTCCTGTGATGGGCTGAAATGATGTTGAGGAGTCTGGTTCCTGTGATGGACTGAATTGATGTTGGGGAGTTTGGTTCCTGTGATGGGCTGAGCTAATGTTGGGGAATCTACTTCCTGTGATGGGCTAAAATCATGTTGGGGAGTCTGGTTCCCGTGATGGACTGAGCTGATGCTGAGGAGTCTGGTTCCTGTGATGGGTTGAGCTGATGTTGGGGAGTCTGGTTGCTGTAATGAGCTTATGTTGGGGAGTCTGGTTCCTGTGATGAGCTGATACTGGAGAGTCTGGTTCCTGTGATGGGCTGAGCTGATGTTGGGGAGTCTGGTCTCTGTGATGAGCTGATGTTGGGGAGTTTGGTTCCTGTGATGATCTGAGCTAATGTTGGGGAGTCTGGTTCCTGGGATAACTTGGTGAATGGCAGTTTGGTTCCTGTCGTGAGTTGATGTTGGGGAGTCTGGTTCCTGTGATGAGTTGATGTTAGTGAGTCTGGTTCCTGTGATGAGCTGAGCTGATCTTGGGGATTCTGTTTCTGTGATGGGCTGATGTTGGGGAGCCTGGTTCCTGTGATGGGCTGAGCTGATTCTGGGGAGTCTATTTTCTGTGATGAGCTGATGTTGGGGAGCCTGGCTCCTATCATGAGCTGATGCTGGGGAGTCTGGTTCCTGTGATGAGTTGATGTTGGGTCGTCTGGTTCCTGTCATGAGGAGATGTTAGGGAGACTGGTTCCTGTGATGGGCTGAAATGATGTTGAGGAGTCTGGTTCCTGTGATGGACTGAGCTGATGCTGGGGAGTCTGGTTCCTGTAATAGGCTGAGCTAATGTTGGGGAATCTGCTTCCTGTGATGGACTGAGCTAATGTTGGGGAGTCCGGTGCCTGTGATGAGCTGAATTGATGTTGGGGAGTCTGGTTCCCGTGATGGGTTGAGCTGATGCTGGGGAGTCTGGTTCCTGTGATGAGCTGATGTTGGGGAGCCTGGCTCCTATCATGAGCTGATGCTGGGGAGTCTGGTTCCTGTGATGAGTTGATGTTGGGTCGTCTGGTTCCTGTCATGAGTAGATGTTAGGGAGACTGGTTCCTGTGATGGGCTGAAATGATGTTGGGGAATCTGCTTCCTGTGATGGGCTGAGCTAATGTTGCGGAGTCCGGTGCCTGTGATGAGCTGAATTGATGTTGGGGAGTCTGGTTCCCGTGATGGGTTGAGCTGATGCTGGGGAGTCTGGTTCCTGTGATGGGCTGATGTTGGGGAGTCTGGTTCCTGTGATGAGCTGATACTGGAGAGTCTGGTTCCTGTGATGGGCTGAGCTGATGTTGGGGAGTCTGGTCTCTGTGATGAGCTGATGTTGGGGAGTCTGGTTCCTGTGATGGGCTGAGCTAATGTTGGGGAGGCTGGTGCCTGTGATGAACTGAGCTGATCTTGGGGAATCTGCTTCCTGTGATGGGCTGAAATCATGTTGGGGAGTCTTGTCCCGTGATGGGCTGAGCAGATGCTGGGCAGTCTGCTTCCTGTGATGGGCTGAGCTGATGTTGGGGAGTCTGGTTTATGTGATGAGCTGATGTTGGGGAGTCTGGTTCCTGTGATGGGCTGAGCTAATGTTGGGGAGGCTGGTGCCTGTGATGAGCTGATGTTGCTTAGTCTGATTCCTGTGATGGGCTGAGCTGATGCAGAGGAGTCTGGTCCCTGTGATGAGCTGATGCTGGGGAGTCTGGTTTCTGTGATTTGCTGAGCTGATGTTGGGGAGACTCGTTCCTGTGATGGACTGAGCTGATGCTGGGGCGTCTGGTTTCTGTGATGAGCTGATGTTGGGTTGTCTGTTCCTGTGATGGGCTGAAATGATGTTGGGGAGTCTGGTTCCCGTGATGGGCTGAGCTAATGCTGGGGAGTCTGGTTCCTGTGATGATCTGATGTTGGGGAGTCTGGTTTCTGTAATGAGCTGATGCTGGGGAGTCTGGTTCCTATGATGAGCTAATGCTGGGGAGTCTGGTTCCTGTCATGAGTTGATGTTGGGGAGTCTGGTTCCTGTGATGGGCTGAAATGATGTTGAGGAGTCTGGTTCCTGTGATGGACTGAATTGATGTTGGGGAGTCCGGTTCCTGTGATGGGCTGAGCTAATGTTGGGGAATCTGCTTCCTGTGATGGGCTAAAATCATGTTGGGGAGTCTGGTTCCCGTGATGGGCTGAGCTGATGTTGGGGTGTCTGGTTTCTGTGATGAGCTGATGTTGGGGAATCCGGTTCCTGTAATGGGCTGAGCTATTGTTGGGGAGTTTGGTGCCTGTGATGAGCTGAGCTGATGTTGGGGAGTCTGGTTTCTGTGATGAGCTGATGTTGGGGAGTCTGGCTGCTGTGATGGGCTGAATTGATGTTGGGGAGTCTGGTTCCTGTGATGGGTTGAGCTGATGCTGGGGAGTCTGGTTCCTGTGATGAGCTGATGTTGGGGAGTCTGGTTCCTGTGATGGGCTGAGCTAATGTTCGGGAGTGTAGTTGCTTCAATGAGCTTATGTTGGGGAGTCTGGTTTCTGTGATGAGCTGATGTTGGGGAGTCTGCTTCCTGTGATGGGCTGAGCTGATGTTGGGGAGTCTGGTTTCTGTGATGAGCTGATGTTGGGGACTCTGGTTCCTGTGATCGGCTGAGCTAATGTTGGGGAATCCGGTGCCTGTGGTGAGCTGAATTGATATTGGGGAGTCTGGTTCCCGTGATGGGATGAGCTGATGCTGGGGAGTCTGGTTCCTGTGATGAGCTGAGCTGATTTTGGGGAGTCTGGTTCCTGGGATAACCTGATGAATGGCAGTTTGGTTCCTGTGATGAGTTGTTGTTTGGGAGTCTGTTTCCTGTGATGAGTTGATGTTAGTGAGTCTGGTTCCTGTAATGAGCTGAGCTGATGTTGGGGATTCTGTTTCTGTGATGGGCTGAAATCATTTTCGGGAGTCTGGTTCCTGTGGTGGGCTGAGCTGATACTGGGTAGCATGGTTCCTGTGATGGGCTGAGCTGATGCTGGGGAGCCTGGTTTCTGTGATGAGCTAATGTTAGGGAGTCTGGTTCCTGTGATGGGCTGAGCTGATGTTGTGGAGTCTGGTTTATGTGATGAGCTGATGTTGGGGAGTCTGGTTCCTGTGATTGGCTGAGCTGATGTTGGGGAGTCTGGTTCCTGTGATGAGTTGATGGTGGGGAGTCTGGTTCCTGTGATGAGCTGATGCTGGGGAGTCTGGTTCCTGTGATGATCTGAGCTAATGTTGGGGAGTCTCGTTTCTTTGATGGGCTGAGCTGATGTTGGGGAGTATGGTTGCTGTGATGAGCTGTGCTGATGTTGGGAAGTCTGGTTCCTGTGATGAGCTGATGCTGGGGAGTCTGGTTCCTGTGATGGGCTGAGCTGATGTTGGGGAGTCTGGTTCCTGTGATGAGCTGAGCTGATTTTGGGGAGTCTGGTTCCTGGGATAACCTGATGAATGGCAGTTTGGTTCCTGTCATGAGTTGATGTTGGGGAGTCTGGTTCCTGTGATGAGTTGATGTTAGTGAGTCTGGTTCCTGTGATGAGCTGAGCTGATGTTGGGGATTCTGTTTCTGTGATGGGCTGATGTTGGGGAGTCTGGTTCCTGTGATGGGCTGAGCTGAAACTGGGGAGCCTGGTTCCTGTGATGGGCTGAGCTGATGCTGGGGAGTCTGTTTTCTGTGATGAGCTAATGTTGGGGAGCCTGGTTCCTATCATGAGCTGATGCTGGGGAGTCTGGTTCCTGTGATGAGTTGATGTTGGGTCGTCTGTTTACTGTCATGAGTAGATGTTAGGGAGTCTGGTTCCTGTGATGGGCTGAAATGATGTTGAGGAGTCTGGTTCCTGTGATGGGCTGAGCTAATGTTGGGGAGGCTGGTGCGTGTGATGAACTGAGCTGATCTTGGGGAATCTGCTTCCTGTGATGGGCTGAAATCATGTTGGGGAGTCTGGTCCCGTGATGGGCTGAGCAGATGCTGGGCAGTCTGCTTCCTGTGATGTGCTGAGCTGATGTTGGGGAGTCTGCTTTATGTGATGAGCTGATGTTGGGGAGTCTGGTTCCTGTGATGGGCTGAGCTAATGTTTGGGAGGCTGGTGCCTGTGATGAGCTGATGTTGCTTCGTCTGATTCCTGTGATGGGCTGAGCTGATGCTGAGGAGTCTGGTCCCTGTGATGAGCTGATGCTGGGGAGTCTGGTTTCTGTGATTTGTTGAGCTGATGTTGGGGAGTCTGGTTCCTGTGATGGACTGAGCTGATGCTGGGGCGTCTGGTTTCTGTGATGAGCTGATGTTGGGTTGTCTGTTCCTGTGATGGGCTGAAATGATGTTGGGGAGTCTGGTTCCCGTCATGGGCTGAGCTGATGCTGGGGAGTCTGGTTCCTATGATGAGCTGATGCTGGGGAGTCTGGTTCCTGTCATGAATTGATGTTGGGGAGTCTGGTTCCTGTGATGGGCTGAAATAATGTTGAGGAGTCTGGTTCCTGTGATGGACTGAATTGATGTTGGGGAGTTTGGTTCCTGTGATGGGCTGAGCTAATGTTGGGGAATCTGCTTCCTGTGATGGGCTAAAATCATGTTGGGGAGTCTGGTTCCCGTGATGGGCTGAGCTGATGCTGAGGAATCTGGTTCCTGTGATGGGCTGAGCTGATGTTGGGGAGTCTGTTTCCTGTGATGAGTTGATGTTAGTGAGTCTGGTTCCTGTGATGAGCTGAGCTGATGTTGGGGATTCTGTTTCTGTGATGGGCTGAAATGATGTTCGGGAGTCTGGTTCCCGTGGTGGGCTGAGCTGAGCTGATACTGGGGAGCCTGGTTCCTGTGATGGGCTGAGCTGATGTTGGGGAGTCTGGTTTCTGTGATGAGCTGATGTTGGGGAATCCGGTTCCTGTAATGGGCTGAGCTAATGTTGGGGAGTCTGGTTTCTGTGATGAGCTGATGCTGGGGAGTCTTGTTCCTGTGATGAGCTGATGCTAGGGAGTCTGGTTCCTGTGATGGGCTGAGCTGATGTTGGGGAGTCTGGTTCCTGTGATGAGCTGAGCTGATTTTGGGGAGTCTGGTTCCTGGGATAACCTGATGAATGGCAGTTTGGTTCCTGTGATGAGTTGATGTTAGTGAGTCTGGTTCCTGTGATGAGCTGAGCTGATGTTGGGGATTCTGTTTCTGTGATGGGCTGAAATGATGTTCGGGAGTCTGGTTCCCGTGGTGGGTTGAGCTGATACTGGGGAGCCTGGTTCCGGTGATGGGCTGAGCTGATTCTGGGGAGCCTGGTTCCTGTGATGAGCTAATGTTAGGGAGTCTGGTTCCTGTGATGGGCTGAGCTGATGTTGGGGAGTCTGGTTTATGTGATGAGCTGATGTTGGGGAGTCTGGTTCCTGTGATGAGTTGATGTTAGTGAGTCTGGTTCCTGTGATGAGCTGAGCTGATCTTGTGGATTCTGTTTCTGTGATGGGCTGATTTTGGGGAGCCTGGTTCCTGTGATGGGCTGAGCTGATTCTGGGGAGTCTATTTTCTGTGATGAGCTGATGTTGGGGAGCCTGGCTCCTATCATGAGCTGATGCTGGGGAGTCTGGTTCCTGTGATGAGTTGATGTTGGGTCGTCTGGTTCCTGTCATGAGTAGATGTTAGGGAGACTGGTTCCTGTGATGGGCTGAAATGATGTTGAGGAGTCTGGTTCCTTTGATGGACTGAGCTGATGCTGGGGAGTCTGGTTCCTGTAATGGGCTGAGCTAATGTTGGGGAATCTGCTTCCTGTGATGGGCTGAGCTAATGTTGCGGAGTCCTGTGCCTGTGATGAGCTGAATTGATGTTGGGGAGTCTGGTTCCCGTGATGGGTTGAGCTGATGCTGGGGAGTCTGGTTCCTGTGATGGGCTGATGTTGGGCAGTCTGGTTCCTGTGATGAGCTGATACTGGAGATTCTGGTTCCTGTGATGGGCTGAGCTGATGTTGGGGAGTCTGGTCTCTGTGATGAGCTGATGTTGGGGAGTCTGGTTCCTGTGATGGGCTGAGCTAATGTTGGGGAGGCTGGTGCCTGTGATGAACTGAGCTGATCTTGGGGAATCTGCTTCCTGTGATGGGCTGAAATCATGTTGGGGAGTCTTGTCCCGTGATGTGCTGAGCAGATGCTGGGCAGTCTGCTTCCTGTGATGGGCTGAGCTGATGTTGGGGAGTCTGGTTTATGTGATGAGCTGATGTTGGGGAGTCTGGTTCCTGTGATGGGCTGAGCTAATGTTGGGGAGGCTGGTGCCTGTGATGAGCTGATGTTGCTTCGTCTGATTCCTGTGATGGGCTGAGCTGATGCTGAGGAGTCTGGTCCCTGTGATGAGCTGATGCTGGGGAGTCTGGTTTCTGTGATTTGCTGAGCTGATGTTGGGGAGTCTGGTTCCTGTGATGGACTGAGCTGATGCTGGGGCGTCTGGTTTCTGTGATGAGCTGATGTTGGGTTGTCTGTTCCTGTGATGGGCTGAAATGATGTTGGGGAGTCTGGTTCCCGTCATGGGCTGAGCTGATGCTGGGGAGTCTGGTTCCTTGATGAGCTGATGCTGGGGAGTCTGGTTCCTGTCATGATTTGATGTTGGGGAGTCTGGTTCCTGTGATGGGCTGAAATGATGTTGAGGAGTCTGGTTCCTGTGATGATCTGATGTTGGGGAGTCTGGTTTCTGTGATGAGCTGATGCTGGGGAGTCTGGTTCCTATGATGAGCTGATGCTGGGGAGTCTGGTTCCTGTGATGGGCTGAAATAATGTTGGGGAGTCTGGTTCCTGTGATGGGCTGAAATAATGTTGGGGAGTTTGGTTCCTGTGATGGGCTGAGCTAATGTTGGGGAATCTGCTTCCTGTGATGGGCTAAAATCATGTTGGGGAGTCTGGTTCCCGTGATGGACTGAGCTGATGCTGAGGAGTCTGGTTCCTGTGATGGGCTGAGCTGATGTTGGGGAGTCTGGTTGCTGTAATGAGCTTATGTTGGGGAGTCTGGTGCCTGTGATGATCTGATACTGGAGATTCTGGTTCCTGTGATGGGCTGAGCTGATGTTGGGGAGTCTGGTCTCTGTGATGAGCTGATGTTGGGGAGTTTGGTTCCTGTGATGATCTGAGCTAATGTTGGGGAGTCTGGTTCCTGGGATAACTTGGTGAATGGCAGTTTGGTTCCTGTCGTGAGTTGATGTTGGGGAGTCTGGTTCCTGTGATGAGTTGATGTTAGTGAGTCTGGTTCCTGTGATGAGCTGAGCTGATCTTGGGGATTCTGTTTCTGTGATGGGCTGATGTTGGGGAGCCTGGTTCCTGTGATGGGCTGAGCTGATTCTGGGGAGTCTATTTTCTGTGATGAGCTGATGTTGGGGAGCCTGGCTCCTATCATGAGCTGATGCTGGGGAGTCTGGTTCCTGTGATGAGTTGATGTTGGGTCGTCTGGTTCCTGTCATGAGTAGATGTTAGGGAGACTGGTTCCTGTGATGGGCTGAAATGATGTTGAGGAGTCTGGTTCCTGTGATGGACTGAGCTGATGCTGGGGAGTCTGGTTCCTGTAATGGGCTGAGCTAATGTTGGGGAATCTGCTTCCTGTGATGGACTGAGCTAATGTTGGGGAGTCCGGTGCCTGTGATGAGCTGAATTGATGTTGGGGAGTCTGGTTCCCGTGATGGGTTGAGCTGATGCTGGGGAGTCCGGTTCCTGTGATGGGCTGATGTTGGGGAGTCTGGTTCCTGTGATGAGCTGATACTGGAGAGTCTGGTTCCTGTGATGGGCTGAGCTGATGTTGGGGAGTCTGGTCTCTGTGATGAGCTGATGTTGGGGAGTCTGGTTCCTGTGATGGGCTGAGCTAATGTTGGGGAGGCTGGTGCCTGTGATGAACTGAGCTGATCTTGGGGAATCTGCTTCCTGTGATGGGCTGAAATCATGTTGGGGAGTCTTGTCCCGTGATGGGCTGAGCAGATGCTGGGCAGTCTGCTTCCTGTGATGGGCTGAGCTGATGCTGGGGCGTCTGGTTTTTGTGATGAGCTGATGTTGGGTTGTCTGTTCCTGTGATGGGCTGAAATGATGTTGGGGAGTCTGGTTCCCGTGATGGGCTGAGCTGATGCTGGGGAGTCTGGTTCCTGTGATGATCTGATGTTGGGGAGTCTGGTTTCGGTGATGAGCTGATGCTGGGGAGTCTGGTTCCTATGATGAGCTGATGCTGGGGAGTCTGTTTCCTGTCATGAGTTGATGTTGGGGAGTCTGGTTCCTGTGATGGGCTGAAATGATGTTGAGGAGTCTGGTTCCTGTGATGGACTGAATTGATGTTGGGGAGTCTGGTTCCCGTGATGGGCTGAGCTGATGCTGAGGAGTCTGGTTCCTGTGATGGGCTGAGCTGATGTTGGGGAGTCTGCTTCCTGTGATGGGCTGAGCTGATGTTGGGGAGTCTGGTTTCTGTGATGAGCTGATGTTGGGGAGTCTGGTTCCTGTGATCGGCTGAGCTAATGTTGGGGAGTCCGGTGCCTGTGATGAGCTGAATTGATATTGGGGAGTCTGGTTCCCGTGATGGGGTGAGCTGATGTGGGGAGTCTGGTACCTGTGACGGGCTGAGCTGATGTTGGGGAGTCTGGTTCCTGTGATGGAATGAGCTGATGCTGGGGAGTCTGGTTTCCGTGATGAGCTGATGTTGGGGAGTCTGGTTTCTGTGATGAGCTCAGCTGCTGTTGGGGAGTCTGGTTCCTGTGACGGGCTGAGCTGAAGTTGGGGAGTGTGGTTCCTGTGATGAGCTGAGCTAATGTTGGGGAGTCTCGTTTCTTTGATGGGCTGAGCTGATGTTGGGGAGTATGGTTGCTGTGATGAGCTGTGCTGATGTTGGGAAGTCTGGTTCCTGTGATGAGCTGATGTTGGGGATTCTGTTTCTGTGATGGGCTGAAATCATTTTCGGGAGTCTGGTTCCTGTGGTGGGCTGAGCTGATACTGGGTAGCATGGTTCCTGTGATGGGCTGAGCTGATGCTGGGGAGCCTGGTTTCTGTGATGAGCTAATGTTAGGGAGTCTGGTTCCTGTGATGGGCTGAGCTGATGTTGTGGAGTCTGGTTTATGTGATGAGCTGATGTTGGGGAGTCTGGTTCCTGTGATTGGCTGAGCTGATGTTGGGGAGTCTGGTTCCTGTGATGAGTTGATGGTGGGGAGTCTGGTTCCTGTGATGAGCTGATGCTGGGGAGTCTGGTTCCTGTGATGATCTGAGCTAATGTTGGGGAGTCTCGTTTCTTTGATGGGCTGAGCTGATGTTGGGGAGTATGGTTGCTGTGATGAGCTGTGCTGATGTTGGGAAGTCTGGTTCCTGTGATGAGCTGATGCTGGGGAGTCTGGTTCCTGTGATGGGCTGAGCTGATGTTGGGGAGTCTGGTTCCTGTGATGAGCTGAGCTGATTTTGGGGAGTCTGGTTCCTGGGATAACCTGATGAATGGCAGTTTGGTTCCTGTCATGAGTTGATGTTGGGGAGTCTGGTTCCTGTGATGAGTTGATGTTAGTGAGTCTGGTTCCTGTGATGAGCTGAGCTGATGTTGGGGATTCTGTTTCTGTGATGGGCTGATGTTGGGGAGTCTGGTTCCTGTGATGGGCTGAGCTGAAACTGGGGAGCCTGGTTCCTGTGATGGGCTGAGCTGATGCTGGGGAGTCTGTTTTCTGTGATGAGCTAATGTTGGGGAGCCTGGTTCCTATCATGAGCTGATGCTGGGGAGTCTGGTTCCTGTGATGAGTTGATGTTGGGTCGTCTGTTTACTGTCATGAGTAGATGTTAGGGAGTCTGGTTCCTGTGATGGGCTGAAATGATGTTGAGGAGTCTGGTTCCTGTGATGGGCTGAGCTAATGTTGGGGAGGCTGGTGCGTGTGATGAACTGAGCTGATCTTGGGGAATCTGCTTCCTGTGATGGGCTGAAATCATGTTGGGGAGTCTGGTCCCGTGATGGGCTGAGCAGATGCTGGGCAGTCTGCTTCCTGTGATGTGCTGAGCTGATGTTGGGGAGTCTGCTTTATGTGATGAGCTGATGTTGGGGAGTCTGGTTCCTGTGATGGGCTGAGCTAATGTTTGGGAGGCTGGTGCCTGTGATGAGCTGATGTTGCTTCGTCTGATTCCTGTGATGGGCTGAGCTGATGCTGAGGAGTCTGGTCCCTGTGATGAGCTGATGCTGGGGAGTCTGGTTTCTGTGATTTGTTGAGCTGATGTTGGGGAGTCTGGTTCCTGTGATGGACTGAGCTGATGCTGGGGCGTCTGGTTTCTGTGATGAGCTGATGTTGGGTTGTCTGTTCCTGTGATGGGCTGAAATGATGTTGGGGAGTCTGGTTCCCGTCATGGGCTGAGCTGATGCTGGGGAGTCTGGTTCCTATGATGAGCTGATGCTGGGGAGTCTGGTTCCTGTCATGAATTGATGTTGGGGAGTCTGGTTCCTGTGATGGGCTGAAATAATGTTGAGGAGTCTGGTTCCTGTGATGGACTGAATTGATGTTGGGGAGTTTGGTTCCTGTGATGGGCTGAGCTAATGTTGGGGAATCTGCTTCCTGTGATGGGCTAAAATCATGTTGGGGAGTCTGGTTCCCGTGATGGGCTGAGCTGATGCTGAGGAATCTGGTTCCTGTGATGGGCTGAGCTGATGTTGGGGAGTCTGTTTCCTGTGATGAGTTGATGTTAGTGAGTCTGGTTCCTGTGATGAGCTGAGCTGATGTTGGGGATTCTGTTTCTGTGATGGGCTGAAATGATGTTCGGGAGTCTGGTTCCCGTGGTGGGCTGAGCTGAGCTGATACTGGGGAGCCTGGTTCCTGTGATGGGCTGAGCTGATGTTGGGGAGTCTGGTTTCTGTGATGAGCTGATGTTGGGGAATCCGGTTCCTGTAATGGGCTGAGCTAATGTTGGGGAGTCTGGTTTCTGTGATGAGCTGATGCTGGGGAGTCTTGTTCCTGTGATGAGCTGATGCTAGGGAGTCTGGTTCCTGTGATGGGCTGAGCTGATGTTGGGGAGTCTGGTTCCTGTGATGAGCTGAGCTGATTTTGGGGAGTCTGGTTCCTGGGATAACCTGATGAATGGCAGTTTGGTTCCTGTGATGAGTTGATGTTAGTGAGTCTGGTTCCTGTGATGAGCTGAGCTGATGTTGGGGATTCTGTTTCTGTGATGGGCTGAAATGATGTTCGGGAGTCTGGTTCCCGTGGTGGGTTGAGCTGATACTGGGGAGCCTGGTTCCTGTGATGGGCTGAGCTGATTCTGGGGAGCCTGGTTCCTGTGATGAGCTAATGTTAGGGAGTCTGGTTCCTGTGATGGGCTGAGCTGATGTTGGGGAGTCTGGTTTATGTGATGAGCTGATGTTGGGGAGTCTGGTTCCTGTGATGAGTTGATGTTAGTGAGTCTGGTTCCTGTGATGAGCTGAGCTGATCTTGGGGATTCTGTTTCTGTGATGGGCTGATTTTGGGGAGCCTGGTTCCTGTGATGGGCTGAGCTGATTCTGGGGAGTCTATTTTCTGTGATGAGCTGATGTTGGGGAGCCTGGCTCCTATCATGAGCTGATGCTGGTGAGTCTGGTTCCTGTGATGAGTTGATGTTGGGTCGTCTGGTTCCTGTCATGAGTAGATGTTAGGGAGACTGGTTCCTGTGATGGGCTGAAATGATGTTGAGGAGTCTGGTTCCTTTGATGGACTGAGCTGATGCTGGGGAGTCTGGTTCCTGTAATGGGCTGAGCTAATGTTGGGGAATCTGCTTCCTGTGATGGGCTGAGCTAATGTTGCGGAGTCCTGTGCCTGTGATGAGCTGAATTGATGTTGGGGAGTCTGGTTCCCGTGATGGGTTGAGCTGATGCTGGGGAGTCTGGTTCCTGTGATGGGCTGATGTTGGGCAGTCTGGTTCCTGTGATGAGCTGATACTGGAGATTCTGGTTCCTGTGATGGGCTGAGCTGATGTTGGGGAGTCTGGTCTCTGTGATGAGCTGATGTTGGGGAGTCTGGTTCCTGTGATGGGCTGAGCTAATGTTGGGGAGGCTGGTGCCTGTGATGAACTGAGCTGATCTTGGGGAATCTGCTTCCTGTGATGGGCTGAAATCATGTTGGGGAGTCTTGTCCCGTGATGTGCTGAGCAGATGCTGGGCAGTCTGCTTCCTGTGATGGGCTGAGCTGATGTTGGGGAGTCTGGTTTATGTGATGAGCTGATGTTGGGGAGTCTGGTTCCTGTGATGGGCTGAGCTAATGTTGGGGAGGCTGGTGCCTGTGATGAGCTGATGTTGCTTCGTCTGATTCCTGTGATGGGCTGAGCTGATGCTGAGGAGTCTGGTCCCTGTGATGAGCTGATGCTGGGGAGTCTGGTTTCTGTGATTTGCTGAGCTGATGTTGGGGAGTCTGGTTCCTGTGATGGACTGAGCTGATGCTGGGGCGTCTGGTTTCTGTGATGAGCTGATGTTGGGTTGTCTGTTCCTGTGATGGGCTGAAATGATGTTGGGGAGTCTGGTTCCCGTCATGGGCTGAGCTGATGCTGGGGAGTCTGGTTCCTGTGATGAGCTGATGCTGGGGAGTCTGGTTCCTGTCATGATTTGATGTTGGGGAGTCTGGTTCCTGTGATGGGCTGAAATGATGTTGAGGAGTCTGGTTCCTGTGATGATCTGATGTTGGGGAGTCTGGTTTCTGTGATGAGCTGATGCTGGGGAGTCTGGTTCCTATGATGAGCTGATGCTGGGGAGTCTGGTTCCTGTCATGAATTGATGTTGGGGAGTCTGGTTCCTGTGATGGGCTGAAATAATGTTGGGGAGTTTGGTTCCTGTGATGGGCTGAGCTAATGTTGGGGAATCTGCTTCCTGTGATGGGCTAAAATCATGTTGGGGAGTCTGGTTCCCGTGATGGACTGAGCTGATGCTGAGGAGTCTGGTTCCTGTGATGGGCTGAGCTGATGTTGGGGAGTCTGGTTGCTGTAATGAGCTTATGTTGGGGAGTCTGGTGCCTGTGATGATCTGATACTGGAGAGTCTGGTTCCTGTGATGGGCTGAGCTGATGTTGGGGAGTCTGGTCTCTGTGATGAGCTGATGTTGGGGAGTTTGGTTCCTGTGATGATCTGAGCTAATGTTGGGGAGTCTGGTTCCTGGGATAACTTGGTGAATGGCAGTTTGGTTCCTGTCGTGAGTTGATGTTGGGGAGTCTGGTTCCTGTGATGAGTTGATGTTAGTGAGTCTGGTTCCTGTGATGAGCTGAGCTGATCTTGGGGATTCTGTTTCTGTGATGGGCTGATGTTGGGGAGCCTGGTTCCTGTGATGGGCTGAGCTGATTCTGGGGAGTCTATTTTCTGTGATGAGCTGATGTTGGGGAGCCTGGCTCCTATCATGAGCTGATGCTGGGGAGTCTGGTTCCTGTGATGAGTTGATGTTGGGTCGTCTGGTTCCTGTCATGAGTAGATGTTAGGGAGACTGGTTCCTGTGATGGGCTGAAATGATGTTGAGGAGTCTGGTTCCTGTGATGGACTGAGCTGATGCTGGGGAGTCTGGTTCCTGTAATGGGCTGAGCTAATGTTGGGGAATCTGCTTCCTGTGATGGACTGAGCTAATGTTGGGGAGTCCGGTGCCTGTGATGAGCTGAATTGATGTTGGGGAGTCTGGTTCCCGTGATGGGTTGAGCTGATGCTGGGGAGTCTGGTTCCTGTGATGGGCTGATGTTGGGGAGTCTGGTTCCTGTGATGAGCTGATACTGGAGAGTCTGGTTCCTGTGATGGGCTGAGCTGATGTTGGGGAGTCTGGTCTCTGTGATGAGCTGATGTTGGGGAGTCTGGTTCCTGTGATGGGCTGAGCTAATGTTGGGGAGGCTGGTGCCTGTGATGAACTGAGCTGATCTTGGGGAATCTGCTTCCTGTGATGGGCTGAAATCATGTTGGGGAGTCTTGTCCCGTGATGGGCTGAGCAGATGCTGGGCAGTCTGCTTCCTGTGATGGGCTGAGCTGATGCTGGGGCGTCTGGTTTTTGTGATGAGCTGATGTTGGGTTGTCTGTTCCTGTGATGGGCTGAAATGATGTTGGGGAGTCTGGTTCCCGTGATGGGCTGAGCTGATGCTGGGGAGTCTGGTTCCTGTGATGATCTGATGTTGGGGAGTCTGGTTTCTGTGATGAGCTGATGCTGGGGAGTCTGGTTCCTATGATGAGCTGATGCTGGGGAGTCTGTTTCCTGTCATGAGTTGATGTTGGGGAGTCTGGTTCCTGTGATGGGCTGAAATGATGTTGAGGAGTCTGGTTCCTGTGATGGACTGAATTGATGTTGGGGAGTCTGGTTCCCGTGATGGGCTGAGCTGATGCTGAGGAGTCTGGTTCCTGTGATGGGCTGAGCTGATGTTGGGGAGTCTGCTTCCTGTGATGGGCTGAGCTGATGTTGGGGAGTCTGGTTTCTGTGATGAGCTGATGTTGGGGAGTCTGGTTCCTGTGATCGGCTGAGCTAATGTTGGGGAGTCCGGTGCCTGTGATGAGCTGAATTGATATTGGGGAGTCTGGTTCCCGTGATGGGGTGAGCTGATGTGGGGAGTCTGGTACCTGTGACGGGCTGAGCTGATGTTGGGGAGTCTGGTTCCTGTGATGGAATGAGCTGATGCTGGGGAGTCTGGTTTCCGTGATGAGCTGATGTTGGGGAGTCTGGTTTCTGTGATGAGCTCAGCTGCTGTTGGGGAGTCTGGTTCCTGTGACGGGCTGAGCTGAAGTTGGGGAGTGTGGTTCCTGTGATGAGCTGAGCTAATGTTGGGGAGTCTCGTTTCTTTGATGGGCTGAGCTGATGTTGGGGAGTATGGTTGCTGTGATGAGCTGTGCTGATGTTGGGAAGTCTGGTTCCTGTGATGAGCTGATGCTGGGGAGTCTGGTTCCTGTGATGGGCTGAGCTGATGTTGGGGAGTCTGGTTCCTGTGATGAGCTGAGCTGATTTTGGGGAGTCTGGTTCCTGGGATAACCTGATGAATGGCAGTTTGGTTCCTGTCATGAGTTGATGTTGGGGAGTCTGGTTCCTGTGATGAGTTGATGTTAGTGAGTCTGGTTCCTGTGATGAGCTGAGCTGATGTTGGGGATTCTGTTTCTGTGATGGGCTGATGTTGGGGAGTCTGGTTCCTGTGATGGGCTGAGCTGAAACTGGGGAGCCTGGTTCCTGTGATGGGCTGAGCTGATGCTGGGGAGTCTGTTTTCTGTGATGAGCTAATGTTGGGGAGCCTGGTTCCTATCATGAGCTGATGCTGGGGAGTCTGGTTCCTGTGATGAGTTGATGTTGGGTCGTCTGTTTACTGTCATGAGTAGATGTTAGGGAGTCTGGTTCCTGTGATGGGCTGAAATGATGTTGAGGAGTCTGGTTCCTGTGATGGGCTGAGCTAATGTTGGGGAGGCTGGTGCGTGTGATGAACTGAGCTGATCTTGGGGAATCTGCTTCCTGTGATGGGCTGAAATCATGTTGGGGAGTCTGGTCCCGTGATGGGCTGAGCAGATGCTGGGCAGTCTGCTTCCTGTGATGTGCTGAGCTGATGTTGGGGAGTCTGCTTTATCTGATGAGCTGATGTTGGGGAGTCTGGTTCCTGTGATGGGCTGAGCTAATGTTTGGGAGGCTGGTGCCTGTGATGAGCTGATGTTGCTTCGTCTGATTCCTGTGATGGGCTGAGCTGATGCTGAGGAGTCTGGTCCCTGTGATGAGCTGATGCTGGGGAGTCTGGTTTCTGTGATTTGTTGAGCTGATGTTGGGGAGTCTGGTTCCTGTGATGGACTGAGCTGATGCTGGGGCGTCTGGTTTCTGTGATGAGCTGATGTTGGGTTGTCTGTTCCTGTGATGGGCTGAAATGATGTTGGGGAGTCTGGTTCCCGTCATGGGCTGAGCTGATGCTGGGGAGTCTGGTTCCTATGATGAGCTGATGCTGGGGAGTCTGGTTCCTGTCATGAATTGATGTTGGGGAGTCTGGTTCCTGTGATGGGCTGAAATAATGTTGAGGAGTCTGGTTCCTGTGATGGACTGAATTGATGTTGGGGAGTTTGGTTCCTGTGATGGGCTGAGCTAATGTTGGGGAATCTGCTTCCTGTGATGGGCTAAAATCATGTTGGGGAGTCTGGTTCCCGTGATGGGCTGAGCAGATGCTGAGGAATCTGGTTCCTGTGATGGGCTGAGCTGATGTTGGGGAGTCTGTTTCCTGTGATGAGTTGATGTTAGTGAGTCTGGTTCCTGTGATGAGCTGAGCTGATGTTGGGGATTCTGTTTCTGTGATGGGCTGAAATGATGTTCGGGAGTCTGGTTCCCGTGGTGGGCTGAGCTGAGCTGATACTGGGGAGCCTGGTTCCTGTGATGGGCTGAGCTGATGTTGGGGAGTCTGGTTTCTGTGATGAGCTGATGTTGGGGAATCCGGTTCCTGTAATGGGCTGAGCTAATGTTGGGGAGTCTGGTTTCTGTGATGAGCTGATGCTGGGGAGTCTTGTTCCTGTGATGAGCTGATGCTAGGGAGTCTGGTTCCTGTGATGGGCTGAGCTGATGTTGGGGAGTCTGGTTCCTGTGATGAGCTGAGCTGATTTTGGGGAGTCTGGTTCCTGGGATAACCTGATGAATGGCAGTTTGGTTCCTGTGATGAGTTGATGTTAGTGAGTCTGGTTCCTGTGATGAGCTGAGCTGATGTTGGGGATTCTGTTTCTGTGATGGGCTGAAATGATGTTCGGGAGTCTGGTTCCCGTGGTGGGTTGAGCTGATACTGGGGAGCCTGGTTCCTGTGATGGGCTGAGCTGATTCTGGGGAGCCTGGTTCCTGTGATGAGCTAATGTTAGGGAGTCTGGTTCCTGTGATGGGCTGAGCTGATGTTGGGGAGTCTGGTTTATGTGATGAGCTGATGTTGGGGAGTCTGGTTCCTGTGATGAGTTGATGTTAGTGAGTCTGGTTCCTGTGATGAGCTGAGCTGATCTTGGGGATTCTGTTTCTGTGATGGGCTGATTTTGGGGAGCCTGGTTCCTGTGATGGGCTGAGCTGATTCTGGGGAGTCTATTTTCTGTGATGAGCTGATGTTGGGGAGCCTGGCTCCTATCATGAGCTGATGCTGGGGAGTCTGGTTCCTGTGATGAGTTGATGTTGGGTCGTCTGGTTCCTGTCATGAGTAGATGTTAGGGAGACTGGTTCCTGTGATGGGCTGAAATGATGTTGAGGAGTCTGGTTCCTTTGATGGACTGAGCTGATGCTGGGGAGTCTGGTTCCTGTAATGGGCTGAGCTAATGTTGGGGAATCTGCTTCCTGTGATGGGCTGAGCTAATGTTGCGGAGTCCTGTGCCTGTGATGAGCTGAATTGATGTTGGGGAGTCTGGTTCCCGTGATGGGTTGAGCTGATGCTGGGGAGTCTGGTTCCTGTGATGGGCTGATGTTGGGCAGTCTGGTTCCTGTGATGAGCTGATACTGGAGATTCTGGTTCCTGTGATGGGCTGAGCTGATGTTGGGGAGTCTGGTCTCTGTGATGAGCTGATGTTGGGGAGTCTGGTTCCTGTGATGGGCTGAGCTAATGTTGGGGAGGCTGGTGCCTGTGATGAACTGAGCTGATCTTGGGGAATCTGCTTCCTGTGATGGGCTGAAATCATGTTGGGGAGTCTTGTCCCGTGATGTGCTGAGCAGATGCTGGGCAGTCTGCTTCCTGTGATGGGCTGAGCTGATGTTGGGGAGTCTGGTTTATGTGATGAGCTGATGTTGGGGAGTCTGGTTCCTGTGATGGGCTGAGCTAATGTTGGGGAGGCTGGTGCCTGTGATGAGCTGATGTTGCTTCGTCTGATTCCTGTGATGGGCTGAGCTGATGCTGAGGAGTCTGGTCCCTGTGATGAGCTGATGCTGGGGAGTCTGGTTTCTGTGATTTGCTGAGCTGATGTTGGGGAGTCTGGTTCCTGTGATGGACTGAGCTGATGCTGGGGCGTCTGGTTTCTGTGATGAGCTGATGTTGGGTTGTCTGTTCCTGTGATGGGCTGAAATGATGTTGGGGAGTCTGGTTCCCATCATGGGCTGAGCTGATGCTGGGGAGTCTGGTTCCTTGATGAGCTGATGCTGGGGAGTCTGGTTCCTGTCATGATTTGATGTTGGGGAGTCTGGTTCCTGTGATGGGCTGAAATGATGTTGAGGAGTCTGGTTCCTGTGATGATCTGATGTTGGGGAGTCTGGTTTCTGTGATGAGCTGATGCTGGGGAGTCTGGTTCCTATGATGAGCTGATGCTGGGGAGTCTGGTTCCTGTCATGAATTGATGTTGGGGAGTCTGGTTCCTGTGATGGGCTGAAATAATGTTGGGGAGTTTGGTTCCTGTGATGGGCTGAGCTAATGTTGGGGAATCTGCTTCCTGTGATGGGCTAAAATCATGTTGGGGAGTCTGGTTCCCGTGATGGACTGAGCTGATGCTGAGGAGTCTGGTTCCTGTGATGGGCTGAGCTGATGTTGGGGAGTCTGGTTGCTGTAATGAGCTTATGTTGGGGAGTCTGGTGCCTGTGATGATCTGAGCTGATCTTGGGGATTCTGTTTCTGTGATGGGCTGATGTTGGGGAGCCTGGTTCCTGTGATGGGCTGAGCTGATTCTGGGGAGTCTATTTTCTGTGATGAGCTGATGTTGGGGAGCCTGGCTCCTATCATGAGCTGATGCTGGGGAGTCTGGTTCCTGTGATGAGTTGATGTTGGGTCGTCTGGTTCCTGTCATGAGTAGATGTTAGGGAGACTGGTTCCTGTGATGGGCTGAAATGATGTTGAGGAGTCTGGTTCCTGTGATGGACTGAGCTGATGCTGGGGAGTCTGGTTCCTGTAATGGGCTGAGCTAATGTTGGGGAATCTGCTTCCTGTGATGGACTGAGCTAATGTTGGGGAGTCCGGTGCCTGTGATGAGCTGAATTGATGTTGGGGAGTCTGGTTCCCGTGATGGGTTGAGCTGATGCTGGGGAGTCTGGTTCCTGTGATGGGCTGATGTTGGGGAGTCTGGTTCCTGTGATGAGCTGATACTGGAGAGTCTGGTTCCTGTGATGGGCTGAGCTGATGTTGGGGAGTCTGGTCTCTGTGATGAGCTGATGTTGGGGAGTCTGGTTCCTGTGATGGGCTGAGCTAATGTTGGGGAGGCTGGTGCCTGTGATGAACTGAGCTGATCTTGGGGAATCTGCTTCCTGTGATGGGCTGAAATCATGTTGGGGAGTCTTGTCCCATGATGGGCTGAGCAGATGCTGGGCAGTCTGCTTCCTGTGAT
Organism: Mobula hypostoma; assembly: GCF_963921235.1. Classification (NCBI taxonomy): domain Eukaryota; kingdom Metazoa; phylum Chordata; class Chondrichthyes; order Myliobatiformes; family Myliobatidae; genus Mobula; species Mobula hypostoma. The sequence continues at coordinate 13,819,309 of NC_086103.1, read as the reverse complement.
GGGCTGAGCTGATGCTGGGGCGTCTGGTTTTTGTGATGAGCTGATGTTGGGTTGTCTGTTCCTGTGATGGGCTGAAATGATGTTGGGGAGTCTGGTTCCCGTGATGGGCTGAGCTGATGCTGGGGAGTCTGGTTCCTGTGATGATCTGATGTTGGGGAGTCTGGTTTCTGTGATGAGCTGATGCTGGGGAGTCTGGTTCCTATGATGAGCTGATGCTGGGGAGTCTGTTTCCTGTCATGAGTTGATGTTGGGGAGTCTGGTTCCTGTGATGGGCTGAAATGATGTTGAGGAGTCTGGTTCCTGTGATGGACTGAATTGATGTTGGGGAGTCTGGTTCCCGTGATGGGCTGAGCTGATGCTGAGGAGTCTGGTTCCTGTGATGGGCTGAGCTGATGTTGGGGAGTCTGCTTCCTGTGATGGGCTGAGCTGATGTTGGGGAGTCTGGTTTCTGTGATGAACTGATGTTGGGGAGTCTGGTTCCTGTGATCGGCTGAGCTAATGTTGGGGAGTCCGGTGCCTGTGATGAGCTGAATTGATATTGGGGAGTCTGGTTCCCGTGATGGGGTGAGCTGATGTGGGGAGTCTGGTACCTGTGACGGGCTGAGCTGATGTTGGGGAGTCTGGTTCCTGTGATGGAATGAGCTGATGCTGGGGAGTCTGGTTTCCGTGATGAGCTGATGTTGGGGAGTCTGGTTTCTGTGATGAGCTCAGCTGCTGTTGGGGAGTCTGGTTCCTGTGACGGGCTGAGCTGAAGTTGGGGAGTGTGGTTCCTGTGATGAGCTGATGTTGGGGAGTCTGGTTCCTGTGATGGGCTGAGCTCATGTTGGGGTGTCTGGTTCCTGTGATGAGCTGATGTTGGGGAGTCTGGTTCCTGTGATGGGCTGAGCTCATGTTGGGGATTCTGGTTCCTATGATGAGCTGATGCTGGGGAGTCTGGTTCCTGTCATGCGTTGATGTTCGGGAGTCTGGTTCCCGTGGTGGGCTGAGCTGACACTTGTGAGCCTGCTTCCTGTGATGGGCTGAGCTGATGCTGGGGAGTCTGGTTTCTGTGAAGAGCTGATGTTGGGGAGTCTTGTTCCTGTGATGGGCTGAGCTAATGTTGGGGAGTCTGGTGCCTGTGATGAGCTGAGCTGATGTTGTGGAGTCCGGTTCCCGTGATGGGTTGAGCTGATGCTGCGGTGTCTGGTTCCTGTGATGGGCTGAGCTCATGTTGGGGTGTCTGGTTCCTGTGATGAGTTGATGTTGGGGAGTCTGTTTGCTGTGATGGAGTGAGCTGATGCTGGGGAGTCTGGTTCCTGTGATGGGCTGAGCTAATGTTCGGGAGTCTGGTTCCTGTGATGAGCTGATGCTGGGGATTCTGGTTCCTGTGATGAGTTGATGTTGGAGAGTTTGGTTCCTGTGATGAGTTGATGTTGGGGAGCCTGGTTCCTGCGATAGGCTGAAATGATGTTGGGGTGTCTGGTCCCTGTGATGGACTGAGCTGATGCTGCGGAGTCTGGTTCCTGTGATGGGCTGAGCTGATGCTGGGGAGTCTGGTTTCTGTCATGAGCTGATGGTGGGGAGTCTGGTTCCTGTGATGGGCTGAGCTAATGTTGGAGAGTCTGGTTCCTGTGATGAGCTGATTTTGGGGAGTCTGGTTCCTGTGATGTGCTGATGTCGGGGAGTCTGGTTCCTGTGATGAGCTGATATTGGGGAGTCTGGTTCCTGTGATGGACTGAGCTGATGCTGGAGCGTCTGGTTTCTGTGATGGGCTGAGCTAATGTTGGGGAGTCTGGTTTCTTTGATGGGCTGAGCTGATGTTGGGGATTCTGGTTTCTGTGATGTACTGAGCTGATGCTGGCGAGTCTGGTTTCTGTGATGAGCTGATGTTGGGGAGTCTGGTTCCTGTGATGGACGGAGCTGATGCTGGTGAATGGATGTTCCAGTAAAAATTATAGCTGTGCAAGCACAGTGAGATCACACAGATAAGAAATAACCAGATTATAAACGCAAGAGCTTCTGCAAATTCTGGAAATCTAAGCAACACACACAAAACTCAGTAGGTCAGGCAGCATCCTGAAGGGGATTAAACAGTCGATGTTTCAGGCCGAGACACTTCATCAGGACTGGAAAGGAAGGGAGAAGAAGCCAGATAATGTGTTTTAAGGATTTTGAGCAAAGGATTCACTTGACTCACCCAACGCTTCTTCTTCAGATGGGATTTTGTCATCTCATATTCATCCAAATGTCTGCCTTACCTGGAAGGCCTGCCTGGGTTTGTGGATGGTGGTGATGGAGGAGATGTCAAACACGGAACGTAAAACACAGAACACTACAGCACAGTACAGTCCCTTCGACCCACAATGTTGGGCCAACATTTAGCCTACTCTATGGTCAATCGAACCTTTCCCTCCTCCAAACCCTCCATTTTTCTATCATCCATGTGCCTCTTGAACAGACTCCTAAATGTCCCTAGTGTATCTGCCTCTACCAGCACACCTGGCAGGGCATTCCACACACTCACCACTCTCTGTGTGAAAAACCTACCTCTGTCATCTCCCCTATACTTTCCTCAATTACATTTAAATTATGCCCCTTCATATTAGCCATTGCCACCCTGAGTTGAATTGAAGATTGGGCTCCCTCACCTCTGCCTCTCTGCCCCTCAACTCAGCTGCCTCTCAGGGTTGTGTACTAAGTTTCCTCTTTCACTCTCTGTACACCCATGACTGTGTCACCACCCACAGCTCCAATCTGCTAATTAAATTTGCTGACAACACTACACTGATTGGCCTCATCTCAAATAATAATGAGGCAGCCTTCAGAGAGGAGGTCATTACCCTGACATAGTGGTGTCAAGAAAACAACCTCTCCCTCAATATCGCAATGCCGTGTGTGTGTGTGTGTGTGTCTGTCTGTCTGTCTGGGTGTGTGTGTATGAATGTGTGTGTGTGGATGTGTATGAGTGCGTGTGTGTGGATGTGCGTGTGCGCATGTAGTTGGGTGTGTGTGTGTGTGTGTGCATCTGTGTGAGTGTATGGGTGTGTGTATAGGTGTGTGTGTGTGTGTGTGTGTATGCATGTATGTGGGTGTATAGGTGTGTGTGTCTATGGGTGTGTGTGTGTGTGTGTGTGTGTGTTTAGTATAGAAATCTGTGTGTGAAATTCCAAGATAAGTGAAGGAACAGGTAGTTCTGTGGAAGCAGTGAGTCAGCAGAAGAACTTGGACAGGTTGGGAGAGTGGGGAAGGAGGTGGCAGCAGAATTCAATTCAATTCAAGTTTAATTGTCATTCAACCAGACGTGAATACCCATGAATACATCCAGGGGAGGCAGCGTTGCTACAGGGCCAAGGTGCAAAGCACTGTGCTCACAGTCACACACAGCACACAGCACGTGAGATAGATAGAAACCGCACTGAATAAAAGTAGTCCAAACTCACCACCAAAATCTGCAGACAACTACATCAAAGTTTGTCTTCTGCCTGGTGAAGACTTGAGGGTGGGAACACATACTCTGGCCTGGACACATCGCCACACTGACCCCGCTGGAGTGCGCTAGCTCCAAAGCCTTCTCACGACAGTTGTAAACAGTTTGAGGCCTAATCCTCGCGCATGCCAGACAGCAATCAATAAAACACAACCACACAAAATATATACATATATACAGACCGGACCCTGAGTCTATTGCTGAGCGAACACTGTGGGGGAGAGGTGAGGTAGGGCAGCACCAACTCCATCCCGGATGCCTTGGGATAAGAATAAAGCCAAGGCAATTTTCTAAGTGGGGAGCAAATTCAGAAACCAGAGGTGCAGAGGGACTGGGGAGACCTCGTGCAGGATCCCCTAAAGGTTAACTTGCAGGTTGAGTAAGTGGTGAGGACAGCATTCTTTTCAAGAGGACTAGAATATATAAGCAAGGATGTAATGTTGAGACCTTATCAACTAGTGATCAGACTGCATTTAGAATATTGTGAGCAATTTTGGGCCCCAGTTTCTCAGAAGAGATGTACTGGCCCTGGAGGTTTACAAGAATGACTCCAGGAATTAACATATATAGCAGTTATAACATATGAGGAGTGTTTCATGTCTCTGTGCCTGTACTCACTGGAATTTAGAAGATTGAGAAGAAATCTCATTGAAACCTACCAAATATTCAAAGGCCTAGATTGAGTGGATCTGGAGAAGATGTATCCACTCGTGGGAGTGTCTCGGACCAGAGGGCACAGCCTCAGAATAGGGGGACATCCGTATAGAACAAAGATGAAGAGGAATTTCTTTAGCTAGAAGGTGGTGAATCTTTGGAATTTATTGCCACAGATGGCTGTGGAGGTCAAGTCACTGGGCGTATTTAAGGCAGAGATTGACTGTTAAAAGTAGGACACCACTGTAGTATAGCAGTTAGCATAACAGTATTACAGCTCAGGGCGTCAGAGTTCAAATTTCAATTCTGGCACTGTCTGTAAGGGGTTTGTGGAATGTGTAGGTTTCCTCCTGGTGCTCTGGTTTCCTCCCACAGGTCAAAGACATACCAGTTAGCAGGCTGATTGGCCATTGTAAATTGTCCTGTGATTAGTCTAGAGGTTAAATTGGGGCTTGCTGGCAGCACAGCTCAAGGGCCAGAAGGGTCTGCTCCACACTTCGTCTCTAAATAAAATCAGATAAGCAAAGGGATTAATGGTTATGGGGTGCAGGCGGGAATATGGGGTTGTAAACAAATCAGCCACGACTGAATGACAGAGCAGACTTGCTTTCCCCAAGCAGTAAGTCTGATCAATACCCCCACCCACTAACTCACCACTACTCTATTAATTCCCCTCAGTCACCTCACCTTATGTACAGCCGAGCATCGCTTTATGGACATGCAATCAATCTATGTATATAAGTTATCTCATACATATATATATTATTGTGTTCTTTTGTGCTGAATCAGATCCAGAGTAACAATTATTTAATTTTCCTTTACAATTGCGTACTGGAAATTACAATAAACCATCTTGAATCTTGATGGGGCAAATGGCCAAATTCTGAAGGAAGGGGTGTGTGTGTGTGTGTGTGTCTGTCTGTCTGTCTGTCTGTGAGTGGGTGTGTGTGTGTGTGTGTGTGTGTGTGTGTGTGTGTGTGTGTGTCTGTGAGTGGGATAACGATGGGTTTGTCAAATCTGCCTGCATCTCAGATCTCCAGTAAAGTTGGCCTAGTTACAAACACTGATCCCACCGTTGCCATGGCGTCCCTCAGCAGTGTAAACAGAAGCCCACGCAGAGAAGAAAACTGCCAGCGGGCACATCCGCGCTGTCATTAAGATCAGCCCTCCTCCTAAACCTGTTTGTTCTGTGAGGGTAGGGAGCTGATAGAATAAACAGTGGACTGGGAATGGGGCCAGATCACCCCTCAAATTTTCCAATCCCTCCAGGTAATCTCCCTTATCCTGTAACCAACTCCGTTATACAGTCTTTCCTGAGCTCAGATCCTTAAGGTGGCCCAATAGCGTAGTGGTTAGAGTAAGACTATTACAGCACCAGACCCTGCGGTTCAGTTCCCACCACTGTCTGTATGAGTCTGTACATCCTCCCTGTGACCACGTGGGCTCCCTCTGAGTCCCCTGCTTTCTTCCCACAATCCAGAGACGTACAGGTTAAGGTCAGTAAGCTGTGGGCATGCTAAATTGGCACCGTAAGCACGCCGACGCTTTTGGGCTGACCCCAACACATCCTCGCACTGTGCTGGACATTGGCACAAACAACACGTTTCGCTATGTGTTTGGATGTGGCAATGTATATGTGACAAATAAAGCTGACCTTTAATCTTATCTTAATCTCTCTGCCGGTCTACTCAATACTGAGAGTGCTGACTCGGGGCGTTTGCTGAGAGTGGATTACTCGGCCCATCTCCTGTGGCATTGATAAATCAGTGAAAGACCAGCATGGAACAGAACAGCAGGATGGGCCGAAGAGCCTGTGCTGTTCTACGATTATGACCCTATAACACAGGAACAGGCCCTTCTGCCCATCATGTCTATGCAAATGACAATGGCGGTCTCACCTATCCCTCCTGCCTATACATGGTCAATCCCTCCGTTCCCGGTCTGTTCTTGAGTCTGTCTAAATGATGATTAAACGTCAAATGTCATAACTGTTTCCACCAGCTTTTCTACGTTCCACATAGTCAGAATCAGGTTCATTATCACTGACATATGTTGTTTTGTGGGAGCAGTACAGTGCAATACATAAAGTATTACCATGAATTCATCATAAGCATTCTGTGCCATGATTGATATTCATGGTCTTCCTCCCTCTCTCCATGACCGTAATTGTTCTTGGCAAATTTTTCTACAAATGTAGCTTGCCATTGTCTCCTTCGGGGCAGTGTCTTTAGAAGACAGGTGAGCCCAGCCATTATTAATACCTTTCAGAGACTGTTTGCCTGGCGTCAGTGATCGCATAACCAGGACTTGTGATGTGCACCAGCTGCTTGTTTCAGTCCTGACGAAGGGTTCCGGCCCGAAATGTTGACTGACCGTTTCCACGGATGCTGCCCGACCTGCTGAGTTCCTCCAGCGTGTTGTCAGTGTTGCTTTGACCCCAGCATCTGCAGATTTTGTGTTTACGAGCTGCTGGTACAACCATCCATCACCTGCTCCCATGGCTTCCCATGACCCTGATCGGGGGCTAAGCAGGTGCTACACCTTGTCCAAGGGTGACCTGCACGCTAGTGGAGGGGAAGGAACACCTTACACTTCCTTTGGTAGAGACGTATCCCCACCCCGCTACCCAACCGTAGATTACAACATAAAGAAATAGTGAAGTATTGTTCATGGGTTCATGGGCCATTCAGCCATTTGCTGGCGGAAGGGAAGAAGTTGCTCCTGAATCACTGAGGGTGTGTCTTCAAGAAGGGGTCCTTAATGATGGATGCCACCTACCTGAGGCACCACCTCTTGAAAGTATCCTTGATAGTGGGGTGTGCTGTGCTCATAATGGAGCTGGCAGCCTCTTGTGATCCTGTGCATTGTGCCTCCATACTGGATGGTAATGGAACAAGTCAAAATGCTCTCCACCATTCTCAAACTCCTGACGAAGTCGAGCCACTGGTGTGCCTTCTTCATGATTGCATCAACGTGTTGGGCCCAGGATAAATCCTCTGAGATGTTGATACCCAGGAACCTGAAAGTGCTTACCTGCTCTGATCCCTCAATAAGGACTGGTGCGTGTTCCCTTGACTTCCCCTTCCTGAAGTCCACAATCAATTCCTTGGTCTCGCTGACATTAAATGTGAGGTTGCTGTTGTGACACCACTCAACCAGCTGATCTGTCTCACTCTGGTACGTCTCCTCGCCACCATCTGAGATCCTGCCAACAACAGTGATGACCTTTGTGAATTTATGGATAGCATTTGTGCTGTGCCTAGCCACACAGTTGTGAGTGTAGAGATAATTGAGCAATGAGTTAATCATGCGTTCTTGAGGTGATGATCTTAGCTCTATCCTTTAAACATTCCCCCCTTTACACCTACACTTAGTGGCCACTTTACTACCTCCTGTACTCAATTCAGTGGCCACTAAGTGTGTGTCTGTGGTCTTCTGCTGCTGTAGCCCATCCACTTCAAGGTTTGGTGTGTTGTTCATTCAGAGATGCTCTTCTGCACATCACTGTTGTAACACGTGGTTATTTGAGTTGCTGTCGCCTCCCTGTCAGCTTGAACCAGTCTGGCCATTCTCTGATCTCTCTCAATAATGAGGCATTTTTGCCCACAGAACTACCGCTCACTGGATGTTTTTTTTTTTTTGTTTTCCACACAATTCTCTGTAAACTCAACAGTCTGTTGTGCATGAAAATCCCAGAATTTTCTGAGATACTCAAACCACCCCATCTGGCACCAATAATCATTCCATTGTCAAAGTCACTAAGATCACATTTCTTCCCAATTCCTGATGTTTGGTCTGAAAAACTACTGAATCTCTTGACCATGTCAGCATGCGTTTTATGTGTTGAGTTTCTGCTACATGATTGGCTGATTAGATATTTCCATCAATGAGCAAGTATACAGGTGTAGCTGATAAAGTGGCTACTGAGTGTATGTCCTCGAGTATTTGACAATCCCATGCTGGAATAAAGATCTACTCTTTCCTCCTAACTTTGGAAACCTCTATCAAGCCTCCAGTTCTCCAGAAAAAAATGACCCAAGTCTGTGGAACCTCTCTTTACATTTCATATCCTCTCACCTAGGCAGCATCTTGTACCTCCCGAGTTCACCTGTTGGACTTTTACAACACTACACTTGGTTTCAGGTTACTAATTTGTTTAATTATTTGCATTTGTGTTCTGGAGTGACTCAGAGGAACTAAACTTGACTTCCCAGGTCAATCCGGAATGTAACCAGTCAAGGGCTTCTACAGATATATTGAGCAAAAAGATAACAAAGGTCAAAATTGGTCCTCTGGAAGATCAGAGTGGACCCCCATGCATGGAGTCGAAAGAGGTGGGGGCATTGGATTTTTGCATCTGTATTTAATCAGAGGATCTACAGAAGTGAGGTAGAGCCAGTGAAATCATTGACCGTATACAGATTACGGGGAGGAGGTGTTTGCTGTTTTAAGGCAAATTAGGGTGGATAAATCCCCTTAGCCTGACAATGTATTCCCTTGCACCCAATGTGATGCAAATGCAGAAATTACCTGGCAGAGGTATTTAAAAAAATCCTTATTGACAGTGCGGTACCGGAGGATCAGAGCATAGCTAATGTTGTTCCATCATTTAGGAAAGGCTCCAAGTACTAGCCAGGAAGTTCTAGGCTGGTGAGCATGCCACCAGTAGTGTAAAGGTTATTGAAGGCATTCTAAGGGACTGGATTTATAAGTACTTGGATAGAAAAGGACTGATTACACTGAAAACACACACTGGCAGACAGAGATTGATAGGCTTGTGATTGGGATAAAGGGATACGGGGAGCAGATCAGTCATGGTTGAATGTCAGAGCAGAACCAATAAACTGAATAGACTAATTCTAAACCGATATAAGACGATAAGACCATAAGACATAGGAGCAGTATGAGGCCATTCAGCCCACCTAGTCTGTTCCGCCATTCCATAATGGCTGATTTATTATCCCTCTCAACCACATTCTCCTGCCTTCCCCCTATATCACTTCATTCCCTGACTAATCAAGCATCTATCAACCTCTCCCTTAAATATACATAAAGACTTGGCCTTCACAACTGCTTGTAGCAACAAATTCCACTGACTCACCACTCTCTGGCTAAAGAAATTCCTCCTCTAAATGGACATCCCTCTATTCTAAGGCTATGTCCTCTGGTCCTAGACTCCCCCACCACATCATCTCCACATCCGCTCTATCAAGGCCTTTCAATATTTGATAGGTTTCAATGAGATCCCCCCTCATTCTTCTGAATTCCAGTGAGTACAGGCCCAGACCCATGAATTGGTCCTCACATGGTAACCTTTTCATTCCCAGAATCATTCTTATGAACCTCCTCTGAACCTGATGGCCTCATCAAGTTACTCAGTGAGTGTTGCCTCACTCCACCTCCCTGAACTCCCAAAGCACCATGATGATCAATGCTAAATACACGTCAACAGATGCTATCTCATTGTGTTAGAACCTCCAGTCACCTGTGAGAACTTTCCAACCCCCTTCTCTGGGGAGTTGCTGCTTGTCTGCAGGGAGTTATTGAGTGGATGAGATAATGCACAATCCTCTCCAGGCTCCTGCTGCCGACTTCAAACATGACTGAATTAAAAGCAGGGTCAGCGGTTTCTGAACCCAGTGGAGTGGGACCTGAGGCTCCTGTACCCCCTGCCCAAAGGCAGCAGTGAGAAGAGAGCATGGTATGGGTCCCTGATGACTGAAGCTGCTTTCTTGTGGCAGGACTCCACTTCGTGGTGGGAAGGACATCTTCAAAGGGCGACCAACTTCAAAAAGAGCTGAAAGAAAGACACGGTCAAGAATGTGAAGTACAGAGAATTCACCCAAACTACCATCATTTTTAGAGTTCTGAGAGGTTGGTATTAACTCATGCCCAGGAAGTGACGTGGATCTCCAAGCACAGCTCCAATGCCATATTCAAGTTTGCTGACGACACCACTGTTGTTGGCCAAATCAAAGGTGGTGATGAATCAGCATATAGGAGGGAGATTGAAAATCTGGCTGAGTGGTGTCACAACAACAACCAAGACCAAGGAGCTGATTATTGACTTTAGGAGGAGGAAACCAGAGGTCCCTGAGCCAGGGGGATCAGAGGTGGCGAGAGTCAGCAACATTAAATTCCTCAGTGTTATAATTTCAGAGGATCTGTCCTGGGCCCAGCACACAAGTGCCATTACGAAGAAAGCACGGGAGCATCCCTAGGTTCTGAGAAGTTTGCCAAGTTGCCATGTCATTTAAAACCTTGGCAAACTTCTGTAGGAGTGGTGACTGTTTGCATCATGGCCTGGTATGGAAACATAAATACCTTTGAATGAAAAAACCTACAAAAAGTGGTGGATGTGTCCCAGCCCATCACGGGTAAAGCCCTCCCCACCAGTGAGTACGTCTACACGGAGCGTTGCCGCAGGAAAGCAGCGTCCATCATCAGAGACCCCCACCGCCCAGGTCATGCTCTCTTCTTGTTGCTGCCATCAGAAGGTCTCAGGACTCACACCACCAGTTTCAGGAACAGTTATTATCCTCAATCATCAGGCTCTTGAACCACCTTATGAATGATTGTGATGCCGTCAGGCTCGAGTTATTTCTGAGATATTCTTGATGTAGGGCAAAGTCGCACATTTCAATGCACATTGAGTAAGCTCTGCGTGACTCTTCTCCTTAGGAAGCATCTCCTGATGAAATTCTTTGTGTAACCATTGTTCTGAAGTACTTCGAATAAGTGCTTCTCTTCACTGGAGTTGCAGTGTGTTTGTGCTCTCTTAAGTAAGTCGTGAATGCAGCTTTTCTTGCGGCTGGCTAGGCGGTTGCTGTGACATACAGTATACTATATACTTCAATAATATGCTTTGAACTTTGAACTTTTCACCTCCCCTCACCGCCTACAGATCATCCACACTCTGAAATACACACGTCCAATTTAGTGACATGTTATCATGGCAACAACCTTTCACTCAATGTCAACAGAACAAAAGGGCTGGTGATTGAGTTCAGGAAGAGGAAGGGGTGACCCACACACTCCTGTCTACATCGATGGTGTTGAGGTTGAGAAGATTGAGATATAACCAATAGTCTGTCCTGGTCTAATCACGTAGACACCACAGCCAAGAATGCTCACCAACATCCCTACCTCCTCAGCAGGCTAAGGAAGATTGGCATGTCTGTATGGACCCGACCCAATTTTTATCGATGTACCGTTAAAAAGAATCCTCCCCAGAGGCATCACGGTTTGGTGCAGCAACGGCTCTGCCCATGATTGCAAGGAACTGCAGAAGTACAGCACCTCACAGAAACCTGTCTCCCCTCCATGGACTCTGTCTGCACTTTTCACTGCCTCAGTAAAGCAGCCAGCATAGTCAAAGACCCCACCTGTCCCAGACATTCTCTCTTCTCCCCTCTCCCATCGGGCAGAAGATACAAAAGCCTGAAAGTCAATGTTCGTGCCATCAGGTTGGAGGCTACCCAGACGGAATATAAGGTGTTGTTCCTCCAACCTGAGTAACATTGACTTCTCTAACTTCCGCTACTGCCCCACCTCCACCTCGTACCCCATCCGTTATTTATTTATATACTCACATTCTTTCTCTCTCTCTCTCTCTCCTTTTTCTCCCTCTGTCCCTCTCACTATACCCCTTGCCCATCCTCTGGGTTTTCCCCCCCTTCCCCCTTTTCCTTCTCCCTGGGCCTCCTGTCCCATGATCCTCTCATATCCCTTTTGCCAATCACCTGTCCAGCTCTTGGCTCTATCCCTCTTCCTCCTGTCTTCTATCATTTTGGATCTCCCACCCCCTCCCACTTTCAAATCTCTTACTCACTCTTCCTTCAGTTAGTCCTGACGAAGGGTCTCGGCCCGAAACGTCGACTGTACCTCTTCCTAGAGATGCTGCCTGGCCTGCTGCGTTCACCAGCAAATTTGATGTGTGTTGCTTGAATTTCCAGCATCTGCAGAATTCCTTGTGCTTACTAGGATGCTGCTTTGTTTAGAAACCATGTGCTATCGTGAGAGGCTGGATAAACTTGAGCTGTTTTCTCTAGACTGCCAGAGGCCGAGGGGAGATCTGATAGAGATTTATAAGATTATGAGAGGCAAAGATAGAGTAGACAGACTATATCTTTACCTCAGGGTTCAAATGTCTAATACCAGAGGGCACATTGAAAGTGAGAGGGGGTAGCTTCAAGGGGGATGTGAGGGGTAAGTTTTTTACTCAGGGAGTGATAGATGCCTGGAATGCTCTGTATGGTGGTAGAGGCAAATACATTAGAGGCTTTTAAGAGACATTTGGATAGGTACATGGATGTGAGGAAGATGGAGGGATATGGACATGGTGTAGGTAGGAGGGATTAGTGTTTGGGTATTTTTGATTTACTTTTTAGTTGGTTCACCACACAACAGTGGGCCAAAATATTCCTGCGCTGTGCTGTTCTATGTTCTAAATGCATTTGTAACAAGGTGGGTGTATTAATGGCATAGACAGAGCTATATCCGAGTGCAACCTAACAATAATTACAGAAGATGTTATTGCAAAAAGTTGGAAGTAAATACTGTACCCCAGTATAAAGAAATTCATCATCGCTACATGCCGTGTGTCATGACATGGGTGCTCACGGTCTTTCCATGACCATGATTGTTCTTGGCAAATTCTGGACAGTGTCTTTACAAGCCATTACCAACACTCTTCAGAGACTGTCTGCCTGGTGTCAGTGGTCACATAACCAGGACTTGTGATCTGCACCGGCTGCTCATACGACCATCCACCACCTGCTCCCATGGCTTCACGTGACCCTGATCGGGGGTGGGGGTCTCAGCAGGTCTTACACTTTACCCAGGAGCAACCTGCAGGCTAGCGGAAGGAAGGGGCGCCTTACACCTCCTTTGGGAGACACATCTCCACTCCGTCACCCAGATAAAGACATTAAAGATTCGTTTTATTTGTCACGTGTACTTCAAGATGGTCCCTTAGGATTGTCATAGCCTAATTGTGAGAGTGTGGGTCAATGTCCCACTACCTATTAAATGTTCCCAGTGGCGTACCACTCAGATAGCCATAGTTACACTTTGACTTCGGTTCTTGCAGAATGAGACCCGCTCACAGGACCTCACGACCAGCCACTTTTTAATACCCCAAGGACGCGGTCTGGAAGACTGGCACGCCTTCAAGGCGCCGGATTTTCGTGGCTTTGGAGACGGGCTGATTCAAAGTCGGTGCCCCTGACTGAGACATTGCGGGAGAAGATGGAGCATCAGGGGCAGCAGGTTAGCTGCTTAGGGCTATGTGTCTAGAGAGATGAGCCTTTCCAGGTCCGATTCTCTGGGAGCAGGACTCGGAAGAAGCAACGCAACAGACTTTTAACATCATAAATCAGCGAGTTGTTTGTTATGTCTCCCCTCTCGCCGTGAAACATCTCTTTTTCCCTCATTAAGGAAGGAGAGAGCCTGTGGTATGTTGAATTACTGGGTGTACAAGAAGTTTTTGGGGTACTGCAAGTCCGTGTCTTTATTGGTGCTCCGCTGCACGCCTGAGTGCTCAGTGGAGGGCGCTGATGTGTTTTTGCTGGTGGGGGTGGGAGGATCGTTACCTTGCTGCTGCTTGTGCGTGGGAGGGGGTAGCTGGGGAGGGGGCTTTGGGGTTCTAACATTTAACTGTCATTCATTCTTTGGGGCACTCCTCTGTTTCTGTGGATGTTTACGAAGAAAAAGAATTCCAGGATGTGTATTGTATACACTTCTCTGACATTAAATGTACGTATTGAACCTGTTAAACAACCAAGTCCAGATCTGGGCCTTCACGTGTGGTTTACCTACTAAGCCCGGCTGAACCAGATCTACTGACAGGAGAAGGGGTAAAGGTGTGTTACTGGCACCTTAAGACCAGGCTCTTCAGCAGACAGATCTCATCAGCCGTGGCTGGCAGCTTATCAAGGAGAAGGAAAACTCTGATCTCAAACCTCTGCTGCCTTGTGTCTATACCGGCTCATGAGGAAGGCTTCGGGAGTAAACCCTGAGGAAAAATCTGGAGCAGGAGTCCCCCCTAAGGCAGTCCTATGTTGAATTCAATGCTGACCAGCAAATGCTGTGGTGCCACTGGTATCAAACTGTACCAGTCTCTGCTGTCCCTTTGGATTCATCAGCTATGTGGATGGTGGGAGCCTGCTACATCAACAACAGCTTGCTTGCCATATTGTACTGTCCTGACTTGTATCTGACAGCTACGACACAACATCCATGGTTGTCCCAACCAACGGGGTGGGGGGAGGGGGCCTCACATAGAGACATACAGTGAAATGTGTCATTTGTATCAATGGCCATCTCGGTCCTAGGACGTGCTGGGGGCAGCCTGCAAGTGTCACAATGCTTCTGGTTCATCAGGAAGAAGGTACAGGAGCCTTAGGACTCAGCACCAGGTTCAGAAACAATTATTGTCTCAACCATCAGGCTCCTGAACCAAATGGGATAATGTAATTTCACTCACCCCATCACTGCACTGTTCCCACAACCTATGGACTCATCTTCAAGGACTCTTCATCTCAAGTTCTCAGCATCATCTGTTTGTTTGTTTAATTAATTAATTAATTAATTAATTATGATTATTATTGTTAAATTTTTAAATTATTTTTCTCAGCTCAAGCTGGTAAAACCTGAGGTATGGCCATAACCAAGCATGCTCATTTGTTAATTGCTAGGAACTTCCAGACTATCCTAGCGTTCTTTAGTATTGTGGCTTTCTGAAGATTTACATAGATGTTACTGTGAAAGCCTAATTGTTTAATGCTATTGTGCAGTAACTTTGGGATGATACCAGTTGTAGATATTACTATTGGGACAATCTATACCCTCTTCATATTACTATTATTATTATTCTTTTTTTTGTATTTGTACAATTTGTCTTCTTCTGCACACTGGTTGTTTGTCAGTCTTTATTTGTGTGTAGTTTTTCATTGATTCTATTGTATTTCTTTATTCTACTGTGAATGTCTGCAAGAAATTGAATCCCAGGGTAGTATATGGTGACATATACATGTATTAATAATAAATTTACTTTGAACTTTGAACTTTAAAATTTCCAGAATATGCAATGCCATTTTGCAACACAAACACGAGGAAATCTGCCGATGCTGGAATTTCAAGCAGCACACATAAAAGTTGCTGGTGAACGCAGCAGGCCAGGCAGTATCTCTAGGAAGAGGTACAGTCGACGTTTCGGGCCGAGACCCTTCGTCTGACGAAGGGTCAGTCCTAGAGATGCTGCCTGGCCTGCTGCATTCACCAGCAACTTTTATGTGTGAATGCCATTTTGTCTGAGTTCTACCACCCTAGCCACTTTCAGGGAGGTATGAACTCGGACCCCAAGGTCGCTCTGTCTGAGTTCTCCATTGCAGCTTCTGTATGTATTGGGAGGTTGAGTTACCTTCGTTCACGTGCTCGCTCTGAGCGGTTTCCTTACAAAGCTTTATTGTTACTCACCAGCATTCTCTGCACGTAACTCCTGAAACCGCTCAAACAGGTGACTTCAAGGTAAATGTCCCGACTGCCCTTCATGTAGAGACCAGATCAAACACTGGAGTGGGAGCGATTCGCATAACTAAATCAAGAGCAGTGCTGTAATAATCCTGCACATCCCCATATCTTCGTGCGGCAAAACAAATACTCATAAATATTTATACTATATTTATTCTCTATTCTTGGTTGGTGCAGCTGTAACGAAACCCAATTTCCCTCGGGATCAATAAAGTATATCTATCTATCTATCTATAATACATAGGAGCAGAATTGCGCCATTTGGCCCATCAAGTCTGCTCCGTCATTGCTGATTTACTATCCCTCTAAACCCTGTTCAATAGAATTGATTATCCTCCTCATCTCCATTCTATCTGCCACCACCACGTGAATACTACCTCACTATTTGTATAAAAATGATTATCCTCCTCATCTCCGTTCTATCTGCCTCTACCACATGAACACCTCAATATTTCGCTCTCTTCTTGCATACTCACATTTTTGTACATACACTTCGTGGCGACTTGTACACCTGATCGTTAATGTAAATATCTAATCAGCCAATCCTGTGGCAGCAACTCAATGCATAAAAGCAGGCAGACATGGTCAAGAGGTTCAGTTGTTGTTCAGACCAAACAACAGAATGGGTAAGACATGTGATCTAAGTGACTTTGAGTGTGGAGTAATTGTTGGTGCCAGATGGGGTGGTTTGAGTATCTCAGAAATTGCTGATCTCCTGGGATTTCACACGCAACAGTCTCTAGAGTTTACAGAAAATGGATTTTAAAAAAATACAGCGAGTGTCAGTTCTGTGGGCGAAAATGCCTTGTTAATGAGAGAGGTCAGAGGGGAATGGCCAGACGGGTTCAAGCTGACAGGAAGGTGACAGCAACTCAAATAACCACGCATTGTAACAATGGTGTGTAGACAAGCATCCCTTCAAACCTTGAAGTGTCTGAAGTGTATAAAGTCACCAATGTATACATAAATTTACTTTGACTTTGAAGATCTAACATGGAACAACATCCTAAGGAAACTCGTTGGAGCACCTTGACCCAGAGCTGAGTCAGGAGACTGAAAGAACCTGGAACAAAGGCGAGAAATTCTGCAGGACAAGCAGCGGCTCTGGAGAAAGAAACAGCGTTAATGTTTCACAAGGAAAAATAGAAAGGTGTAATAACAGAGCTCAGGTCACACGGGGTCTTAGAATCATAGATGTCATGCAGGACGGAATCAAGGACTGGTCCGTGCTGACTGAGGGACACTTCCAAGCCAGAGCTACTTGCCCGCGCGCGTTTGGCCCAGGACTTTTCCTGTCCATGTACCTGTCCAAGCGACTTTAAAAGTTGATATGTTACCTGCCTCAACCACATTTTAAAAACACACCACCCTCTATGTTAGCTCACGACGCCGGAAATCCAAACTCAGTCCAGCGTTTTGTGAGTGTTAGTCTCTGTAAAAAAATTTCCCCCTCAGATTTTCACCTCTCACTACCACTTGATTCCCCAAGCCTGGGGAAAGACCATGCAGAATCACCCTATCTGTTCCAGTTTAAGCTTATTGTTGTCGGACTGTACACATATACACGTGTGGACACGTGGCCAAGTGGTTAAGGCATTCGACTAGTGATCTGAAGGTCGTGAGTTCGAGCCCCAGCCGAGGCAGCGTGTTGTGTCCTTGAGCAAGGCCCTTAACCACACATTGCTCTGCGACGACACTGGTGCCAAGCTGTATGGGTCCTAATGCCCTTCCCTTGGACAACATTGGTGTTGTGGAGCGGGGAGACTTGCAGCATGGGCAACTGCTGGTCTTCCATACAACCTTGCCCAGGCCTGCGCCCTGGAGAGAGAAGACTTTCCAGGCGCAGATCCATGGTCTCGCAAGACTAACGGATGCCTTTATATACAACCAAATAAAGCAACGTTCCGCCAAACCACGGTGCACATATATCACACACAGTGCATAAAACAAAATATTACCACAAATAAGTTAATAAAATATCATTCAAAATGCACGCAGTACACAACACAGGTAAACAGTGAATGATTACACAACACAGGTAAACAGTGAAATTAATGACAGGATCTTAGTGGTAGCAGAGTATTCATTAGTCTCACAGCCTGAGACCCACCTATTTAACCCTAGCCTTGGGGACAATTTACAATGACCAATTAACCTACCAACTGGTCTGTGGGAGGAAACAGGAGCACCTGGAGGAAACCCATGGTCTCACGGGGAGAATGTACAAACCCCTCACAGAGGATGCCAGAATCGAACACTGAACTCCAAGCTGTACTAGCGTCACCCTAATTGCTGCACCACCATTGTCTCCTAACTCAGCAGCAGCAAGAGCGAGAAAGCTCAGCATTTTTGCCAGAGCTGGTATTAGTCCTGCTGGCAACACTTGGCTGACAGTCAAACTGCATTTTCAAAGATGCACACTATTTACATTGTTTCCCCAAGGTCTAACCTTCAATCATGTGAGCCCTGCAGATAATGAGGTGGTGTGTGTGTGTGTGCCTGCGCCTGCTGGATCACAATAGCTTTCTGAGTCGCGCCAATTACTGGAGATCACTTTCACACCACGCGAGAGCCCTGTACAAAGAGAACGGGACTGAATGACTTTGGTCATTCGGGAAAGAAAGTCTCAGCCTTACACAGCACACAGACAGGCCCTTCAGCCAAACTCATCCAATTTGCCTTCCTAGTCCCATTGCCCGTGTTTGGCCCATACCTCTCTAAACCTTTTTGATTTAAAAAAAAATTATTTACAGATACAGCAGAGTAACAGGCCCCTCCAGCCCAGCGAGCCTGCACTGGCCAGTTACACCCGTGTGACCAATTCACCTACAAGCCCCCCGCACGTCTTGGGAATGTGGGGAGAAACCGGGGCACTGGGAGGAAACCTTGACAGGTCCTTGATTAATCCGGGTATCAAAGGTTACAGGAGAATGAGATTGAAAGGGATAATAAATCGGCCAAGATGGAATGGCGGAGCAGACTCGATGGGCTGATGGGGTTCAGGCGGCACAGTAGCGTAGTTGTTAGCACGACTCTATTACAGCTCGGGGCAACAGAGTTCAGAGTTCACCCCCGCCATGCCGTGCCGTCCTCTGTAAGAAGCTTTTGCACATCCTCCCTGTGCAATGCGTGGGGTTTCCCCGGCTGCTCGGGTTTCCACACACAGTCCAAAGATGCACCGGGTAGGTTAACTGGCGATCGTAAGTTGTCCCGGGGTTAGCTTAGGTTTGATCGGGGTTGTCAGGGTTGGTCGGTTGCTGCGGCTCGAGGGGCCGGAAGGGCCCTGTATCGCTAAATTTAATAAATTAATTAATAAATAAATTCTGCTCCTATGTCTCATGATCTCATGCTCAAACCCACTCCATCGTGACAGAAAGGGCAACCTCATTCCAGACAGTGGTGAAATTGAGCCTGGCACTATAACCACCATCTATTTATTGTATCCACGCATCTGTCCAATTGTCTCTCTGTCATTTATTCACTTCTGGAGTGCTGACATCACGGCCAAAGGCAGAAGTGAGTCACTGCCACCCTTCCAGTGAAGGAGCTCTCCGCAGACTTGCCGGAGGAAAGCGCTATGATTTAGGCCCAGTGGAAAGACCATGAGGGGGACGGAGTGGAGATCCGTCTCTACCAAAGGAGGTGTAAGGTGCTCCTTCCCTCCGCTAGCTTGCAGGTCACCCTTGGGCAAAGAGTAGCACCTGCTTAGCCCCCCCACTGCCCAATCAGGGTCAGTGTCACGAGAAGCCATGGGAGCAGGTGGTGGGTGGTTGTACGAGCAGCCGGTGCAGATCATAAGTCCTGGTTATGTGGCCACTGATACCAGGGCAGACAATCTTTGAAGAGTATTGATAATGGCGGGGGTCACCCATCTTGTAAAGACACTGCCCAGAAGGCAATGGCAAACCACTTCTGCAGAAAAATTTGCCAAGAATAATCATGGTTAAAAGTCCATGATCACCTATGTCATATGAGACAGTAGGTACATAATGGTGATGATAAGAGCATAAGACATAGGAGCAGAATTTGGCCATTCAGTCCATTACGTCTGCTCCGCCATTCCACCTACCACAATTTCCCTCTCAACCCCGTTATCCTACCTTCTCCCCATAACCTTGGAAGCCCTTACTAAGGAAGAACGTATCAACCACTGCTTAAATATACCCAATGACTTGGCCTTCACAGCTGTCTGTGTCAATGACTTCCACAGATTCTGCACCCTCCTTATCTCTGTTGTAAATGCACGTCCCTCTATTCTGAGTTTGTGCGTTCTAGTCCTTGACCCAACTACTATAGGATACATCCTCTCCACATAAACTCTGTCTAGGCCTTTCAATATTCAATAGGTTTCAATGAGATCTCTCTCATTCTTCTAATCTTCAGTGAGTAAAGACCCAAAGACATCAAGTGCTCCTCAAACATTAATCCTTTTATTCCAGGGATCATTTTGTGAACCTCCTCCAGAGGACCTTCCTGTCCCTCCAATACAAAATGTAACCTTGGACATTCAACTCCCAACTACAGCCATCCTACAGTCACACGTCAGTGATAGACACAGCATCATACCTGACAATCTGTAAAAGTGCAACAAGATCATCCACATTATTTCTTATACTCCATATATTGAGATATAATGCCTGTGAGATGGCTTTTTAGAGCAGTTTGCCATTGAGCCTACTAGGGGATCAGCCATACTGGATTTGGTGTTATGCAATGAACTGGAGGCAATTAGGAAGCTTAAGGTAAAGGAACGCTTAGGAGTCAGTGATCACAGTATGGTTGAGTTTGACTTAAAATTTGATAGGGCGAAAGTAAAGTCTGATGTAGCAGTATTTCAGTGGAGTAGAGGAATGAGTTGGCCAAAGTAAATTTGAAGGAGATGCTGGCAGGGGTGAAAGCAGAGCAGCAATGGTGCGAATTTCTAGGAAAAATGAGGAAGGTGCAGGATAGATGTATCCCTAAAACAAAGAAATACTCAAATAGCAAAATAGTACAACCCTGGCTGACAAAGGAAGTCAAAGCTAATATAAAAGCAAAAGAGAGGACATACAACAAAGCAAAAATTAGAGGGAAGATAGAGGATTGGGAGACTTTTAAAAACCTTCGGAGAGCAACTAAAAGAATCATTAGGAGGGAAAACATGAAATATGAAAGCAAGCTAGCAAATAATATTAAACTGGATAGTAAAAGCTTTTTCAAGCATGTAAAAAAAAATAAAAGAGAGATGAGAGTGGATATAGGACCGCTAGAAAATGAGGCTGGAGAAATAAAAGGGGACAAGGAGTTGGCAAATGAACTAAATGAATATTTTGCATCAGTATTCACTGTGGAAGACACTAGCAGTCTGCCAGATATTGAAGGATGTGAAGGAAGAGAAGTGAGCGCAGTTGCTATTACAAGGGAGAAAGTGCTCAAAAATCTGAAGACTTAAAGGTACATAAGTTACCCAGACCAGATGAATGGCACCCTAGGGTTCTGAAAGAGCTAGCTGAAGAGATTGTGGAGGCATTAGTAATGATCTTTCACAAATCATTGGACTCTGTCATGGTGCCAGAGCACTGGAAAATTGCAAATGTTATTGCACTCTTTAAGAAAGGAGGAAGGCAGCAGAATGGAAATTATAGACCAGTTAGCCTGACCTCAGTGGTTAGGAAGATGTTGGAATCAATTGTTAAAGATGAGGTTATGGAGTACTTGGTGACACAAGACAAGATAGGACAAAGTCAATGTGATTTCTTAAAGGAAAATCTTGCCTGATGAACCTGTTGGAATTCTCTGAGGAGATTACAAGTAGGATAGATAAAGGGAATGCAATGATGTTGTATATTTGGACTTTCAGAAGACCTTTGACAAGGTGCCACACATGAGACTGCTTACCAAGGTAAGAGCCCATGGCATGGTTAGTTACTGGCATGGTTAGAGCACTGGCTGATTGGTAGGAGGCAGCGAATGGGAATAAAAGGATCCTTTTCTGGTTGGCTGCCAGTGACTAGTGGTGTTCCACAGGGGTCGGTGTTGGGACCACTTCTTTTTATGCTGTATATAAATGATTTAGATGATGGATTAGATGCCTTTGGTGCCAAGTTTGCAGATGATACAAATATTGGTGGAGGGGCAGGTAGTGTTGAGGAAACAAGTAGGATGCAGAAGGACTTAGACAGATTAGGAGAGTGGACAAGGGAGTGGCAAATGAAATACAATGTTAGAAAATATATGGTCATGCACTTTGGTAGTGGAAATAAATGTGCAGACTATTTTCTAAATGGGGAGAAAATCCAAAACTCTGAGATGCAGAGGGACTTGAGAGCCCTTGTGCAGAGCACCCGGAAGGTTAACTTGCGGGTAGAGTTGACGGTGAGGAAGGAAAATGCAGTGTCAGCATCGTTTCAAGAGGTCTGGAATACTAGAGCAGGGGTGAGATGCTGAGGCTTTATAAGGCACTGGTGAGGCCTCACCTTGAGTATTGTGAACAGTTTTGGGGTCCTCTTCTAAGAAGAGATGGGCTGGCATTGGAGGGGGTTCAGAGGATGTTCACAAGGATAATTCCAGGAATTAAAGGGTTATCATACGAAGAACATTTGTTAGCTTTTGGTATTTACTCACTGAAATTTAGAAGGATGACGGGGGGGAACCTCATTGATTTTGATTGTTGAGAGGCCTAGACCGAGTAGATGTGGAAAGGATGTTTCCCATGGTGGGGGAGTCTAGGACAAGAAGGCACAGCCTTAGGATAGAGGGGTATCCATTTAAAACAGAGATATGGAGAAATTTCTTTAGCCAGTGGGTGGTGAATTTGTGGAATCTGTTGCCACGTGCAGCTGTGGAGGCCAGGTTGTTGGGTGTATTTAAAGCAGAGGTTGATAGGTTCTTGATTGGACACAGTATCAAAGGTTATGGGGAGAATGGGGAGTGGGGCTGAGGAGGGGACAAAAGGATCAGCCATAATTGAATGGCAGAGTGGACTCGATGGGCCAAATGGCCTAATTCTGCTCCTATATCTTATGGTCTTATAGATAGGCTTTTATTTCTTAGGTAAGGAACGCAAGGCTGCCCACAGTACTCCAAATGCAGTCTGATTGATGCCTTATAAAGCCTCACAAGTAATGGTGCTTCATTAAAGCTGTCCTGAGGAATTTAAGGGAAGAGGTGCCTCGGTATGCTGAGTAACTCCTTGCTGGAAGCAGGAAGGAACTGCCACAGGTTATAATAACAGGCCACCAATAATGTAGATCAAATAATTGCATACAGCAGAAAATTATATTGCTTTCATGAATCGAGCTTATTAGAGATTGTGAGTTCTTGCTTGTGATTAATAAAATGCGGCTTTAACACAGTTGATAATAGGCTAAAAATGTTCAGGGTGGGAAGTGGATTCGTTACCATGGAGACAATTTCAAATCTGAAGCCCTGCAGAAGAAGAAGATTGCATTCCTGTAGCGCCTTTGACAAGGTGCCATACATGAGGCTGCTTAACAATCTACAAGCCCATGGTATTACAGGAAAGATTCTAACATGGATAAAGCAATGGCTGATCGGCAGGAGGCAAAGAATAAAGGCAAGGAATAAAGGGAGACTCTCTGGTTGGCTGCTGGTGACTAGTGGTATACCATAGGGGTCTGTGTTGGGACCGATTCTTCTTACATTATATGTCAATGGCTTGAATGACAGAACTGATGGCTTTGTGGACAAGTTTGTGGATGATACAAAGATAAGTAGAGGGGAAAGTAGTTTTGAGGAAGTGGAGAGGCTACAGAAGGATTTAGACAGATTAAGAGAATGGGCAAAGAAATGGCAGATGGTACAGTATCAGGAAGTGTATGGTCAAGCACTTTGGAAGAAGAAATAAAAGGGTAGACTATTTTCTAAATGGAGAGAAAATTCAAATATCTGAGGTACAAAGGGGCTTGGGGATCCTCATGCAGGATTCCCTCAAGGTTAATTTGAAGGTTCAATTGGTGGTGAGGAAGGTAACTGTGATGTTAGCATTCATCTTAAGAGAACTAGAATGTAAATGCAAGGATGTAATGTTGAGGCTTTATAAAGCAATGGTGAGGACTCACTTGGAGTCTTCTGATCAGTTTTGGATCCCTGAATTAAGAAGCTGTTCTGACATTGGAAAGAGTTCAAAGGAGATTCATGAAAATTAAATTAGATTAGATTCAACTTTATTGTCATTGTGCCGAGTACAGATACAAAGCCAATGAAATGTATTTAGCATCTGACCAGAAATGCAAAGAATAGTGTTATTTACAAAATAACTGCAAATAAAAAAAAGTGTTACAGCATACAAATATAAAAGTACTGTGACAGTACAATATGGATGCAATACTGCATAGCGCTGTGATATGAGGTTCAGCAGGGTCACAGCCTCAGGGAAGAAGTTCTTCCTGTGCGTGCTGGTGTGGGAGTGGAGACTCCTGTAGTGCCTACCGGATGGGAGGAGAGTAAAAAGTCCATGGTTAGGGTGAGATGCAACCCTGATAATGCTTTTCACCCTGCCCAGGCAGTGTTTATGGTAGATGTTCTCAATGGTGGGCAATTGGGTGCCGATAATCCACTGGGCAGTTTTCACCACGCGCTGGAGTGCTTTGCAGTCCGATACGGCACAATTGCCATACCACACTGAGATGCAGTTGGTGAGTATGCTCTCAATGGTACAGTGGTAAAAGTCCGTCAGTATCCTGGGACAGAGGTGAGCTTTCTTCATGCTCCGCAGGAAATAAAGGTGCTGTTGCACCTTTTTGATCAGGATGGAGGAGTTCAGGGACCAGGTGAGATCCTCGGAAATGTGGACACCGAGGAATTTGAAGCTTGATACACGCTCCACTACAGTTCCGTTGATGTAGGTGGGGACACGAGTGTGACTCCTGGCATGTCTGAAGTCCACAATGATCTCCTTGGTCTTCTGGGTGTTATGGGCTAAAATGATTCTGGTATTCAAAGGCTTGCCATATGAAGAGCCTTTGAAGGCTCTGTTGCCATGACTTCCAGCTGTTTAGAAGTTCAGAAGAATGAGGGGAGACACCCACCACTCTCTGTGTAAAAACACGCACACTCACCACTCTCTGTGTAAAAACACACACACTCACCACTCTCTGTGTAAAAACACACACTCACCACTCTCTGCGTAAAAAACACACACTCACCACTCTCTGCGTAAAAACACACACTCACCACTCTCTGTGTAAAAAAACACACCCACCACTCTCTGTGTAAAAACACACACACTCACCACTCCCTGTGTAAAAACACACACTCACTACTCTCTGTGATGAAACACACATTCATCACTCCCTGTGTAAAAACACACACTCACCACTCTCTGTGTAAAAACACACACTCTGTGATGAAACACACATTCATCACTCCCTGTGTAAAAACACACACTCATCACTCCCTGTGTAAAAACCACCCCAGACATCATCCCCTGCATTTTCATTCAATCACTTAAAATTATGCCCCCTCATATTAGCTATCAGAAAGAAAACCTCTTGCCTTCTGCTTGAACTATGCCTCTTATCACCTTGTACACCTCTATGAAGTCACTTCTCATCCTCCTTTGCTCCAAAGAGAAAAGCTCTAGTTTGCTCAGCTTATCATATAACCATATAACAGTTACAGCACGGAAACAAGCCATCTCGGCCCTTCTAGTCCGTGCCGAACGCTTACTCTCACCTAGTCCCATCTACCTGCACTCAGCCCATAACCCTCCATTTCTTTCCTGTCCATATACCTATCCTATTTTTTTTTTAATGACAAAATCGAACCTGCCTCTACCACTTCTACTGGAAGCTCGTTCCACACAGCTACCACTCTCTGAGTAAAGAAGTTCCCCCTCGTGTTACCCCTAAACTTTTGCCCCTTAACTCTCAACTCATGTCCTCGTGTTTGAATCTCCCCTACTCTCAATGGAAAAAGCCTATCCATGTCAACTCTATCTATCCCCCTCATAATTTTAAATACCTCTATCAAGTCCCCCCTCAACCTTCTATGCTCCAAAGAATAAAGACCCAACTTGTTCAACCTTTCTCTGTAATTTAGGAGATGAAACCCAGGCAACATTCTAGTAAATCTCCTCTGTACTCTCTCTATTTTGTTGACATCTTTCCTATAATTTGGTGACCAGAACTGTACACAATACTCCAAATTTGGCCTTACCAATGCCTTGTACAATTTCAACATTACATCCCAACTCCTGTACTCAATGCTCTGATTTATAAAGGCCAGCATACCAAAAGCTTTCTTCACCACACTATCCACATGAGATTCCACCTTCAGGGAGCTATGCACCATTATTCCTAGATCCCTCTGTTCTACTGCATTCCTCAATGCCCTACCATTTACTATGTATGTCCTATTTTGATTAGTCCTACCAAAATGTAGCACCTCACACTTATCAGCATTAAACTCCATCTGCCATCTTTCAGCCCACTCTTCTAACTGGCCTAAATCTCTCTGAAAATCTCTTTATCCTCATAAGACACGCTGTCTAATCCAGGTAGCATCCTGGTAAATCTCCTCTGCACTCTCTCTAGAGCTTCCACATCCTTCCTATAATGAGGCGAGCAGAACAGAACAAAATACTCCAAGGTTGGCGAAGCGACTTCTATAGTCATGTCACCAACCAGAGGACAAAGATTTAGGCTAATTGGGACAAGAAGCAATGCAATTAGGATGGCAATTGTTTTGCTGATAATTAATGAGCTGGCCTTGGGTTTAGAGCACATCCTTTTAAATGTTTCTTGACAAAACAAACTAGGAATTCTACCAAACAAAAACCAACAGATGCCACGAGGAAAATTTACAAGGATGTTGCCAGGAGTTGAAGACCTGAGTTATAGGGAAAGGTTGAACAGGTTAGAACTTATTCCCTGGAACATGGGAGAATGAAGGGAGATTTGATAGAGGTATACACAATAATGATGGTTATAGATGTCGTAGTTCCAAGCAGACTTCTCCCACTGAAGTTCAGTGAGACTAAAAGTACAGGTCATGAGTTCAGGGTGAAAGGTGAAATATTTAAAGGGAACCTTAGGGGAAATGTCTTCACTCAGAGGGTGGTGGGAACGCGGAACAAGCTGCCAGCGGAAGTGGTGGATACAGGGTTGATTGCAACATTGAAGAGAAATTTGGATAGGAACATGGATGGGGGTGGGAGTGGTATAGACTCTATAGTATAGTACCTATACTATAGAGGGTTCTATTCCAGGTGTGGGTCAATGGAACTAGGCAGAGCAATGCTTTGCACTGACTAGATGGGCCAAAGGGCCTCTTTCTGTGCTGTAGTATTCTATGACTCTATGAAAAGTCATTTCACCATAAAACAGAGTGCTTTCTTCAAAGTGTGATACACAAACAAGGAGGAAGGTGGGCTCAGTCAGAATGTCTCGTGTCCTCAGATTTGCAGAAGCCATGAACTGCTGCTGAGATCTGTAAAGGCAGAAAGAACTCACAAGGATGTTGCCGGGACCGGAGCATGGATGAAGTAAGAAGCTGGGAGGTGATAGGAGGAAGTGGTAAAGGACTGAAGAAGGAGGAAGCTGATAGGAGAGGAGAGTGGACCATGGGAGAAAGTGAAGGAGAAGGGGCTCCAGGGGGAGGTGGTGGGAGGTGAAGAGAAGGGGTAAGAGAGGAACCAGAATGGGGAATGGAGGCAGGGGAGCAATATTAACAGAAGTTAGAGAAATCAATGTTCATACTGGCAGGTTAGAGGTTACCCAGACACCTCCAACCTGAAAGTGACCTCATTGCAGCAGAAGAGGAGGCCATGGACCAACATGTCGGAATTTGTCTTGCACTGTACTGTTGCCACAATATAATAAATTTCACAACATATGACAGTGATAACAAACCTGACTCTGATGGGGTTGGCTGAGGGAGAGATGTTGGGTGATAGGACATGGGCCACAGGATAAAATCAAAAGGCCAGTGTAATTAGACTCAACAGATCCAAAGTTCAAAGTAAATTTATTATCGAAGTACATACATATACATCACCATATACTACCCTGAGATTCATTTTCTTGCGGGCATTCATGGTAAATATAAAGAAAGTAGAATCATTGCAAGACCGTGCCCAACAGGACAAACAACCAGTGTGTAAAAGACCAAACTGTGTAAGTACGAAATAAATAAATAAATAAATAAATATGCATTGAGTATTAAATTTAGAGGGAAATTCTTCGCTGCAGATTGTAGTGAGAGTAACACAGAAGGGGTATATTGAAGGGTTTTGTAAGCGGCCCACAACATGTTACCATGGTTTACTGGTACCATCTTGCATCTTGCAGAGGCTAATAAACTCACTCGGGGCAAGGAAAAGGTAGGATAATCACTGTCTTCTCCACTGTGTAAGGGAGTCTAAGACTAAAGGATATCAGTTTGAGGTGGGAGGGGAAAGATTTAAAGGGAATCCGAGGGGCAGAATGTTCACATAGAGGGTGGAATGAGCTGCCAGAGGAAGAGGTTGAGTTGAGTGCAATTACAAGGTGTAAAAAGCAGTTGGACTGGTACATGGATAGGATATGCTTAGAGAGGTGAGGACCAAGTACAGGCAAATGGGACAAGATTAGGTAGGCAACTTGTCTCAATGAAGTTTATGGTCATATTGAGAACACAGGGGAAGAATCAGAATCAGGTTCATTATTATAGTGAAATTTGTTGTTTTGCAGCAACAGTACAGTGAAATACATAGTAATAACAAAACTGTAAATTGCAATAAGTATATATAAAAATTATTAAATAATTAGTGTAAAAAGTGAGGAAGAAAAAGTAGTGAGGTTTTTTTTAATTAAATGCAATCGTGAACAATAGCCAGCTCAGAAATGCTGATCAAGTCAACT
Organism: Mobula hypostoma; assembly: GCF_963921235.1. Classification (NCBI taxonomy): domain Eukaryota; kingdom Metazoa; phylum Chordata; class Chondrichthyes; order Myliobatiformes; family Myliobatidae; genus Mobula; species Mobula hypostoma. Next base: position 13,790,815 of record NC_086103.1, on the reverse strand, counting down.
AGTTCCCAAAGAGAACTCTGATAGGCCAATCAGATGGTTCACTGCTGCTCAGGTAGTGTTCGTGGGCTCATTGTCTATTTAGAAATCTGATAGTGAAGGGGAAGAAGCTGTTCCTGAAACATTGACTGTGTGTCTTCAGGCTCCTTTACCACTTCCATGATGGTAGCAACGAGAAGAGGACATGTCCTGTGTGATGGGTGCTGCCTTATTGGTGTCCTCGATGCTGAGGAGGCCAGCGCCCCTGATGGACTGGCTGAGTTTACAACTTTCTGCAGCTTTTTCCAACCCTGTGCAGTGACCCCTCCATGCCAGACGGTGATGTAACCAGTTAGAATGCTCTCCATGGTACATCTGTAGAAACTGTGAGAGTCTTTGGTGACATACCAACTCTCCTCAAACCCCTAATGAAGTATAGCCGCTGTTGTGTCTTCTTTGTAAATGCAATGAATGACCGATGATGCTCCCAAGAGTCACCACAGTTTTACAAGAACTTTTCCAGGACTAGAGGGCCTGAGTTATAAGGAGAGGTCCGACAGGCTCAGTCTGTACACTTTAGAGTGTAGGAGAGTGGGGTGGGTGACCATATAGAGATATATCAAATTATGTTCAAAGTTCAAAGTAAATTTATTATCAAAGTACATATCTGTCACCATATACAACCAAGATTCATACTTATGCAGGTAATCATAGTAGAACAAAGAAATGCAATAGAATCAATGAATAGCTACACATAAAGACCAACAAGCAACTAATATACAATAGAAGACAGATTATGCAAATCCAAAAAGGATTAATGTATAAATAAATACATAAATAATACAGAGAATGTGAATTGTAGAGACCTTGAAAGTGAGTCCATAGGCTATGTTCAGTGGTCAGATCAGTGTTGAGGGGAGTGAAGTTATCCACGCTGGTTCAGGAGCCTGATGGTTGCAGGGTAATATCTGTGCCTGGACCTGGTGGTTTTGGACCAAAGGCTCCTCTCTGAAGGCAGCAGCAAGAAGAGTACATGGTTTGGATAGTGAGGGTCCCTCACCATGGAGATAGGCTTTTTCACACAAGGTTGGCAGTCTGGAACACCCTGCCAGAGCTGGTGGTGGAGGCAGGAACATTCGGGATATTTAAGTGACTGCTAGAGAGGATGTGCTGTGGTGTTTTATGTCCATGTCGATCAGATCACTGAGGTAGAAGAAGGGAAAACAAGAACAGAATAAAGTGTCACAGTTACAGAGAAAGTGCAATGCAGGCAGACATTAAAGTGCAGGATCATAACAAGGTAGATTGTAAGGTCAAGACTTCATCATATCATACTAGGGAACCATTCAATGGTCATAATGGTTTGATATATGTCCTTGAACTGCGCTGTCAGGCTTTTGTATGTGTGCTTTACTGGCAATAGATGGCTATAGATGTGTCATATTGACTGGTTGCATCATAGCCTGGTATGGGAACATCAACGTCCTGAACAGAAAATCCAACAAAAAGTACTGGGTATGGCCCGGTCCATCATGGATAAAGTCCTCTACACCACGGAGCATATCTACACAGTGCTGTCGCAGGAAAGGAGCATCAATCATTAAGGATCCCCACCACCCAGTCCATGCTCTCTACTCGCTGCTGCTATCAGGAATAAGGCAAAGGGTTGTCAGGACCCACGCCACCAGGTTCAGCAACAGTTATTAGCCCTCAGCCATCAGTCTCCTGAACCATGGTGGATAAGTTCACTCGCCCGATCACTGAACAACTCCCACAACCTATGGATTCACTTTCAAGGACTCTTCATCTCATGTTTTCAATATTTATTACTTATGTATTATTATTATTATTTTTTTTTTTTCTCAGCTCAAGCTGGTAAAACCTGAGGCACAGGCATAACTAGGCACACTCATTTGTCAATTACTAGGAACTTTCATACTGTTCTAGTAGTGTTGAGTGTTGTGGCTTTCTGAAGATTTACATAGATATTGCTGTGTAGGCCTAATTGTTTAATGGTATTTTGTAGTGAGTTTTGGATGAAACCTGGTGTAGATATTACTACTGGGACAATGTACACACTGTTCATATTCCATTGACTTTCAATTTCCTCTTTTAATTCAGCATATTTCTGTTGTTTTTCACTAATTGATATCTGTATGTTATGTGTGTTTGAAATGGCCATATCTATAAAATAAGTTGTTCTTGCTTGTATATCCTGGAATATTATATCCAGATGGTCATTATGGATTGTCCTATCTGTAATAATGGGTCGGTTGTAATATAATCTGTAGGACTCTGACTCTAAAACTGGATCAGGCTTGTGGTTATTGTAAGCTATGGCGTATTTTGTGAGTTTGCATTTTAATGCAGGATTTTGGTGAATGATGTTTGCCACTTGATTGTGCGTAATCAGATTGAGTTAAACTGCTACAGGATCCTGTAATGTGTTGGATTGTTTCTGATTACTCTGGATATTTTCTGCATTTATCATCTTGAATTTGTTGGTCTTTTATTATGTATTTTTGATCACTATTTTGTGTTAACCACCTGGTCCTGTATTACCAAGGAACCCTCCTGTTTCTGGGAAGAGGTTTCCAACTCTGAGCCAGACACTTGACGCTTCCTTGTTGACAACTAGTCTGCTCAGATTGTGGGGCCGCCTTCCGTAGAGGGTTATGTTCTTCCATTGGATATCTTCATAGTGATAATTTCTTCATTTTTCTAGGTTCTGCTCTCATTTAGGTTTAGTGGTGTGTACTTCTTATCAGAATTGCATGTGCTTAAATGGAGTGCTGAATCCTGTTTTATTATTATTATTATTGTATCCGCACAGTTTGTTGTTTTTTGCACATTGGTTGTTTGTTCGTCCTGTTGGGAGCACTCTTTCTTGATTCTGTTGTGTTTCTGGATTTACTGTGAATGCCCACAAGAAAATGAACCTCTGGGTTGTATATAGTGACATATATGTACTTTGATAATTAATTTACTTTGAATTATGCAGTCCCTCTGGAGGAGATGCTTCCATGGAGTGACCGAGAATTTAGCCTCAGGATTTAACGTTAATGAAGGAACAATGATATATCTCCAAGTCCGGCCATTGGGATTCAGAGGGGAACCGGCAGGTGATTGTGCTCCTGCTCTTGTTGGTGATGGAGATTTCAGATTTGGGAGGTGTCATCAGGGATGAGGAACTGCAGTGTATTTTTTTGAGGACAGACCCTGCACCCACTGTCAGCTGTTGGCGAAGGGTGTGAACATGCAGAGCGATGGTTGAAACACTGAACAAATAGGCTGTTTTGTCCTGGGTTGTGCTGACATTAAACTAAGGTGAGCAATAGTTTATTTATTTGGAGGTACTGCTCAGTGACAGACTCTCCTGCCCAATGAGGCCGTTTCATCCAATTACACCTAACCTACCAACCACTACGTCTTTGGACTGCCAGAGGAAACTGGAGCAGCCAAAGGAAACCTGTCCCCATAACCATCAGGGTCTTGAACTGACCTGCACAAACTTAACTGTACCTCAAAAACAGAACACTCCATGCTACCACTTGCCCTATAATGATCCACTATCAATGACTCCCACCATCTGGCCAGGCCATCTTCTCACAGCTGCCATCAGGCAGGAGCTACAGAAGCCTGAAGTCCCACACCACCAGGTTCACGAACAGCTACTTCCCTTCAACCACTTGGGTCTTGAACCACCAGCATAACCCTAATCACCACAGTTTAGTAGAACTGTGATCACTTTGATCCTACAATTGACTTCTTTGCTCTAGGAGGAGGAGGAGAAGATGGCGGCGCAACGCAGAGCACGTGGCCTCTCTGGTGAATGATATCTGTTATCTGTCAAGTAGGGTACCGTGCACAATTCTGATTTGATGGAAACAGACGTGAGAATACAGAGGAACATCTGGAGAAACTTCTGAAATGCCTGCTTCGCGGCCACTGCTACTGTGTGGTCTGGAATCTCCAGAGAAGAAGGCCCCGAATCCTTGGCTTTGCTTGTTTCTGCAGCTGGGGCGAGGTCGAAGGCACCCGGTAGAGGGTGGCGCTCGGGAGGCTGCATCTGAGCGGCTGGTTGGTGGCTCGAAGTTTTCGGACGGACGGACTCAGTGTCGGCTGTGGTTGGCTGCTTCCAATGCATCGGCAGTTGTCGGTGCCTGGAGGTTTATGGCAGGGAGTTTCTTCTTTTTGCCACCTGCTATCGGGTGCTCGGGAGTCAATCGGGACTTGAGAATTTTTTTTTACCATGCCCATGGTCTGTTCTTTATCAAATTATGGTATTGCTTTGCACTGTTGTAACTATATGTTATAACTATGTGGTTCTATCAGTGTTAGTCTTTGGTTTTTCCGTGATATCACTCTGGAGGAACATTGTATCATTTCTTAATGCATGCTTGCATTTCTAAATGACAATAAATGAGGACTAAGTATCCTCATAATCTAAATTGTGTTTTTTCTTGTAAAAATTGTGTATAATTTATGTTAAGTTTATATTTCCCCTGGACTGTTGTTTATCTGATGCTCTAAACCTGTGATTTGTTACAAGTAAGTTTTTCATTGCACCTGTGCACACGTGGACTTGTGCAGATGACAGTCAACTCCAATTTGCCTTCATGGATTTGTTTCTGAATGTGATTTTTTTTTTGCACTAATGTCTTGTTTTGTGCAGTTGTGAAAGTTACTGTTTTGTGGCAGCAGTACAGTACAAGTCATAAATAATTACTGTGTTATAGAAGATAGATATTTAGATAGATGGATAGATCGTGCAATAGAGAAATAACAAGGTTGTGCCCACGGGAGATCTCCACTGTTCTGTCCCAGAGGTTGTGGGTGCGTGCGGGGATCACCTTCAGGGTTCAGAACAATTGATTCTGGAAGCAGAGTAAGAAAGTGGAACATAAGAAATAGGAACAGGAGAAGGCCGTTTGGCCCTTCGGGCCTGCACTAACTTTCAACGAGGTTCCAAGCCTTGTCTTGGGTCTCATTTCTATTTTTCTGCATTATCTCTGCCAGCCTCTATTCCTTTGACACCTGGCCTATATCATCCTCCGTTTTGAAGTGGACAAAGGATCTGTAGGCCAGGGCCCTCAAGGGGTTGAATGGGCCTCTCTTTCTCCTATTTGGTATGTACTAGTCTGGTCGCTAGGGTTACCAAACCCTAGTGACAGAACATAGAAACCTATAGCACATTACAGGCTCTTCAGCTCACAATGTTGTGCCAACCATGTAACCTACTCCAGAAACTGCCTAGAATTTCCCTACCGCATAGCCCTCTGTTTTTCTAAGCTCCATGTATCTACCTAAGAGTCTCTTAAAAGACCCTATTCTATCCACCTCCACCACCTTCACTGGTAGTGCATTCCATGCACCCACCAGTCTTGTGTGATAAATTTACCTCTGGCATCCCTCTTGTACCTACTTCCAATCACCTTAAAACTATGCCCCTCGTTAGCCATTTCAGCCCTGGGAAAAAGCCTCTAGCTATCCACATGATCAATGCCTCTCATCACCATATACACCGCTATCAGGTCACCTCTCATCCTCTGTCACTCCAAGGAGAAAAGGGCAATTTCACTCAGCCTACTCTCATAAGGCATGCTCTCCAATCCAGGCAACATCCTTGTAAATCTCTTTTGCACTCTCTCTATAGGTTCCACATTCTTGCTGTAGTGAGGTGACCAGAACTGAACACAGTACTCCAAGTGGGGTCTGACCAAGGTCTTCTATAGCTGTAACATTACCTCACGGCTCTTGAACTTATTCCCACGATTGATGAATGCCAACACACCATACGCCTTCTTAACAACACAGTCAACCTGCACAACAGCTTTGAGTGTCCTATGGACACGGACCTCAAGCTCTCCCAGATCCTCCACACTGCCAAGTCTTACCATTAATATTATATTCTGTCTTCAAATTGGACCCACCAAAATGAACCACTTCACACTTACCTGGGTTGAATTCCATCTTCCACTTCTCAGCCCAGTTTTCCATCCTATCACTGTCCCGCTGTAACCTCTGACAGCCCTCCACACCATCCACAACACCCCCAACCTTTGTATCATCAGCAAATTACTAACACACCCTTCCACTTCTTCATCCAGGTCATTCATAAAAATCACAAAGAGGAGGGGTCCCAGAACAGATCCTTGCAGAACACCGCTGGTCACTGATGCCTCTAACCAATGATTAGTTAAACTCCTCTGCTGATAACTTGGTTGATCTTGGAAGAATTGTGCTTTTATTAAGGACAGCTCAGTTGCTATGGTAACCTGCAATACCTGTATGGAGTTTGAACTGTTTCTGTGCGTAGAACGAAGGAAATGGATTCTCAGGCAAGCAGTGGCTGGCTCACCGTTCTCCGACTCCCCTTGCTGTGAATCCATGGGGTGGGAACAAGAAGATAAATAATTACCAGTCCTTCATCACTGGGTCAAAATCCTGGAACAGCACCTGTGTCTCTCCTTGCATGGGTGGGAGAAATAAGGTTGGCTCAGATAATTCCCAACACAATCCCACCTCCTGATTTGTGTGGTGAAGCAAGATCCCATAAGATTTCATACTTCACTATCACTGAAAATATATGTTCCATTTGGAATTACATTTGTGTTTAGATTCCTTTACACCCAACAATCCCCCTCATCCCTCCCCATCCGTCTGACAATCTCTTTGACCCAATCACCACCCCCCTTACCATCAGGCAGGAGGTGCTGTAGCATTAGGACAAGAAATGTTAGGATGGGAAATGCTGTCACAGGAAAGCAGCATCCATCATCAAAGACCCCCACCACACAGGACACGCTCTCTTCTCACTGCTGCCATCAGGTAGAAGGTACAGGAGCCCTAGGACTCACACCACCAGCTTCAAGAGCAGTTACTACCCCTCAACCATCAGGCTCTTGAACAAAAGGGATAAATATACTCACCTGCCCATCCATTGAGATGTTCCCACGACCAATTATCTCATGTAAGAACTCCGCATTTTGATATCTCATGTTCTCATTATTTATTGTCATTGCTTTTTCAGAATAAGGTTTACTATCACCAGCATGTATCGTAAAATTTGTTAACAGCAACAGGAGTACAATGCAATGCATGATAATATAGAAAGAAAAATAAATAAGTAAATCAATTGCAGTAAATATACAGTGTGAGAGTATGTGTATATATATATATATAGAGAGAGAGAGAGAGAGAGAGAGAGAGAGAGAGAGAGGGGGTGGGGGAGGGGGAGAGGGAGAGAGAAAGAAACACAGAAACATAGAAAACCTACAACACAATATGGGCCCTTCAGCCCACAAAGCTGTGCCGAACATTTCTTTACCTTAGAAGTTACCCATAGCCCTCTATTTTTCTGAGCTCCATGTACCCATCCAAGAGTCTCTTAAAAGACCCTATCGTTTCCGCCTCCACCACCGTCGCCAGCAGTCCATTCCACGCACTCACCACTCCCTGCGTAAAAAACTTACCCCTGACATCCCCTCTGTGCCTACTTCCAAGCACCTTAAAACTGTGCCCTCTCGTGCTACCAATTTCAGCCCTGGGAAAAAGCCTCTGACTATCCATACGATCAATGCCTCTCATTATCTTGTACACCTCTGTCAGGTCACCCCATATCCTCCGTCGCTCCAAGGAGAAAAGGCCAAGTTCACTCAACCTATTCTCATAAGACATGCTCCCCAATCCAGGCAACATCCCTGTAAATCTCCTCTGCACCCTTTCTATGGTTTCCACGTCCTTCCTGTAGTGAGACAATCAGAACTGATATATGTATATTGAATAGATTAAAACCAAAATAATATACATATAAAAAAGTAAGGTAGTATTCAAGGCAAACACGAGAAAATCTGCAGCTGCTAGAATTTCAAGCAACACACATAAATGTTGCTGGTGAACACAGCAGGCCAGGCAGCATCTCTGGGAAGTGGCACAGTCGACATTTCGGGCCGAGACCCTTCATCAGGACCACTTCCTGGAGAGTCCTGACGAAGGGTCTCGGCCCGAAATGTCGACTGTACCACTTCCTAGAGATGCTGCCTGGCCTGCTGCGTTCATCGGCAACTTTGGTGTAGTATTCAAGGGTTCAATGTTCACTTAGAAATTGTATGATTGAGGGGAAGAAGCTGTTCCTGAATCATTGAGTGTGTGCCTTCAGGCTTCTGTACCTCTGACAGTAACAATGGGAAGAAGGCATGCTCTGTGTGATAATAATAGACAACACCTTTCTGAGACACTGCGCCTTGACGATGTCTTGGATACTATGGAGGCTAGTACCCAAGATGGAGCTAACTAATTTTACAACTTTCTGTAGCTTATTCTTTCGGTCCTGTGCAGTAGCCCCCACCACCCCCCACCCCCCATACCAGACAGTGATGCAGCCTGTCAGAATCAGTGGCGGCGCCAGAGATTTTTTCTTGCTGGTGCTACAGTGGGGCTGAATGATTCAGTGATGGTGCTGAGGGATGTACTGTATGGTAATATGTACGTGCAAGGTCACATGCGTGGCATTCAAAAGTGAGTTTCAAGCATTATGTTCATACTATAAATGCCTCTGTTGATTCACAAGCAACAGCAATTGATCGATCTAATATCGAAGTGAACTGTGACAGTGTCAACAGCATTGGAGACAACCCGGACTACACAGGGCGTAAACAAACAAACCAACAGAGCATCCGACCCACAACGCACAACGTGAATCACGTACAAATCCGGCAATCAGCGTCAAATGCGTGCTTTCAACTGAAAAACACAACACTATCCCACAATGTCCACTGCTATTTGCATTACATAGACAGACAATGCCAAAAGATACACCGTTATTAAAGTCAAATAAGGCAAACAATAGATGCAAGGCTTTACCAGGAGTTGGACAAATCGTACTCAGACCATGCAATACCTCAATTAATTCGACTACTGAGTTTATAACAAAAATCAACAGAATCACTGCTTGGAAGTCTAAGCAAAACCAGTAGGCTTAATAGCAGTAAATGTAATATTTTAGGATTTGCTGGAAACATAGGGACTATGGGGTATCCACCACAGAATAATAATAATAATAATAATTGGCATTAGTCTTGGCCCAAATTTTTAAAAAATCGACTGCATTCACCATTAATGTTTTCAGAGAAGCACAATCCGTCTGTTGTTGTGATTGGTGGCAAAAGCATCAATGATTTTCTGGATGTCAAGTGCTTTGGTCCTCCGGCTGTTTATGGCCAACAGGGTCAAGTTGCTGTTCCGAGCATCGCCGCTGCTGTTCCTTAGGTAGTTTTTGAGACATCTGAGGCAAGAGAAATTCCGTTTGTATGAGGCAGATGTCACAGGCAGAGTCAGTGATATGAAGATTAGTTTGTATAAATCTATAAATGCATCGCGGTAGGGTCTCATTGGAGCTAGAAATTCCACTGTGTCATTCACTGTCTGTCCTTGCTTTTGTTTTGTTTCCAGCAGACGCTGAACCTGATGTAGCTCTGCAGTCAGGTTCACTTCAGTCACTCCGTAGTATTGGGCCATTGGCCAAAGACAAATCTTGTCCAGAAAGATCTTGTGTTTGCGACTCAATGCTGAGACTCCAGTCAGAACACCCCCAGTCTCAATCGAGAACCGTCTTTTCATCTCGGTCAGAAGTCTGTCTATAACCAGCTAGGAACAGTGCTTGCGAAGGTCATCTGGGGATGTGACAGGTGTGCGTTCAGTTTGGGTCTCAACAACAAAATCATGTAGGCAGCGGGGTGGCTGGGCCTGTCTCCTTTCATGTGGTCTGCTCTGTATACCGGCCTTGATGCACAGGTCCCTAGCTCTTGCCTGAATTTCACTCCATGATTCCTCTCCCTGTTTTGCTGAGAGTGCATCGATAACAGACTGAGCCAAGTCTACAGCGGATGAAAGCTCCAAACTGGGAGATTGTAGCTGGTCTGACATGAACTTGGTAAGTCAGAATAAATCTTCAAACAGAGTGAGAAGTAAAGCAAACTGCTCATCAATCAGTTCATTTACAGCTCTGGCCTCCGTTTTCCTTCGTGCATTTGGTTGACCCATAATATCCTGCCGTGTAGCTAGAAAGGCAGGGAGTGATTTGCTTATAGCCCACAAAGCTGTATACTGCTATGCCCAGCGTGTATCCGACAATTTCGTCAGCTCCACAGGCTGTGCAGTTGATTCCAGTTCTCTTGGTTTCTTCTTGAAAAGGTGGTGGGCAACAGAGTTTGAAAAGAAGTTGTAAAGCAGCTGCACAGTTTCAAAAAACTCACCCGCTTGTTGTACACTGCTCACAACATCCACTAAAGCAAGGTTAAGCCTGTGAGCATGGCAGTGTATATATAATGCCTGCGGGATCTCTTTCCTGAACCTCTCTTGTACCCCGTTATTGCACCCAGACATCACTGCCGCCCCGTCATAACACGCGTTCTTATCAATGACACACTGGGCGAGTGTCTGTTCAATGCTTTTAAGAAGCGACTCTGCGTCCAACCCTTCTGCTGGAGTGAAGTGTAAGAATTCTTCAAGCTCTGTTTCGTTATTCAAATACCGCACCACCACTGATATTTGCTCCCTTTTACTCAAGTCTTTACTTTCATCCACCATGATGGCAAAATATCCAGCCTCCTTGATTTCTGCACTTATTTGACGTTTGACCATATCTGCCATAGTATCCATAATTTAATTTTGGATATCGTGATGGGTGTTTTTTGCATTTCCATGATTTAGCTACAGTCTTATCAAACTGTCCAATTACACTGAGCAACTCAACAAAGTTTCCCCCATTGCCAGATCCATCATCCTCCCGGTGTCCTCGCTGGGCAATGCCTTGGCACGCAGTATAGCGTAGAGACACAACCACTGCTCTCATATACTCACGATTTTCTTGGACAATCTTTGCATGTCCTTTGTCAAGCATATTTCCCAATCTTGAACCATCTTGTTTTCTCAATCTGAATTCGGCCCGTGCCTCCATAGCAAACTTAAGAGCTGCACTTACATGGTGGGTTTTGAAAGCTGTTGTAGCTTTCCGCCAGTTGCGGTAACCGGTGACAGTGAAGGTAGACTCGGAATGGAACCCATGTCCTCCACATAGGAAGTGCCTGCATGCGAAGCAGAATGTAATATCTTTCTTGATCGAATATTCCAGCCAGTCAAATCAGCCACAAATAAAACGCCTTTGCTAACTGCCAAACTGTTCAGAGCAGCGAAGGGTACTTTTTCAATGCTGGCCGACGGGGTCCTTCCTCAGGCTGCTGGCTAAAATCGCTAACAGTATTCCCACTCGCACTAAGAGGAGCTTCATCCACATTCTCTTCCGAATCCCACTCCATTTCTTGTTCCTCTACTTCACCCTCACACTCCTTCGATGAACTGCTGTCGTCCTCATCCCCACTTACTTCTTTCTGCATTTCCATAAGACCATAAGACAAAGGAGCAGAAGTCGGCCATTCGGCCCATCGAGTCTGCTCCGTCATTTTATCATGAGCTGATCCATTCTCCCATTTAGTCCCACTCCCCCGCCTTCTCACCATAACCTTTGATGCCCTGGCTACTCAGATACCTATTAATCTCTGCATTAAACACACTCCACTGCCACCCGTGGCAACTTATTCCATAGATTCACCACCCTCTGGCTAAAAAATTTCTTCACAACTCTGTTCTGAATGGGCGCCCTTCAATCCTTAAGTCATGCCTTCTCGTACTAGACTCCCCCACTATGGGAAACAACTTTGCCACATCCACTCTGTCCATGCCTTTCAACATTCGAAATGTTTCTATGAGGTCTCCCCTCATTCTTCTAAACTCTAAGGAATACAGTCCAAGAGTGGACAAACATTCCTCATATGTTAACCCCCTCATTCCCGGAATCATTCTCGTGAATCTTCTCTGTACCCTCTCCAATGTCAGCACATCCTTTCTTAAATAAGGAGCCCAAAACTGCCCACAGTACTCCAAGTGAGGTCTTACCAGTGCCTTATAGAGCCTCAACATTATATCCCTGCTCCTATACTCTATTCCTCTAGAAATGAGTGCCAACATTGCATTCGCCTTCTTCACCACTGACTCAAACTGGAGGTTAACCTTAAGGGTATCCTGCACGAGGACTCCCAAGTCCCGTTGCATCTCAGAACTTTGAATTCTCTCCCTATTTAAATAATAGTCTGCCCATTTATTTCTTCTGCCAAAGTGCATAACCATACACTTTCCAACATTGTATTTCATTTGCAATATTGTATTTCATTTCATGTCACTTACAATTAACACAGGCTCAGGCTGAGACACCGCTGATTCCTCTGAATGAGGTCATTTTCTCACTAAAATCGATCCATTTTTCATGCTGGCCAAAATAATGCATGTGCCAGGCCCACTCTAGCTTGTCTCTGTTTGTGCATGTGTGTGTGGCATCCGTTAGTCTCGCGAGACCATGGATCTGCTCCTGGATGTATACTATCAATCTCTCGCGTGAGTGACATCACTACTTTAAGTGATCTTAGATCAGCTTAACTGATCTGAGGACAGCAACGGCAAGACATTGACAACGAACGAATAAGCAGAAGTGTAGAGTGGACAAATTTCAGTTAATTTCCTGGTGGTGCTATGGTGGTGCTATTGTAATTTCTGCTGGTGCTATAGCACCAGCTAGCACCACCTTAGCACTGCCCCTGGTCAGAATGCTCTCCACGATAGATCTATAGAAGTTTTTGAATGTTTTAGTTGACAAACCAAAATTCTTCAGACTTCTAATGAAATATATGTGCTGCATTGCCTTTTTTATAGCTGCATCAGTATGTTGGGACCAGGTTAGATCCTCAGAGATCTTGAAGCCCAGGAACTTGAAACTGCTCAATCTCTCCACTTCTGATCCCTCGATGAGGATTAGTTTGTGTTCCCTTGCCTTACCTTTCCTGAAGTCCACAATCAGCTCTTTCATCTTACTGACGTTGAGTGCCAGGTTGTTGCTGCGACACCACTCCACTAGTTGGCATATCTCACTCCTGTATGCCCTCTCGTCACCACCTGAGATTCTACCAACAATGGCTGTATCTTCAGCAAATTTATATAGTATTTGAGCTATACCTAGCCACATAGTTTTATATCTGCATTTGCAGAGTGTGTTGTCTTCTGCACTCTGCTATATTTACCATAACAGAATCAATGAAAGACTACTCAAACAGGACGTTCAACCAGCGTGCAGAAGACAACAAAGTGTGCAAATGCAAAGAGAAAAAATAATAATAGTAATTAAATAAGCAATAAATATCGAGAACATGAGATGAAGAGTCCTTGAAAGTGAGTCCATGGGTTATGGGAACATTTCAATGATTGGGTGAGTGAAATTGAGTGAAGCTATCCCTTTGGTTCAAGACCCTGATGGTGAGGGATAATAACTGTTCCTGAACCTGTGGTGTGAGACCTGAGGCTCCTGTACCTTCTTCCTAATGGCAGCAGCGAGAAGAGAGCATGTTCTGGGTGGTGGGGTTCCCTGATGATGGATGCTGCTTTCCTGCGACAGCGCTCTGTGCAGATGTGGTCAGTGGTGGGGAATGTTTTCCCCGTGATGGACTGGGCCATATCCACTACTTTCTGTAGGACTTTACATTCAAGGGCAGTGGTATTTCTATACCAGGCTGTGATGCAACCAGTCAATATACTCTCCACTAAACATCTACAGAAGTTTTAGATGTCATGCTGAATCTCCCAAGGAAGAAAAGGAACTGCCAGGCTTTCTTTGTGATTGCAATTACATGAATTTGAACTAGCACTTGAAAAGAATAGTTGTGATCTGCAGTAGCCTGACTGTAGATGCAGTCCAGATGAAGTGTTCTGACCCAAAACATTGACCGTCCATTTCCCTCCCCACTGCCTGACCCACTGACTTCCTCCTGCATCTTGTTTTTTGTTGTTCTCTGTAGATGACATGGAGGTTGGTGGTGCTGTGGATAATGTAGAGTGGTGTTGTAGGTTACAATAGGGCATTGACAGGATGCAGATCTGGGCTGGGAAGTGGCAGATGGAATTCAAACTGGAAAAGTTGAATTTAAAAGCGCAAACATGAGGAAATCTGCAGATGCTGGAATTTCAAGCAACACACATAAAAATTGCTGGTGAACGCAGCAGGCCAGGCAGCATCTCTAGGAAGAGGTACAGTCGATGTTTCGGGCCGAGACCCTTCATCAGGACTAACTGAAAGAAAAGATAGTAAGAGATTTGAAAGTGGGAGGGGGAGGGGGAGATCCAAAATGATAGGAGAAGATAGGAGGGGGAGGGATGGAGCCAAGAGCTGGACAGATGATTGGCAAAAGGGATATGAGAGGATCATGGGACGGGAGGCCTAGGGAGAAAGAAAGGGGAAGGGGGAAACTCAGAGGATGGGCAAGGGGTATAGTGAGAGGGACAGAGAGAGAAAAGAGGGAGAGGACGGTCTCAGAGCTCTCCGCTTCTTTTTGGATTCCAGACCCAACCAGTTCCCCTCTACCACCACTCTGCTCCATCTAACGGAATTAGTCCTTACTGTTAATAATTTCTCCTTTGGCTCCTCCCACTTCCTCCAAACTAAAGGTGCAGCCATGGGCACCCGTATGGGTCCCAGCTATGCCTGCCTTTTTGTTGGCTTTGTGGAACAATCCACGTTCCAAGCCTATACTGATATCTGTCCCCCACTTTTCCTTTGCTACATCGACGACTGCATTGGTGCTGCTTCCTGCACGCATGCTGAGCTCGTTGACTTTATTAACTTTGCCTCCAACTTTCACCCTGCCCTAAAGTTTACCTGGTCCATTTCCGACACCTCCCTCCCCTTTCTGGATCTTTCTGTCTCTATCTCTGGAGACAGCTTATCCACTGATGTCTACTATAAGCCTACGGACTCTCACAGCTACCTGAACTATTCCTTTTCTCACCCTGTCTTTTGCAAAAATGCCATCCCCTTCTCGCAATTCCTCTGTCTCCACCGCATCTGCTCTCAGGATGAGGCTTTTCATTCCAGGACGAGGGAGATGTCCTCCTTTTTTAAAGAAAGGGGCTTCCCTTCCTCCACTATCAACTCTGCTCTTAAACGCATCTCCCCCATTTCACGCACATCTGCTCTCACCCCATCCTCCTGCCACCCCACTAGGAATAGGGTTCCCCTTGTCCTCACCTACCACCCCACCAGCCCCTGGGTCCAACATATTAAACTTCCGCCACCTCCAACGGGATCCCACCACTAAGCACATCTTTCCCTCCCTCCCCTCTCTGCTTTCCGCAGGGATCGCTCCCTACGCGACTCCCTTGTCCATTCATCCCCCCATCCCTCCCCACCGATCTCCCTCCTGGCACTTATCCTTGTAAGCGGAACAAGTGCTACACATGCCCTTTCACTTCCTCCCTTACCACCATTCAGGGCCCCAGACAGTCCTTCCAGGTGAGGCAACACTTCACCTGTGAGTCGACTGGGGTGATATACTGCGTCCGGTGCTCCCGATGCGGCCTTCTATATATTGGCGAGACCCGACGCAGACTGGGAGACCGTTTCACTGAACACCTACACTCTGTCCGCCAGAGAAAGCAGGATCTCCCAGTGGCCACACATTTTAATTCCACATCCCATTCCCATTCTGACATGTCTATCCACGGCCTCCTCTACTGTAAAGATGAAGCCACACTCAGGTTGGAGGAACAACACCTTAAATTCCGTCTGGGTAGCCTCCAACCTGATGGCATGAACATTGACTTTTCTAACTTCCGTTAATGCTCCACCTCCCCTTTGTACCCTATCCGCTATTTATTTATTTATTATTATTATTATATATTTTTTCTCTCTGACTTTTTCTCCCTCTATCCCTCTCACTATACACCTTGCCCATCCTCTGGGTTCCCCCCTCCCCCTTTCTTTCTTCCTGGGCCTCCCATCGCATGATCCTCTCGTATCCCCTTTGCCAATCACCTGTCCAGCTCTTGGCTCCATCCCTCCCCCTCCTGTCTTCTCCTATCATTTCGGATCTCCCCTTCCCCCTCCCACTTTCAAATCTCTTACTATCCTTCTTTCAGTTAGTCTTGACGAAGGGTCTTGGCCCAGAAAACGTCGACTGTGCCTCTTCCTAGAGATGCTGCCTGGCCTGCTGCGTTCACCAGCAACTTTGATGTGCGTTGCTGGAAAAGTTGAATTACTGAATTCCCTGTCACCTTCCAGGTCTCATCATATATAAAACAACAGAGGTATTATACTGTTTACTTTTTAACTTGAGTCGTAAATACACCTTATTACTTGTTAATTTATTTATGATAATACAGGTTGAGCACCCCTTACCCGGCATTACAAAACCTGAAAACCTTCAAAGCCAAAATTTGTTTGAGCGCAACCTTGACATCACAAATGGAAAATTCCATAAGGAATTGGATTCCCAGGCGAGGCCCAGTTCTCTCTGCACCACAGGCAGTCAGACAGTCTCACATATATGATGAACTAAAGTTAAGGGAAAATAGAAAAACATTGCATAAAATGACAGATGAAGATCTGGTTCATGTATTGAAAGAGTGGATTCATCAGTATCGGAATGAACATATGCTGCTTAATGGTACGGTGTTTATGAAACAAGTAAAGACCTATCACGACAAACTGAAAATCCAAAGGAATTTGGAATATTCAGCAGGCTGGTTGCAGAAATTTAAGAAGAGGCACTGCATTAAATTTTTAAAGAGTTATGGTGATAAAGTGTCTGCTGCTCACAAAGCAGCAGAGAAATTCATTGATGAATTTGCCAAGATCATCGCTGATGAAAATCTAGCACATTAAATGGCTGCATCAGTACACACTGTATGTGTGATGAACAAGTGTAAGACGAGGTCTGTTTACTGTACCATGTTGAGAATGATTGTGATCCAAGTTATCTCATTGTCAATTCCCAAATCTCAAAAAATCCGAAATTGTCAACACTTCCAGCCCCAAGCATTTTGGATAAGGGGTACCCAACCTGTATTAATTTATGTATTAAGTGTGTGAGTAATATGTACTGTGTTGTGCACCTTGGTCCAGAGGGACATTGTTTTATCTGGTGGTGTACGTGTGTATGGTTGAATGATAATAAACTGGGACTTGAACTTCCTTCTGCTGACACTGGAGAAGGTCCCAGAGGAGGTTCACCAAAACGTTCCCAGGAACAAAAGGGTTAATGTATGAGGTGTGTTTGATAGCTCTGGGCCTGCACCCACTGAAGATTGAGGGGGGAATCTCGTTGAAACCTATCAAATATTGCAAAGTCTGGATAGAGTGGATATGAAGAGGATGTTTCCTATGGTGGGGAAGACTGGGACAGCCTCAGAATAGAAGGCTGTCCCTTTAGAACGGAGATGAGGAGGAATTTCTTCAGCAGAGGGTGGTGAATCTATGGAATTCATTGCCACAGAAGGCTGTGGCGGCCAGGTCATTCAGTTCATTTAAAACGGAAGGTGAGAGGTTCTTGATTAGTAAGGGGTTCAAAGATTATGGGAAGAAGGCGGGAGAATGGGGTTGAGTGGGATAATAAATCACTCATGATGGATTAGCGGAGTAGAGTAGACTCAATGGGCTGAATGGCCTAATTTTGCTCCTACATCTTATGGTCTTCCCAGGCTTCCTTTGCTTTGAGCCCCAGGGAAAGAGCAACAGCTCACAGAATTCCCACAATACGGCTCAGAAGCCACATACAGGACTCTCCCAGCAGAGGTCACTAGATACCAGCTGAGGCCAGGATCTCAGGGAAGTTCCTGATCTGACCTGTGATCATCCTGCCAAGAATGGGCCAATGACCCAGACAGGATAGTATTGGAGAATGACACGAAATTCAAGAAGGTCAATCAGCCCATTATACTCGTGCTGGTTCTCAGTAGAGTGATGATGGCATCCGTTAGTCTCGTGAGACCATGGATCAGCGCCTGGCAGTGTCCTCTCCAGGGCGCAGGCCTGGGCAAGGTTGTATGGAAGACTGGCAGTTGCCCATGCAGCAAATCTCCCTCTCTCCACGCCACCGATGTTGTCCAAGGGAAGGGCAAGAGTCGGTACAGCTTGGCACCAGTGTCGTCGCAGGAGTTGCCAGAACGAGGTTGAAGGCAACGTCGGACCGCCTTAGGGACTCCAGCTCCAGATTTGTCCTCTGGGTTTACTCCCGAAGTCTTTCCCATGAGTGGATATGGCCACAAGGCAGCGGAGGTTTGAAATCAGAGTTTCCCTCTCTGAGATGGACTGCCTTCCCAGGCTGACGAGCTCCACCTACCCGAAGCACTGGTTTTAAGGTGCCAGGACCCGCCTTCACCCCTTCTCCTGTCAGTAGAAACAGTTCCGCCGGTCTTCGAGGCTAAGCCACACGAGAAGGCCTGGAGCTGGACTTGGTTGTCAGAGGCTATTTGAGGCACATGCCGTGAGGAGCACTTTTAGGTAGTGGGAGCTTGTCCCCACTACCACTCCTCGGCTTGACAACCTTGGACTGTACTACAGACCCCCTAAATGTATGCTATGCTAAATGAGTTGCTTCCTCATAGTTCAACAATTTGACTTCGATCCTGGCCTTGGGCTGTTGTGTGGAGTTTGCATACTCTTCCTGGGACTGTGTAGGTTTTCCCCAGTAACGCAGTTTCCTCCCACATTCCAGAGGCGGAATGGTTGGGATGCAGATTGATGACTGTAAATTACTTCTAGTGTGGATGGAAAAAGGTGGAAGAACAGATCAGAGGGGAAAATTAGCAGGGATGTGGGGTTGTCCTGTGAGCTGGCACAGATTTGATGGGGGATATCGTAAGGAAACATTGCATTTCACAGCACTTAGGCAATAGTTCACAAGGCGCAGGATAGACATGTTCCACAGAGGAAGAAGTTCTCAAATGGCAGAGGTAGGCGACCGTGGCTGACAAAGAAAGCTAAGGACTGCATAAGATGATGCAGTTATCTTGTGTATAAGATGATGAGAGGCATTGATCATGTGGATGGTCAGAGGCTTTTTCCCAGGGCTGAAATGGCTAGCATGAGAGGGCATAGTTTTAAGGTTCTTGACAGTAGTCGTACGGGAGGCTGTTCAGTCTGTCCCAGCTGAGGGCAAAAACCAAGGTTCGTGAAGTATTCATCAGGGACATGTTGTTTGCAGACGACGCGGCACTGGCAACACACTCTGAAGAGCAACTGCAACGCCTCATGGACAGCTTCTCAAGAGCCTGCCAGGACTTCAGCTTGACCATCAGCCTGAAGAAGACCAATGTGTTGGGCCAAGGCGTTGAGCACCCCCCTGCCATTACCATCAACAACTACGAGCTGGAGGTAGTTCACGAGTTTACATACCTTGGCTCCACCATCACGGGCAGGCTCTCCCTAGACCCCAAGATCAACAGACAGATCAGAAGAGCAGCCTCAATATTCGCCAGGCTGACAGAGAGTCTGGGAGAACAGAAAGCTGACGACGCACATCAAAGTTGCAGTCTACAGGGCCTGCATCCTCAGCACACTGCTTTACGGTGCCTCTACTCCAGTCAAGAGCGGCGTCTCAACGCCTTCCACCTTCGCAGCCTGAGACGCATCCTGGACATCACGTGGACTGACCGAGTCACCAACAATGAGGTCCTGGCCCGCGCCCAGATACCCAGCCTCTTCACCCTGCTCCAACAACGCCGTCTCCACTGGCTGGGCCACGTACACTGCATGTCAGGTGGGAGGATCCCGAAAGACCTGCTGTACGGGGAACTGGCCTCCGGCAAGAGAGACGTTTCAAAGATGTTTGCAAGAGAGATATGAAGTCACTGAACATGAACGTCGAGAGGTGGGAGGACATCGCAAGCGATCGCTCTCGCTGGAGGCTGGAACTACACAGAGGTCTAAAAAGCGGAGAAGAGAAGCGGAGGCTTGCTGCTGAAGAAAAGCGCACTTGCCAAAAAAACAGCACCAAGACAACACTGGAGGACAGCACCTTCAAGTGCAGTCGCTGCAGCCGAGACTGTCACTCCCGTGTGGGCCTCTACAGCCACAACAGACGCTGCTCCACCAACACAGACTGAGGCAAGACTTTCCAGGCGCAGATCCATGGTCTCGCGAGACTAACGGATGCCACCACTACCCGTAGACCTCCATTTTTCTGAGCTCCATGTACCTATCCAGGAGTCTCTCAAAAGACCCTATTGTATCCGCCTCCACCACTGTCGCCGGCAGCCCATTCCACGCACTCACCACTCTCTGCCTTTTTAAAAAACAACTTACCCCTGACATCTCCTCAGTAGAGTAGTCAGATCCCAACAGAGGTCAGTAGATCTCAGAAAATACCCTAAGACCACTTTCAAGATTCTAGGTTTTCATAATCAAGATCATATTTAGATTTATTTGTCATGCGTACATCAAAATGTACAGTGAACTGTGTACTTTGTGTTAACAACCAACACAACTTAGGGGCAGCCCACAAGTGTCGTCACACGCTCTGGCACCAAACATAGCGTACCCACAATGCTCGGCAGAACAGCGCAAAACTACAGCAAAACAAGCCCCTCCCTTTCAGCCCATTGAGTCTACACTACTCCGCGACTTGTGATATGCACCAGCTGCTCATAGGACCATCATACGTTAAGAGGGTAAGCAGAATGGGGAATGGAAAAGGAGATATGGAGGAAGGGGACAGAAATTACCTGTTCCAATGGCTTCACATGACCATGATCAGACAGAGAAACAAATGCTACACCTTGCGCATGGGTGACCTGTAGGCTAGCAGAGGGAAGAAGTGCCTTATACCTCGTTCGGTAGAGATTTATCTCCACCCCAAAATCCAGTACCTCAGTACATTGACAAAAATACGCTAATTTACTGATTCTACCACTGAATCTGAACTGACCATCAACAACCTTCCCATCCATCCCACAGATATAGAGAAATAAAGTGCCACAAGACAGAAATAGGTCCTTCAGCTCATCTAGTCCATGCCGAACTCTGGTCACCTCATTATAGGAAGGATGCAAAAGTTTTGGAGAAGGTGCAGAGGAGATTTACCAGGTTGTTACATGAATTAGAAAGCATGCCTTTTGAGGATAGGTTGAGCGAGTTAGGGCTTTTCTCTCTGGAGTGAAGGAGGATGAGAGGTAACCTGATAGAGGTGTACAAAATGATAAGAGGCATAGATCAAGTGGGCAGCCAGAGGTCATTTACCAGGTTGGAGAGTGGACCATGGGGAAAAGGCAAGGAAGAAGGGAACCAGAGGGGGATTAATGGGCAGATGAGAAGAGGAGAAGGGGTAAGAGGGTAAGCAGAATGGGGAATGGAAAAGGAGATATACGGAGGAAGGGGACAGAAATTACCAGAAGTTGGAGAAATCGATGTTCATGCCATTGGTTTTGGGGCAATGTAGACAGAATAGGAAGTGTTTCTCCTTCATCCTGAGAGTGGCCTCATCATGGCAGGAGAAGAGGCCATAGACAGATATGTCAGAATGGGAAAATGAGAATATTAGCCCCCTGTAACCCTTCAGTTACCTTATGTACGACCTCGTGTCACTTTATGTAAATAAGCAAACTTATGTATTAACAATGGTGCTAGAAAGTTTGTGAACCCAGTAGAATTTTCTCTATTTCTACATAAACATGACCTAAAATGTGACCTGATGTTCACGTAAGTCCTGGATAAAGAGAACCCAATTAAATAAATAACACTAAAACATTACACTTGTTCATTTATTTATTTATTGAGAAAAAATGATCTAATATTACAGTACATGTATTTGTTGGAAAAGCATGTGAACCTCTGGGGTAATGCCTCTACAAAAGCTGTTTGGAGTCAGTTGATCCAGTCAGTGAGATGAGATCGGAGGTGTGGATTGTAGAGGTGCCCTGCCCTACAAAAAAGACACACAAAGTCCGGTTACTGACAGAGCCTGCTCTTCTCAAGAAAGATCTGTTCATGTGCACCATGCTTTGATCAAAACAACTTTCAGAGGTCCTTGGCAGAAGAATTGTAGAGATGCGTGAAGCTGGAAAAGGCCATGAAAGCATTTTTAAAGACTTGAGTGGTCATCTCTTCGCAGGAAAAGAAATTGTCTACAAATAGCGGAAACACAGTACTGTTGCTACTCTCCCTAGGAGTGGGTATCCTGCAAAGATCACACCAAAAGCAAATGTCCAGTGCTAAAGGAGGTGAAAAAGAGCCCAAGGGTATCAGCAAAAGACCTGCAGAAATCTCTAGAACTTGCTAAAGTCTCTGTTCATGTGTCCACTAGAAGGAAAACACTGAACAAGAATGCCTCAAGTCTGGATGTTCTACAATGCTGCTGGGAAATGTTCTACGGACAGATGAGACAAAAATGCACACTGCTATGTTTGGAGGGAAAAGGGCGCTGCATACCAACACCAAAACCTCATCCCAACTGCGAAGCATGGTGGAAGGAGCATCATGGTTTAAGACCATAGAACCATAAAACATGGGAGCAGAATGATGCCATTCAACCCATCGAGTCTGCTCTGCCATTCCATCATGGCTGATTCCGGGTCCCACTCAACCCCATACACCTCCATTCTCGCCATATCCTTTGATGCCCTGACCGATCAGGAAACGATCAACTTCCATCTTAAATACAAGCACGGAGTTGACCTTCACCACAGTCTGTGGCAGACCATTCCACAGATTTCCTACTCTTTGGCTAAAAAAAATTCCTTCCTACCTCTTTTCTAAAAGGTCACCCCTCAATTCTGAGGCTGCGCCATCTGGTTCTTGATACCCTAACCAGAGAAAACATCCTCTCCACATTACCCTATCTAGTCCTTTCAACTTTTGGTAGAATTCAGTGAAGTCCCCATGCATTCTTCTAAATTCCAGTGAGTACAGGCCCAAAGCTGCCAAACGCTCCTCATATGTTAACCCCTTCATTCCTGGAATCATCCTCTCTCCAATGACAACCCATCATTTCCGAGATATGCAGCCCAAAACTGCTGACAATACTCCAAATGCAGCCTGACTAGTGTCTTATAAAGCCTCAGCATTATCCCTTTGGTTTTATATTCTATTCCCCTTGAAATAAATGCCAACATTGCATTTGCCTTCTTTACAACAGACTCAACCTGTAAATTAACCTTCTGGGGGTCTTGCACGAGGACTCCCAAGTCCCTTTGCCCCTCTGATGTTTGAACCTTCTCCTCATTTAGATAATAGTCCACACTATTGCTCCTTTTACCAAAATGCATTATCATACATTTCCCAACAATGTAATCCATCTGCCACTTTTTTGCCCATTCTTCCGATTTGTCTAAATCTTGCTGCAATCGCATTGCTTCCTCAGCACTACCTACCCCTCCACCTATCTTCATATCATCTGCAAACTTTGCCACAAAGCCACCAAATCCATAATCCAAATCATTGACAAACAATGTGAAATGTAGGGGTCCCAATACTGAACCCTGTGGTACACCACGTCACTGGCAGCCAACCAGAAAATGCCCCTTTTATTCCCACTCACTGCCTCCTGCCTGTCAGCCACTCCTCTATCCATACCAGTACCTTTCCTGTAACACCAAAGGATTTTATCTTGTTAAGCAGCCTCATATGTGGCACCTTATGAAACACCTTCTGAAAATCCCAGTAAATGACATCGACTGTCTCTCCCCTGTCCACCCTGCTTGTTACTTCCTCGAAGAACTCTAACAGATTTGTCAGGCAAGATTTCCCTTTACAGAAACCATGCTGACTTTGACTTATTTTATCATTAGTCTCAAGTACCCTGAAACTTCATCCTTAATAATAGACTCCAACACTTTCCCAACTACTGATTAGGCTAACTGGTCTATAATTTCCTCTCTTTTGCCTCCCTCCCTTCTTAAAGTGTAGAGTGACATTTACAATTTTCCAGTCCTGTGGGACCATGCCAGAATCAAGTGATTCTTGAAAGATCATGACCAATGCATCCGATATCTCTTCAGCAACCTCTCTCAGAACTCTGGGATGTAGTCCATCCAGTCCAGGTGACTTATCCACCTTAAGACCTTTGAGTTTGCCTAGCACTTTTTCCTTTGTAATATCAATGGCACTCACTCCTGCTCCCTGACACTCACGGTCCTCCAGCACACTGCTAGTGTCTTCCACAGTGAAGGCAGGTGCAAAGTACCCATTAAATTTATCTGCCATTTCATTGTCCCCCATTACTACCTCACCAGCATCATTTCCAGCGGTCCAATATCAACTCTCATCTCTCTTTCACTCTTTGTATAACTGAAAAATCTTTTGGTATCCTGCTTTATATTATTGGCTAGTCTGCCCTCACATTTCATTTTTTTTCCTTCTTATAGCTTTTTTAGTTGCCTTTTGTTGGATTTTAAAAGCATCCCAATTATCCAAATCCCCACTCACTTTTGCTACCTTATGTAACCATTTCGAGGCTTTTATGCAGTCCTTAACTTCCTTTGTCAGCCACGGTTGCCTACCCCTGCCATTTGAGAACTTCTTCCTCTGTGGGACACGTCTATCCTGCACCTTGTGAACTATGCAAACAAACTGCAGCCATCTCTGCTCTGCCGTCATCCCCCAATATCCTCCTCCAATCCGCCTGGGCAAGCTCCTCTCTCGTGCCTGTGTTATTCTCTTTATTCCACTGCGATACTGATACATGTGATTTCTCCCTCCCAAATTGCAGTATGAATTCAATCGTATTATGATCACTGCCTCCTAAGGGTTCCTCTACCTTAAGCTCCCTAATAAGATCAGGGTTATTACACAACACCCAAACTAAGATAACCTTTCCATGAGTAGACTCAAGGACAAGCTGCTCTAAAAAGCCATCTTGTAAGCATTCAACAAATTCCTTCTCTTGCAATCTGACACCAACCTGATTTTCCCAATCCCCTTTCAAACTGAAGTTCCCTCATTACAATTGTGACATTACCCTTATTACATGTCTTTTCCAGCTCTCTTTGCAATCTCATCGCCACATCTTGACTACTGTTTGGAGGCCTATATGTGATTCCCATAATGCTTTTTTTTCACCTTTGCAATTTCTTAACTCCACCCACAAAGATCTAACATTCTCTGACCCTATGTCAACCCCTTTCTAAAGATGTAATTCCATCTCTTACCAACAGAGCCACACCACCTCCTATGCCTTCCTGCCTGTCCTTTTAATACAAAGTATATCCTTTGATGTTGAGCTCCCAACTATGGCCTTCTCTCAGCCACGACTCAGTGATGCCCACAACGTCATACCGACCAATCTCTAATTGTGCCATGAGTTCGTCCACCTTACTCCAAATACTATGCGCATTTAAATACAGCACCTTCAGTCCTGCATTCTTCACCCTTTTGAATTTTGCCTCTGTGGTACAATTTAACTCTTTGCTCTGTTTGCATTTGTACCCAATCAATGGCTTGTCCTTCCTTACATTCATGGTACTTGTAAACCTGCAGGCTCATCCTCAGTTCTATCACACTGGTTCCCATCCCCCTGCCATATTAGTTTAAACCTCTCCCAGCAGCTCTAGTGAACCTGCCTGCAAGACTGTTGGTCCCCCAGTGATTCAAATGCCATCTGTCCCTCAGAAGAGGTCGCAATTATCCAGAAATCGGAATCCCTGCCTCCTGCTCAAATTCTTCAGCCACGCATTTATCTGCCATCTCATTCTATTCCTATCCTCACTGCACGTGGCACAGGCAGCAATCCCGAGATTACTACCTTGAGGTCCTGCTTCTCAGCTTCCTTCCTAACTCTCTGCTTTGGGGGTGCTTTACTGTCTCAGGGCCTGGACAACTCCCAATCCTCAAGGGAACAATGAATTCAAAACTGTATCAAGACATTTTCCAGGAGAATGTCGGGGTAGCAGTCGTCACTTGAAGCTTAATAGAAGTTGGAAAATGCAACAAGACAATGATCTGAAAGACAAGAGTAAATCAACAACAGAATGGTTTAAAAAGAAAAAAAAATCATGTTTTGGAATGGCAAGAGTCAAAGTCCTGACCTTAATCCTAAATAAATGTTGGGGAAGGACCTGAAGCAAGCCTTTCATGCAAGGAAGCCCGCAAACATCCTAAAATTCCTCCAAGCCGATGTAGGGACTGATCAACAGTTACTGGAAATGTTTCGTTGAAGTTAAAAAAGGGGTCACACCAGCTACGGAAAGCAAAAGTTCACATACGTTTTCCAACAAATACATATAATATTGCATCATTTTTCTCCATAAATAAATGAACAAGTATAATGTTTTTTGTGTTATTTATTTAATTGGGTTCCCTTTGTCTAATTTTAGGACTTACATGAAGATCTGATCACATTTTAGGTCATATTTATGCAGAAATAAAGAAAATTCTACTGGGTTCACAAACTTTCTAGCACCATTGTATGTATATATTCTGATTCTGACTCTGAAAATGACTTGAAATTTTTGGAATTGCGGGTAATTTAAAGAACTCAGCTGAACTTTTCAGAACTTGGAAAAAACCTTGGGCTCCTCCAAGAACAACCTGATGCGTGGAAATGTGCAGCAGTTTCACGGAAGACCTCGGGAAACCAACTTTGGAAAAGGGCCAAGTCAGTCAACGAAATAAGAAGTTGCAAGCTTCTGAATGTTTGTCTACTTTTTTTGTGGTAAAGCTACTGAATGAGGTTAGACTCCAAGGCATTCCTTGAGAAAGCGAATATATATACATATCTATATAAGAGCAAGACACAGGATTGGTTCTTAAGGAACAGAAAGTCAATGGTGAGGTAGCTGCCAAAAGGGGGAACTAACATGGGGAAGATGAACAAGATGATAGAATCAGTCAGTGATGGGGTTGGCTAAGACTTAGGGTGGTCTGATAGACCAACTGTCTGCCAGAAAACCACTCACCAACCACCAAACTTCATGTAGGAAAGTGTGAGGTCATGCATTTTGGTAAAAGGAATCAAGCACTGAAAGAGTACAGAGACAATATAGGAGGAGGTTTCATGTTTAATATCCTGGGCTTGAACACTTTTGGGGACCCTGCAGTTCACATTCTGTGTTTTGGTTTACTCTTTTTCACTATTTGCGTGATTCAGGTCTGTGCAGCCGTCGACACTGCGCTGTACTGACTGACTTGGTGGCTGTGATTCAGGAACTCTGAGGTTTGAAGTTCAAAGTTCTTTGTATTACCTGTTCTCTTTTCGCTGTTTGCCCGATTTATTTTTTTCCACACCTTTGGTGTCTGATGGTCTTTATTGCAGGGTTTTTTTTCCTTGAACGGGTTCCATGGTGTTTCTTTGCTTTGTGGCTGCCAGCCAGACTACAAATCACCAGGTTATATACTGTATACATACTCTGATAATGAATGTACTTTGAACTTTGCACCAGGAAAGCTGATGCAGGAAAGGCTTTAGCATGGTCTTTGACAAAGTCCAGCATGGGAGGCCAGTCAAGAAGGTTTAGTCACTTGGCATCCATGATGAAGTAGTAATTTGAACCTGACATTGGCTTCACAGAAGAAGCAGGGCACTGAGGAACATGTGATCAAACTGAAGATTCTGGGACTAAAGGTCCATAATTCCTTGAAAGCGGCACCACAGGTGGATAGGGTTGTAAAGCGAGCTTTTTGTCACATTGGCTTTCATAGATACTGATTATAAGAGTTGGGATGTTATGTTGAAATTGTATAAAACATTGGTGAGGCCTAATTTGGAATATTGAGTGCAGTTCTGATTACCTACCTACAGGAAAGATATCAATAAGATTAAAAGAGTGTAGAGAAAATTTACAAGGACTTGCCAGGTCTTGAGGACTTGAGTTATAGAGAAAGGTTGAATAGGTTAGGACTTATAGAGGTATACAAAATTATGATGGGTATAGATAGGGTAAATGCAAGCAGCCTTTTTCCACTGAGGTTGGGTGGGACAAGAACTACAGGTCATAGGTTAAGGGTGGGACAGGAAATGTGTAAGGAGGACATGAGGGGGAGCTTGTTCACTCTGAGTGTGGTGTACATGCAGAATGAGCTTCCAGTGGAAGTGGTTGATATGGCACAACTGCGACATACAGGAGAAGTTTGATAGGTACATGGATGGAGGGTTATGGTCCGGGTGCAGGCTGACGGAACGAGGCAGGTTAATAGTTTGGCATGGACTAGATGGGCTGAAGGGCCTGTCTGCCTGCAGCAATGCTCTACGATTAGCTGTGTTTGCAGTGGCCCGAGCTGATACTGTTCAGAGCAATTCTCAAGTAATTGACCTGTGATGTAATCCTCCACTTCCCCCCCAACATGACGAGATTTAGCAAAGCCACCACAAATCTCTCCACATAATTGCCCAAACACTCATTGCAAATACTTTCCCTCTCGCTGACTCAGCCCCAAGTCATAACTAAAATGATTAGATATTCTATCTGAAAGAACTGCAATCGTACAACTTGCTGTCCTGAAATTTAAAGTCTGTCCTTTTGCAAAATTAGAACAAAGACATTCAGAAGCAGAAGAAAGGATGAATATTGTACTTGTCTTTGAGTTTCTACCACAGAGTGTTTTGCCTATCAAGATGTAATTGTTGAACTTGGGCTTTATGTGTCCTGACTGACTGACAAATCTCAAGCTGCTGTTTGCCTGACCTTGAGAGAGGCAGGGAGACGTGGGGCAGTTTCATGAGTCACCCATCTTTGAATGACATAACGGAAAATAAAAGAGAGTGAGTGAGAGAGAGGGAGGGAGAGAGAGATAGACAGGGAGAGAGAAAGAAGAGAGAGAGAGATGGGAGAGGTGAGAGGGGAGAGTGAGATGCGACAGTAAAAAGAGATAGAGTGGGAGAGAAGGAGCGAGAAAGTCAAAGGGAAAGAAGGAGGCGAGAGAGAGGAAGGAAGAGGGGAGAGGGAGGGGAGGGAGGGGGGAGAGAGGGAGGGGGAGAGAGGGGGGAGGGGGAGAGAGGGGGGAGGGGGAGAGGAGGAGAGGGGGAGAGGGGGAGAGGAGGAGAGGGGAGGGGGAGAGAAGGGGAGGGGGAGAGGGGGGAGGGGGGAGAGGGGAGAGAGAGTAGGAGAGATATAGTTTTAGAGGGGTAGGAGAGAGTGGGGGAGAGAGAGAGAAGGGGAGAGAGGGAGGGGAGGGAAGGGAGGAAAAAGTGCGAGTGAGGAGTAGAAGGGGGAGAGAGGAGGCCTGAGAGAAGAGAGCAAGTGAGGGGGAGAAAGAGCAGGGAGAGGGAGAGAGGGGGGAGAGGGAGAAGGGGGAGAGAGGTGTGAGAGAGGGGCAAGAGGGGGAGGAGAGAGTGGGAGACGGGGAAAGATGGGGAGAGAAATATGGGAGGAGAGGTGGAGAGAGTGGGGAGAGAGAGGAGGGAAAGAGGGAGAGCAAAGGGAAGAGGAGAGAGGGCAGGAGGGGAGAGGAGTAGAGAGAAGGGGAGAAATGGTGAGAGAGAGGTGGAGAGAGTGGGGAGAGAGAGGAGGGAAAGAGGGAGAGCAAAGGGAAGAGGAGAGAGGGCAGGAGGGGAGAGGGGTAGAGAGAAGGGGAGAAATGGTGAGAGAGAGGTGGAGAGATTGGGGAAAGATATGGAGGTGGGGGAGAAAGTGGGAAGGAGGAGAGAGAGGGGAAGAAAGTGGGTGGAGGAGAGAGCATGGAGAGAGACAGGAGAAAGAATGGAAGAGAGGGGGTGATGGGGGTAGAGAGAGGGGGAAGGGGAGAGAGGGAGGGAGTAAGAGGAGGACAGAGGAGGAAGGGAAGGGGGAGAGAGGGGAAGAGAGATAGAAGGTGAGAGAGAGGGAGCAAGAGAGAGAGAAGGGTGAGAGACAGTGGGGAGAGAGGGCAAGAGAGACAGGGAGGGAGGGATGAGAGATAGCGGGAGGGGAGAGGGGGGAGGGAGGGGGAGAGAGAGGGGGGAAAGAGAAAACAAAGGAGGCTATATTTATCACCTTTCATATCCCTAGACCAGCTGAACGTTCTTTCCAGCCCATCAGAAAAATGAGAGTCTCACTCAAAACCTCAGCATACCCCAAAGCCATTCAGCCAGTCAAAAACTTCGGGAGCAACAGCTCTGTTCTAACAGATTCTAATTTATGCACAATGATACCCAGTGGCGAGGTGAGACCAGACTGACCGTTCCAGCCAAAGGTTTGAATATTTGACCTGGGGTGACCCTCTGGAAGTGGAGGCACAGATGGACAGGGTGTTGAAGCCTGAGGAGAGACCGAGATACAATCCAATGTGCCTACCATCACAACAGGTCAATAACAAATGTATTTCATTGGTTCTTCACTCAGCTCTGGAACATCTGGACAGTGAAGATGCATACATTCAGTGGTCACTTTATTAGAGACCTCCTGTACCTAACAAAGTGACCACGGATGTACGTTCATGGTCTTCTGCTGCAGTAGCCCATCCACTTCAAGGTTTGATGTGTTGTGCATTCAGAGATGCTCTTCTGCAGAACACTGTTGTAACACATGGTTGTGAGAGTTACTGTCACCTTCCTTTCAGTTGAGCCAAGCTTTGACCTCTCTCATTAACAGGACGTTTTCATCCATGGGACTGCCGTACAGATGATGTGTTTTGTATCTTGCACCATTCTCTGTAAACTCTAGAGACTTTTGTCTGTGAAAATCTCAGGAGATCAGCAGTTTGAGATACTCAAACCACCCCGTCTGGCACCGACATTCATTCCACGGTCAAAGTCACTGAGATCCCGTTTCTTCCCCATTCTGATATTTGGTCCGAACAACAACTGAACCTCTTGACCATGCCTGCATGCTTTCATGCATTGAGTTGCTGCCGCATGATTGGCTGATTAGATATGTGCATTAACGAGGTTTACCTAATAAAGTGGTTACTGTGTGTACACTTGCAATGACAAATTAGGTCCCCACCCATTTCTGCCAATTTGATACCACCCACCCCCCACCCCATCACCCTAGAGCTTATTGTCAGAATCATGGTCATTATCAACAACTTAGATGACATGACTTTTGTTGTTTTGCAGCATCAGTAGAGTGTAAGGACATTAAAATGACTACATGTTACAAAATAAATAAATAGTGCAAAGAAAAATGAGGTGGAGTTCATGGACCATTGTGAAATCTGACAGCAGAGGGGAAGAAGCTGTCCCTCGGTCACTATGTGCGCATCTGAAGAACCAGAATCAGGTTTATTATCACTGATATATGTCATGAAATTTGTTGTTTTGTGACAGAAAGACAAAACAAAAACTGTTGTAAGTTACAAAAATAAAAAATAACGAGATGGTGTCGATGAGTCCTTGCACATTCGTGTTCAGAAATCTGATGGTGGAGGGGAACAATCTGTTCCTGAATCATTGAGTGTGTGTCTTCAGGCTCCTGTACCTCCTCCCTGATGGTGGGAATGAGAAAAAGGGCTCGTCCCGTATGGTGCGGGTCCTTCATGAGGGATGCCACCTTCTTCAGGAACCGTTTCTTGAAGATGTCCTCAGTGTTGGGGAGGCTGGTGCCCACGATGGAGCTGGCTGAGTCTACAGCTTTCTGCAGCCAGATTGGTGCCTCCCCATCTTCACCCTTTAACGTCCCCAAGAGTCAAGGTCAAATCTGGGTTCCTGCAACCAGGAGGAATCAACACTGCCTACTATACCATCACTTCGAGAAGGTGGAACAATGAGAAAGATGACAGACTTTCAGACGGTGAGAATATTGGTGATGTTCTACAGGGACCCAGTCTACCTTAACTGAACAGTCATCCCTGGAGCTCATTTCGAACACAGGGCAATGCGGGCCCTTTGGCCCACAAGGCTGTACTGACCCTTTAACCTACTCTCAACATATGGAATTGTCCTTTGATGTTTGGCACATAAAATATCGAGCCCCACGTTGGGCCACCTGAAAGCGTCTCCAAATGCCTGCTGTACCTTGTTTTGTCGAATAAAGAAGCTGCTTTGTACTTACCAGCAATTTTCTCCGGCAATTTCATTTATGCAACAAAATTTGGTGACAGGAGGGGGATACCTTAGTGACCCATCATGTGGCCAGTGATCTTAACAGTCTGAGTGGGTGAGTATTTTTAAAAAATAGCACTCACACTTGGATCTGTTCGGGTCGGTGGTACACGGGATATCACGAACACGGAGAGCTGAACTGGTAGATATAAAAGTGTGTGCACGTCCATTTGTGCTTATGTAAGAGACGAAGCTTTGCGTGTTAACTTGGTGAGACAGAGCCACCAGTTGCAAAGGGGTGGTTACCGATGGTTAGGGCCGACAGAGAGGGGGCGTGTATACTCGTTCAGGGAGATGTACTTTGGCGTACACGTTTTGCGATTGTGATGCAAAGGTATACAGCAGGCACTATGAGTTCAGGCGCTCAAAGGTGACAGATTGCGGAGCACATATTCTACGGTTTTAAGTACGTGCTGTTTAACTGGTACCCGACTTTTATATTTTGCGTAGTGTGGGAATTAGTGTGGAGGTATTTCAGGGAGAGGTCTTACCCAGATATATCTGTCCGGATGGAACTTATTGAGATCAAGCAACGCCAGGTTGAGAACACTGATGATCCAAGCCAGCCCGTGACTCTGATTACGACCATTCATAAGCTCTTCACCCCCGGGGAGAAACAAAGCATTTTGTCAGAGTTGCCCTCACCTAAAATCGCATGTGGGAATTCGGAATTCTAGCGCAAGCTCGAGGAAATGATTGAAATTCACCAGATGCACCCTAAAGATATACACGTGTTGGTAAAAGTGAAGTGCCTGAGGAATATGTGGGACAGGATGGCCCAGGAAGCGCGGGATGGTACCTGGGCAACTACCGGGAATGCCAACAATGAAGAAAGATACCGTTTTTTAAAAGAGGAAGTGAGGCAGCGACTGGGGGGAGTGAGAGCAACTGGGGAACGATAATGACAGCAATTCAAAAAGCTGATGAGACGGCCATGGATTATGCAGAACGTAAATATCGAGCGTATGAGGAGTATTCGGGGTTGGATAATCTAGGGAGATCTTCCTGAAAACGCTGAAGGAAGGCCTGAGCTCAGCCCACCAGGAAGTTTTAGATTTAGGCATAACGGTGGGGTCGACCTACTTAATAGTTTCTTGGGCCAGTGGGACAGACCAAAGAAAGTGCAAGAGAAAGCATAACGTGGCTGCTGTGATGTCCCAGAGAGTTTGTTTTCTTTGCCAGTCCCTCCACCAATCTTCATATCATCTGCAAACTTGGCAACAAAACCATCTATTCCATCATCTAAATCATTGACATACAGCAGAAAAAGAAGTGGTCCCGACATCGACTCCCGCGGAACACCTTCTCACTAGCAGCCAACCAGAAAAGGATCTTTTTATTCCCACTCGCTGCCTCCTACCATCTGTGGAAATGAATACACAGTCAGCGTTTCAGGCTGAGACCCTTCACCGGAACCGGTGGGGCGGGGGGGGGGCAGAAACCAGAATAAGAAGGTGGGACAGAGGGGAAGAAGGACAAATTGGAATGTGATAGAAGAAGCCAAGTGGGTGGGGGAGGGGGATGAAGTGAGACACTGGGGGGTGATAGGTGAGACCAGGTGAGAGGGAAGGTGGGTGGGTGGGGAGGGGGATGAAGTGAGACACTGGGAGGTGATAGGTGAGACCAGGTGAGGGGGAAGGTGGGTGGGTGGGGGAGGGGGATGAAGTGAAACACTGGGAGGTGATAGGTGAGACCAGGTGAGGGGGAAGGTGGGTGGGTGGGTGGGTGGGGGAGGGGGATGAAGTGAGACACTGGGGGTGATAGGTGAGACCAGGTGAGGGGGAGGGTGGGTGGGTGGGGAGGGGGATGAAGTGAGACACTGGGGGGTGATAGGTGAGACCAGGTGAGGGGGAGGGTGGGTGGGTGGGGAGGGGGATGAAGTAAGACACTGGGAGGTGATAGGTGATAGGTGAGACCAGGTGAGGGGGAAGGTGGGTGGGTGGGAGGGAGGACGAAGTGAAACACTGGGAGGTGATAGGTGAGACCAGGTGAGGGGGAAGGTGGGTGGCTGGGGGAGGGGGATGAAGTGAGACACTGGGAGGTGATAGGTGAGACTCGGTGAGAGGAGGTTGAAACATGGGAGAAACGGAACGAGGAGGGGAAGCAGGGGAAGGTGCGGAGAAGAGTTAAGAGGACAAATTGGGGAACTGAAGAGGGAAGATGGGGGGGGGATAAATTATTACCAAACTTGGAGAAATCAATGTTCATGCGATCAGGTTGGAGAGTATGCAGACAGAATGTGAGGCATTGCTCCTGCAAGCTGAGAGTGGCCTCAACATGGCAGAAGAGGAGGCCGTAGGCCAATGTCGGAACAGGAATGAAGATCACAAACTTCGGTGTTTCTTTAACGTCTTAACCTTTGGAATAATTAAGTTTCAGATTGGGATCCTGATGCCTTGAATAAACTAGTCTAATCTAACAGAGGTGCCAGTTGGAATAAAGGTCACTTCCACTCAGTAAGTCCCTGAACATCAGGATATGGATGTTGGGGACAACCACGCAACTATGTGAAGATGACTCGAAGATTGATGGTGTTGTGTCTAGTGTAGGATTTCGTCATAGGTTGCAATGGGACATTTAAGGTGAGAAGGAGGTGATAAGAGTGTACAACCAAATTCTTTCTCCCTAGGCAGAATTGACTAATACAACTGGACTCCATTAAAGGTTGTTGTAGGCTGCATTGGGACATTGATAGCAGGAAGAGCTGGGCAGAGAAGTGGCAGATGCAGTTCAATTGGAAAAGTGTGGCATGATTCACTTTGGAAGGTTGATTTTGAAAGCAGAGTACAGAGTTATTGGCAAGATTCCTAGCAGCATGGTATCCTGGGGTCCACGTCCACCACCCCTCAATTTTACAACACAAATTAATAGGATACTTAAGAAGATGCATGGTATTTTGTACTTCATTACTGAGGGGATTGAATTCATTAGCTGCAAGATAATGTTGCAGTTCTATAAAACCCTGATCAGACCACACTTGGAATATTGTGTTCCGTTCTGGTTGCCTCATTATATTAAGGATTTAGAAGCTTTCAAGAGTGTGCAGAGGAGATTTACCAGGATACTGCCTGGATTAGAGAGCATGTCTTATGAGGACAGGTTGAGTGAGCTCGGACTTTTCTCTCTGGAGTGGAGGAGGATTAGAGGTGACTTGATAGAGGTGAACAAGATGATATGACAGGACATAATTTTAAGATGAGTGGAGGAAGGTATAGGGGGATTTGAGAGGTGGGGTTTTACAGAGTCACGGGTGTGTGGAATGTGTTGCCAGGGTGGTGTTAGAGGCCGATACTTTACGGGCATTTAAGAAACTCTTTGATAGGCGCATGGATGATATTAAAGTGGAAGGCTATGTGGGAGGGAAGGGTTAGATTGATCTTAAGAGTCAGTTAAAAGGTTAGCATAACATTGTGGGCTGAAGGGCCTGTACTGTGCTATTGCCTAACTACCTGCCTTGTTTGGGTCACTTTTGTTAAGGGTGTATTACTATGGCATACGAATAGGAGTCACGAACAGGGAGAGAACAGTGAAATAGCTGGGCACATCAGAGGAGATACATCCAAAGCTATGGTCCCCTGCCGTCACTCCCAACGACATTACACTGAAGTATCAGCCTCTTCCACTCTGCTGACAGAATTCATTTCACTGAAACAAAGAGAGATTTAACAGGAAAATGATGAACACAATCATTTTCCCTTCTACTTCCCATTCTCACACATCTGTCCATGGCTACCTCTACTGCCACAATGAGACCAAACATAGATTGGAAAAACAACCTCATATTCTCTCCGGGTAGCCTCCAACCTGATGGCATAAACACCAACTTCCCATTCTCTCTTTTTCCATTCCCTATTCTAGCTCCCATTTGACTTCTCTTCTCCTCATCTCCCCATCACTTTCCCCTGGTGCCCCCCCTCCTTCCCTTTTTCCCATGGTCCACTCTCCTCTATCAGATTCCTCCTTCCTCAATCCTTTACCTCTTTCACCTGTCACCTGCCAGCTTCTCATTTCATCCCCCCCTCTCCCACCCACCTTCCCCCTCACCTGGTCTCACCTATCACCTCCCAGTGTCTCACTTCATCCCCCTCCCCTACCCACCCACCTTCCCCCTCACCTGGTCTCACCTATCACCTCCCAGTGTCTCACTTCATCCCCCTCCCCCACCCACCCACCTTCCCCCTCACCTGGTCTCACCTATCACCTCCCAGTGTCTCACTTCATCCCCCTCCCCCACCCACCTTCCCCCTCACCTGGTCTCACCTCTCACCTCCCAGTGTCTCACTTCATCCTCCCCTCCCCCACCCACCTCACCTGATTTCACTTATCACCTGCCAGTTTGTACCTTTTCCCCTCCTGCCACTTTCTTATTCTGGCATCTGCCCCTTTCTTTGAAGTCCTCAAGGAGGGTCTTGGCCCAAAACATTGACTGTTAATTCCCCTCCATCGCTGCCAGCTGACCTGCTGAGTTCCTGCAGCATTTTGTGCGAGTTGCTCTGGATTTCCAGCATCTGCAGAATCTCGTGTTTATGAATGCAGTCTTTGTTCACCGGGGTTGGGGAATCACGAACTAGAGGCATCGGTTTAAGGTGAGAGGGAAAAGATTCAGCAGAAACCTGAGTGGTCAGATTCCCCACAGAGGGCTGTGTCTACATAGAATGACTGCCAGAGGAAGTGGTCGAGGCAGGTACTTTAACAACATTTAACCAAGAAAATTTAATGTTATTGGCCAAGGCCAAGAAAACTCACCAACACCTCTACTTCCTCAGGAGGCTGGAGAAATTTGGCTTGCCTCCATTAACCCTGGGCAACTTTGCTGAAAATAACACCCATATCTAATCAAGAACCTTTCAAAGTCCACTTTAAACGTACCCAATGATCTGGCCACCAAAGCAGTTTGTGGCAACGAATTCCACAGATTCACCACCCTCTTGCTAAAGAAATTCCTCCTTATCTCTGTTCTAAATGGACACCCCTCT
Organism: Mobula hypostoma; assembly: GCF_963921235.1. NCBI lineage: Eukaryota > Metazoa > Chordata > Chondrichthyes > Myliobatiformes > Myliobatidae > Mobula > Mobula hypostoma. The sequence continues at coordinate 13,754,037 of NC_086103.1, read as the reverse complement.
ATTGAGGCTGTACCCTCTGGTCCTAGACACCCTACTACAGAAAACGTCCTCTGCACATCTACTCTATCTAGACTTCTCAGTACTTGATAGGTTTCAATTCTTTTAACCATATAACCATATAACAATTACAGCACGGAAACAGGCCATCTCGACCCTTCTAGTCCGTGCCGAACTCTTACTCTCACCTAGTCCCACCGACCCGCACTCAGCCCATAAACCCTCCATTCCTTTCCTCTCCATATATCTATCCAATTTAACTTTAAACAACAACATCGAACCTGCCTCAACAAATTGTGCTGGAAGCTCCTTCCACACAGCTACCACTCTCTGAGTAAAGAAGTTCCCCCTCATGTTACCCCTAAACTGTTGCCCTTTAACTCTCAACTCATGTCCTCTTGTTTGAATCTCCCCCACTCTCAATGGAAAAAGCCTATCCACGTCCACCCTATCTATCCCCCTCATAATTTTAAATACCTCTATCAAGTCCCCCCTCAACCTTCTACGTTCCAAAGAATAAAGACCCAACTTGTTCAACCTTTCTCTGTAACTTAGGTGATGAAACACAGGTAACATTCTAGTAAATCTTCTCTGTACTCTGTAAGTGAGTACAGTGCTCTCCCTACGTTAACCCTTTCATTCCCAGAATCATTCCCATGAACCTCCCCTGGACCCCCTCCAATACCAGCAAGGGCCCAAAACTGCTCACAATATTCCTGATGCAGTCTGACCAATGCTTTATAAAGACTTTGCAACTGCACAGGTTACATTTGACAGCTTTATCTATCACGTGTACATCAAAACATACAGTGAAATGCGTTATTTGAGCGAACAACCAACGTACCCAAGGATGTGCCGGGAGCAGCCTGCAAGTGTGTCCATATATTCCAGCGCCAACATAGCACGCCCACAGTGTTCAGCAGAACGATACTGAGCACAACAAGCAAGAAAACAGCAGCAGAACAAGCCCCATTCCTCCCTCCCAACCACACACAAGCACATACATAGTCCTCTAAGCCTGGGACAGGCCTGCAGCGGGCTCACAGTGATTCGCAGACCAAGCTTCCAGCCATCGGAGCAGTTAAAAGGGACCTTACACAACCTCAGCATTTGGAAAAGACCTTACACTTTGTGACCCTTTTACCACAGTGCCTAAAAAAGTACTCACCCTGCCCCCTTGCAAGTTTCCATGTTTTATTGTTTTACAACACAATCACAGTGGATTTAATTTAGCTGTTTTGACACTGATCAACAGAAAAAGACTTTTATGTCAAAGCGAAAACAGATCTCCACAAGGTGATCTAAATTAATTACAAAGGTAAAACACAAAATAATTGATTGCGTAAGTATTCACCCCCTTTAATATGACACACCAAATCATCACTGGTGCAGCCCATTGGTTTTAGAAGTCACATAATTAGTTAAATGGAGACCTGTGTGCAGTCAAGGTGTTACAATTGATTGTAGTAAAAATACACCTGGATCTGGAAGGTCCAACCGCTGGTGAGTCAGTATCCTGGCAAAAACTACACCATGAAGACCAAAGAACACTCCAAGAAACTCTGTGAAAATGTTATTGAAAAGTACAAGTCAGGGGATGAATACAAGAACATTTCCAGGTCACTGAATATCCCCTGGAGTACAGTTAAGTCAATCATCAAGAACTGGAAAGAATATGGCACAGCTGTAAATCTGCCCAGAGCAGGCCGTCCTCAAAAACTGAGTGACCGTGCAAGAAGGGGACTAGTGAGGGAGGCCACCAAGAGACCTGTGACAACTCTGGAGGAGTTACCAGCTTCAGTGGCTGAGATGGGAGAGACTGTGATGCCCGGGTGCTTCACCAGTCACAGCTTTATGGGAGACTGGCAAAGAGAAAACCACTGACATGAAATCTCAGCTAGAATTTGCCAGAAGGCATGTGGGAGACTCTGAAGTCAGCTGGAAGATTCTATGGTCTGATGAAACCAAAATTGAGCTTTTTGGCCATCAGACTAAACGCTATGTTTGGCGTAAGCCTAACACCACACATTATCAACAACACACCATCCCTTCCATGAAGCATGGTGGTGGCTGCATCATGCTGTGGGGATGCTTCATTGCAGCAGGCCCTGGAAGGCTTGTGAAGATAGAGGGAAAAATGAAAGCAGCAAAATACAGGGAAATCCTGGAAGAAAACCTGGTGAACTTCAACTTGAGGGAAAGATTTGTTTTCCAACAAGACAATGACCCCAAGCATAAAGCCAAAGCTACACAGGAATGGCTTAAAAACAACAAAGTTAATGTCCTGGAGTGGCCAAATCAAGTTCGAGACTTCAATCCAATTGAGAATTTCTGGCTGGACTTGAAAAGGGCTGCTCACTCACGATCCCCATGCAATTTGACAGAGCTTGAGCAGTTTTATAAAGAAGAAAGGGGAAAAGTTGCAGTGTCCAGATGTGCAAAGCTGGTAGAGACCTATCCACACAGACTCAAGGCTGTAATTGCTGCCAAAGGTGCATCTACTAAATACTGAAAACAGATCTCTACAAAGTGATCTCAATTAATTACAAATATAAAACACAAAATAATTGATTGCATAATTACTCAATCCCTTCAAGAGATCTGTTTTCACTTTGACATGAAAGAGTCTTTTTCTGTTGATCAGTATCAAAAAACCAAATTAAATCCACTGTGATTCAATATTGTAAAACAATAAAACATGAAAACTTCCAAGGGGGGGGGGTGAATACTTTTTATAGGTACTGTAGATACAGGAGTGGAATCTGATGTGCTTTTCTGCTGCTGTAGCCCAGCCACTTCAAGGTCTGCCATGTGCGTTCAGAGATGCTCTTCTGCACGCCACTGTTGTAACGTGAGGTTATTTGAGTTACTGTCCTCCTCCTGTCAGCTTCAACCAGACTGCCCATTCCCCTTTGTCCTCTCTCATTAACAAGGCTCACTGGATTTTTGTTTGTTTTTCACCCCATTCTCTGTAAACTCTAGTATTGTTGTGCGTGAAAATCCCAGGAGATCAGCAGTTTCTGAGACACTCAAACCACCCCACCCGGCACCAACAATCATTCCACGGTCAAAGTCACCTAGATCACATTTCCTCCCCATTCTGATGTTTGGTCTGAACAACAATTGAACCTCTTGACCATGTCTGCATGCTTTTATGCATTGAGTTTCTGCCACACGATTGGCCAATTACATATTTAACAAGCAGTGTACCTAATAAAGTGGTCTCTGAGCGTGTTAGGGACTCAGCATTTAGAAGGGACCTTAGAAGGCCTCAGGAGCAGGGGAGGCAGATGTTGCCAACATCTGTGTGCTGGTACATCCAGGCACGGTTTACGGTTCATGCTGCCTCCGGGCAGCGTGCAGCACCGGGCTGATGGTCTACAGACCACAGCCCTCCCTAGATCCGATTTGACATTATCCTCCAGTTGAGTTTCTTGAAGAAAGACTTCAGCTTGCAGATCTTGCACGACTTCCGCTTCTTCTGCCCGGCTCTGCTGACCGCGCCCTCGCCCCGCGGCTCCCCCTCGTCCTCGCCAGCCCAGGGCATCCAGGCGCCGCCATGGAGCTCAGGGTTGGCCCGGGGGTCGTCGGCTGGGTAGCGCACGGGGATCGAGGTCCTGTGGTAGCGGGCCAGTCGGGCCAGCAACCTGCGGACCACGGCTGGGTGGCGGGCAGACACTTCCTCCCTCTCGTAGGGGTCGGCCGTGATGTTGAAGAGCCAGACAGCCTGCCGGTGACCCAGCCTCTGCCGCTCCAGGTTCCACCACGTGCCAGGCAGGCTGGGGTGAGTCTGAGGGGGTATCCAGTCCCCGTAGCCGGGGTCTCCTGTCAGGAGCTTCCAGTCTCCTTGCCGGATGGCAGCCTGGACTGCAGTATTCCAGAGGCCCTGCCCCTCCTCCCAGGAGCCAGACCTGGCTGGGGTGTGCAAGGGGTCGATGTTATGCAATATCTCCCTCCGGGGAGATTTCTTACCCCGGCTAATGGTGGGCCAGAGGTTGTGTCCGTCCAGGGGAGGGCTCACCCCACTCAGATTACCGCCCGCCAACGAGACCAGGGTGGGGTACCAGTCGGTGATGTGGGCCAGCGACCTGCTCACCCTCCCTTTCTTCTCGATCAGGGGGCTGTGGACAAAGCCCACCCCTCGGATGCCCCCCTCCCAGTACGTCCCCTTACGGCCCCGCAGCGGCCAGTTGCTGCCCCCCGAGAAGGGCTGGGCCCCGTTGTCCGTCGAGTAGATGAGTATGCTGTTGTCATAGTAACCATACCGCTTGAGGGCCAGGGTGATGTTCCTGACAGCCTCGTCCAAGCAGGTGACCATGGCGGCGTACTTGCGGCGCGCCACGTTGCCGTAGGAACGGTACTGGTAGATGTACTCCTTGGGCGACTGCAGGGGCGTGTGGACGGCCTGAAAGGCCACGTAGATGAAGAGGGGCTCGGCGGGGCTCCGCGACGCCAGGATCTTGGCCACCTTCTGCGCGTAGAGGGAGGTGGAGTACTTCCCGCTGTACTCCCAGGCCACGTTCTCGCCGTCGTGCAGGTCGAAGCCGCACACCCCAGGGCCGTCGCAGTTGTCGTACGTGTAGTAGTCCGTGCTGCCCGTCAGAGTGCCAAAGAACGTGTCGAAGCCCCTCCTGGTGGGCAGGCATTCCTTCTTATAGAAGCCCAGGTGCCACTTGCCGACCATGTGGGTGGAATAGCCGGCCTCCTGCAACTTCTGGGGCAGCGTTACCTGGTCTAGGGGCAGGCAGTTCGGCTGCCTAGGCCGAATGATGGAGTGCTGGAGCCCCGTGTGTATCTGGTACCTGAAAGAGACAGACAAAACATTACTCACAAGGGTTGCATACAACAAACCACACAAAGACTTTGCGGCGGAAGAGGCCCTTGAAAGGGGCGTCTAACGCAGCACCTTACAGCCCCAGCGATTGTGCTTCAAATCCCCCCACTGCCCAAAAGGAGTTTACACGCTCTCCCTGCAACTGCACGGGTTTCCTCCAAGCGCTCTGGGTTCCTCCCACAGTCCAAAGTTGTACGCATTAGGTGCCGGTAGAGTGTGGACATGTTACGTTGGCGACTGACACTTGCGGGTTGCCCCCAGTGGCTTTGCTTGGTAGCATGGTGGTCAGCAAAACACCTTACACCAAGAATGGGTTCAGTACCTGCCATTGCCCGTAAGGTGTCCGCACGTTTTACCGATGACCACACGGGTTTCTTCCAGATGCCCTGGTGCCCTCTCACATTCCGAAAACGTGCGGGTTAGGGTTAACCAGCTGCTATGTTCGCACCAGAATCATGGCAACATGGTAAATTCCTGGATTGCGCTGGTCGTTGATGCAAAGGATGCATTTCACCGCATGTTTCAATGTACATGTGACAAATAAAGCCCAGCTCTCTCTAAATCTCTTTCACGTACCATGTAGAACACAAAGCAAACCATCCAGACGTTGCGGAGCAGAAGGTTGCTGAACGGGCTGCACACTAGCACTCCAGTTAGAGCAACGCTTCACAGTGCCAGTGATCGGGGGTTCAATACCCACCAGGGTCTCTAGTTAGAGGGAAATGTGATTCAGTGTTGCCCGGTCCCTTGTTATTTTCCATTTATTATCAGCTGCCCCAGGTAACAAACATTTTACTTACAGATTCAGATCGATCTATCACGTGTATTTTGAAACATACAGTGAACTGCCTCCTTCACATTAACACGTGGTGGTTAACATGACGCTTGACAGTACCGAAAATCAGGGTTCAACTCCCACACCGTCTGTAAGGAGTTTGTCCGTTCCTCCCTGTGACCACATGGGTTTCCTGCAGGTGCTCTGGTTTCCTCCCACATTCTAAAGACATGGGTTAATTGGTCATTGTAAATTGTCCTGTGATTAGACTAGGAGTAAATCGGTGGATTACCGGGAGGCACGGCTCGAAGGCCGGAAGCCTGTCATGCTATGTATCGCATTATCCTTTGCTGGACCTCATCACAACCTCATCAGCTCTGACCGTGACACTAGAGGAAGGGTGCTGAGCTCCTGGAGAGGGTGCAGACGAGGTTTGCTGGACCTCATCACAACCTCATCAGCTCTGACCGTGACACTAGAGGAAGGGTGCTGAGCTCCTGGAGAAGGTGCAGACGAGGTTTGCTGCACCTTATCACAACCTCATCAGCTCTGACCGTGACACTAGAGGAAGGGTGCTGAGCTCCTGGAGAGGGTGCAGACGAGGTTTGCTGGACCTCATCACAACCTCATCAGCAGAGGGAAGTGTTTAAGAAATGTGTGGGACAAGTTTTTTGGAAACACACACAACTTGGTGGGTGCCTGGAAATGCACTGCCAGGGGAGGTGGTGGGGGCAAACATGAATGAAATATTTAACAGGCTCTTTGATAGGGTCCTACAACACAGAAAAGGACCATCGGCCCATCTAGTCCATGCCGTACCATCCTAGTCCCATTGACCCGCATCTGGCCCAAAGTCCCCCATACCCCTCTCATCCACCTGCGCCTACTACTTGTGCTGGCAGCTTGTTCCTCACTCTCACCATCCTCTGAGTGAAGAAGTTCCCTCTCAGTTTCCCCAAATATTTCACCTTTCACCCTTAACCTCCATCTTGTCTCACCCAAATTTAGTGGAAAAACAAACACTAGAACTAATGAGAAGCCTCCTTCTTCAAAGAAAGGGGCTTTCCTTCCTCCATCATCAATGTTGAGAGCAGTTTTGGCCCCTTATCTAAGAAAAGGTGCACTGGCATTGGAGAGGGTTCACAGGAGGTTCATGAGTATGATTCCAGGAGTGAAAGGGTTAATATATGAGGCATATTTGATGGCTCTGGGCCTGTATTCACTTAAGTTTAGAAGAATGGAACGGGTGGGAGGGTCTCATTGAAAGTCTGGAGAGCGGAATCTGTGAAATTCATTGCCACAGTTGGCTGTGGAGGCCAATGCATTTAAAGTGGAGATTGATAGAGTGTCAAAGGTTACAGGAAGGAGGCAGGGGAATGGAAAATAGGGTTGAGGGGGATATTTTAAGGTGATTGGAGGAATGAAGCATTAGGTTTTGTTTTTAACAGAGTCACAAACAAGAGAAAATCTGCAGATGCTGGAAATCCAAGCAACACACATAAAATGCTGGAGGAACTCAACAGGCCAGGCAGCATCAATGGAAAAGAGTACAGTGAATGTTTTGGGCCGAGACCCTTCGGCAGGACTGGAGGAAAGATGAGGAGTAGATTTAAAAGATGGCGGGTGTGTGAAACACCCTGCCAGCGGTGGTGATAGAGGCAGATACATTAGGGATATTAAAGAGACTCTGAGGTAGGCACACAGATGATAGGAAAATGGAGGCCATGTGGGAGGGAAGGGCTCGATTGATCTTGGAGTGGGTTAAAAGATCAGCACAACGTCATGTGTCAAAGGGCCTGTATTGTGCTGTACTGTTCTGTGTTTAATATTACTAGGGATTTTATCATTGAAGGGGTTAGATCTCTCCATGGTCTGCTTTGGGTAAAATGATTTAAGCCAAGGGCAAGAACCTGAATCAACTGCTTGGTACTTCATTCTTTGGGGATTGTTTAAGACCATAAGATAGCTTCCATAGCTCCAAGTAACTGGTCCTGCAGTAAGAAGGCACACTTAACCTGCGATGGTATCCTGTTGCAGGATATGCATAGGAGCAGCTTGCAAGTTTATTGTCATCTGACAGTATGTAGACACAAACAAAACATTGTTCCTCTGGACCACAGTGCACCCACAAGACATATCACACACAGCACATAAAACAAAGTATTACCACAAGTAAGTTAATAAAATATCATTCACAATTCACGTACAGGTGGCACGGTATTCATTAGTCCCACAGCCTGGGCGAAGAAGCTGTTACCCAGTCTGGCAGTCCGAGTCTTGATGCTCATGTATGCCCCTCTTGATGGCAGTGGGTCAAAGAGATTGCGGGATGGGTGGTAAGGATCCTCAATGATGCTTTGGGCCTTCGTCTGCCACGCTGCCGGTAAATGTCACAAATGGAGGAGGTAGACCCCGGTGATCCCCTCGGCAGTTTTGACTACCCTCTGTAGGGTCATATGATCCAACGTCAAGGGACTCTGTAGGGTCATGTGATCCAATGACAAGGGACTCTGTAGGGTCATGTGATCCAATGACAAGGGACTCTGTAGGGTCAAGTGATCCAATGACAAGGGACTGTGTAGGGTCATATGATCCAATGACAGGGACTCTGTAGGGTCATGTGATCCAATGACAAGGGACTCTGTGCATGAGTAATTAGAATTCGCCGATTGCCCCTCAAACCTGCCCTACCACCAGTCAGGAATGTGGCTGACCTTCCATCACCTACATCCTCAGAAGGGAGTGGAGGCCAATTCTCTGGATTCTCTCAAGAAAGCGTTAGATAGAGCTCTTAAAGATAGCGGAGTCACGGGATATGGGGAGAAGGCAGGAACGGGGTACTGATTGTGGATGATCAGCCATGATCACAGTGAATGGTGGTGCTGGCTCGAAGGGCTGAATGGCCTACTCCTGCACCTATTGTCTACTATGCTCACATCTCACGAGAGGAGACTCTAAAACTAGAGGGCCTGGCTTTAAGGTGAGGGGGGAAAGATTTCAGAAGGACTTGCGGGGCAGTCTGTATACATAAGGTAGTGCACAGATGCAATGAGCTGCCAGACTAGGTGATTGAGCTGGGTACACCTGCAATGCTTAAAGAACATTAGACAGGTATATGGATATACAGCACAGAAACAGGCCCTTCGGCCCAACTTATTCATGCTGACCAAGGTGTCCAGAGGAAAGGTTTATTAGGTCTGACACTAGTTTAGAGTGTGGAATGAGCTACCAGTGGAAGTAGTGGACATTATAACATTTAAGAGAAGTTTGGATAGGGATGGAAATGGGAAGGCGGGATGTGGAACGATGGGATTAGGCCGAATAACAGTTTGGCATGGACTAGACGGGCCGAAGGGACTGTTTCTGTGCTGTAGTGCTCTAACGGTCTATAGAAACGCTTGGACAGGTACATGAAGGGGCAGTGGGTTGGTGGGATAGGGGTCCAAATCAGGAAATTAGGACCAACCGAGTGGCCAAGTCAGCCAGCATGGACTGGTTGGACTGACGGTCGTGATTCGTGTCGTGTTGTCTGAGTGACAATGAAGGAATGGGATACATTTTCAGGCTGGGGTGTAATGTAACCTGCAGGATAATTTCCAGGTGGTAACCCTCCCTGTGTCATCTGACCCCGTCCTCCTCATTGAGTGAGGTGACGTATCGGAGGAACCTACGTGAGTAATTCAGAGCGTTTTGCACGCAGTTCACACTGCAGAGGCTGAAGAAGGTGGAATGAGCGAGCTTTCAGGGCAGCAGATAGAAAGCTAATTAGATGGACAGTTCGTCAAATATTCATGTCTGAAACGCTTCCTTGGTAACTATTACCATGGAAACAGTTTCCAGTTGCAGAAGGGTGGTAGCTACAATGATTGAAACATGCAATGCTCAGAGGTACACGGTGTCCAAGTACAACAATCTTTGAGGGCTAGCTCACAGATTCTGGAAGCAGTTGGGTAAAGACAAATAGAATATAGAAAATAGAACCCTACAGCACACAACCTTAACCCTACAAGATCAATCCAACTCTTCCCTCCTACATAACCCTCCATTTTCCTATCATCCATGTGTCTATCTAAGAGTCTCTTAAATGTCCCTAATGTATCTGCCTCTATCACCATCTCTGGCAGTGTGTTCCACTCACCCACCACTCTCTGTGCAAAAAACCTACCTCTGACATCCCCCCATATACTGTCCTCCAGTCATCTTAAATGGATGTCCCACCCTGGGGAAAGGGCACTGGCTGTCCACTCTATCTGTGGCTCTTAGACCACAAGACCATAACAGGATGAGGCCATTCAGAACCATCAAGTCTGCTCTGCCACTCCATCATGGCTGATTTATTATCCCTCTCAACCCATTCTCCAGCCTTCTCCCAGTAACCTTTGATGCCCTGACTAACCAGAAACCTATCAACCTCCGTTATAAATGTACCCAATGACTTGGCCTCCACAACTGTCTGTGGCAATGAATTCCACAGATTCACCACTGTCTGACTAAAGGAATTCCTCATCTATGTTCTAAAGGGAAACCTTTCTATTCTGAGGCTGTGCCCTTGGTCTTAGACTGCCCCACCATATGAAATATGCTGTCCATATCCACTCTATCGAGGCCTTTCAATATTGGGTAGATTTCAATGTAATACCCCCACCCATTCCTCTAAACCGCAGGAGTACGGGCCCAGAGCCATTAAATGCTCCTGATACATTAACCCTTTCATTCCTGGGATCATTCTTGTGAAACCTCTCTGGCTCTCTCCAATGTCGACATATCTTGGACATGTACAATCTCACTGGCTCTCCACTCGGTTTTGGATCACCTGGACAACAGTTAATAGCTATATCAGGCTGTTGGTTATTGATTACAGCTCAGCGATCAATGCAATCATACCCTCAGTGCTAATCAACAAGATCCAAAACCTGGGCCTCTGTACCTCCCTCTGCAACTGGAACCTCAACAGGAACCAAGTCTGTGCAGAACAGAAATAACATCTCCTCCTCGCTGACAATCAACCCTGGCGCACCTCAAGGATGCGTGCTTGGCCCACTGCTCGACTTCCTCTACACCGATGACTGTGTGGCTAGCCACAACTCAAGCACCATCTGTAAATTTGCTGATGATACAACTATTGTTGGCAGAATTTCATATGGTGACAAGATGGCGTACAGGAGTGAGGTACATCAGCTGGTTGAGTGGTGTCACAACAACAACCTTCACTGGGCAGTACTTCAAGAAGGTGATATTCGTCACTAAGGCTTCTCACCACTCAAGACATGCCCTCTTCTCATTACTGCCATTGGAGAGGAGGTACAGAAGCCTGAAGACACACCCAATATTTTCAGAACAGCTTCTTCCCCTCTGCCATCAGGTTTCACAGATAAGCTCTCATCGCCGACTCTTTAGCACCGCTACCAAAGTGCATCCCCCAGCCATCTGGCTTCACATAATACCATCTACCTTGTACTCCTTCCCCTGCTTCATCTTCTTATTCTGCAATCATCCTCCTTCCAACCCAGTCCTGATGAAGAGTCTCAGCCTGAAACATCAACTCTCTATTCATTTCCTTAGATGCTGCCTGACCTGCTGAGTTCACCCAGCACTTTGTGAGCGCTGTTCTGGATTTCCAGCATCTGCAGAATCTCATGTGTGTACCAGAGTCTATTCAGTCCGATACATAATTAGAGACAAATTTTACACCAATATGGACAAAGATCCCTACAAAAATATGAAAGGAGCACAGAAGTATGATTTCAAATTGGTGTCTAAAAATATAAAATATTGGTTCCACTTGCGTTCAAAGCATGGGGGTGGCACGGCAGCATAGCCATTAGTGTAATGCTATTACACACCAGCAATCCAGGTTCAATCCTGCCACTATAAAGAGTTTGGACATTCGCCCTGTGATTGTGTGGGTTTCCCCCAGCAGCAAGTTTAGCAGGATAATTCATCACATGGGTGTGACATAGGAACTTGATTCCCTAGAACGTGGAAAATTGAGAGGATATTTGATAGAGGTATACAAATGTAGCCCCCCTGGCCACCCTCAGGGTCGCTCAGCTCGCTGTCGTCTAGGGAAACAGCCCTGGCCCCGGCAAACTGGGTAATTCGCTTGTGTGGATGCTGTGTGAGGTACCCCACCCCACCCAAATAACAGACAATACACCAGATGCAATTAAATGATATACAGTTTATAGATATTACTGGAACTATATATTTAAAAGAAAATAAAATATAAAAGGAAAATAAAAGGCGCCACACTTATCAAAGTTCAATCTCTTCGTGCACAAAACAGTTGGAGCTCAAGGACCCTTCTTCTTCACCCTGCGACCCCCTCGGACCACCTCGACCAGCCGCCTTGGACCAACAACGGTGGTAGACCAGACGCTCCACACGAGTCCGTCTCGGTCTCCACGTCGAACATCCCGCTCAGGGTCCGACCCCGTTAGCGGACTCACAGCACCTCGTCCATCCTCTGTCTCGCTCTCCCCCTTCTCCCCCAAAACCCCGCGCATACGGTATCTTCAAATACACCAAAATCATAACAACTATCCCAATTGGTTAATAACGTATTTCTTATCACCCTCTAAACCACAATAAGCTGCTAGCGCAAACTTTCTCAGCGCTTAACACAACAAAGCCGCATTCCCCAGATTAACATAACAAAGACGCCATTTTAATTAGCCTCCGCAGTAACATAAAAATCGAAACCCCCTTACACTCTCCCCCCACCAAATAAAGTCATGTCCTCATGACTTCTAAATAACTCGCCACCCAGTCCTGCAGACACACAACACACACATACACAGATACACACAGTGACAGTGCTCCCCAAACAGTGGACCTTATTCCCGTCCCACGGGCGCTAAACAGGCCAACCTATCTGGGAGCTTCTTAACCCTCTGAGACCTCCGTATCCCCTCACCTAAACCCAAAAGGCTCAGACACTACTAGGGATACCTCGGGCCTGCTTGCCAACTCCTCTCTCACTCAGGCCACCACTACAGCTCGGAGCCCCCTGTCCCGTGTCCGGGGCCCCGCCTCTCCTCCTTCCTGATCCTGCCGTAACTCAGACTGCCCACAGCTAGCCCTCCCCACTACACCTGACTCAGTGGGAGAAGGGCCAAAGGTCTCTTCCTCAATCCCGGGGAAGTTAGCGAAAGGCAGCATATACCACAGGTGCAGCACATCATCCTTCGAACCCGTATCCTTCCTCATTCCCTCGATCGGTAGCTGCTGTTTAAGTTTCTCCAAACTGAAACATTTAGCCGGGGCTACCCCTTCAGCCTCCTGCAGTCGAGACGTCAGCTTCTTCGGGGACTCCTTCAACTCTCGCCACAGTCTCAGCAGTCCTGACTCAGGGTTCCTGGCCATCTCAATCTGGGACGCAGTTACCCCACCAGCTTCTTCCCCACTGACCTGAAAAGCAGCAGTTAAAGGGTGTTCAGCCTCCGGTTGTTTCTTCCTGAGGACGTCTTCCAGGTCAACGTTCAGTTTTTCCACTTCATTTAAACTCGCGATAGTCACCTTCAGGGTCCTTTCAAGCATCCGCCTCCCTTTTCCAAGATCTATCCTCCGTTTCTGCACCTCCTCGGGAGTGTAGTCAAACTCCCCTCCCTGGGCTCTCGGTTTTCTGTTGACCTTAGTCAGAACACTTCCTTGATCTTCCCCAACTTGTAAATCTTCCAATCTGTTCTGAATCGACGTCTTGAGTTTCTGCTGATCCCTTCGAAGGTGGGTCATTGTTTCTTCTCGCTGGATTAATTCATCAGTACATGACCACAGTGCGGTGCAAATCCCCTCTCTTCCCTGTGTCTCATTCAGATTGACGACCTGGGTTTCCATCCCCCGGTCCACCACCGTCTGTCCCAACACCAGGAAGTTCAACTGGTATGTTGGGTCATTTTTCTCACATTGCACCAAACTCCTCGCCAAAAACTCCTCCACATTTGACACTTGCTTCGGTCGCCCGGGCTCAGCCACTCACCTCGCCTCATAGTCCCCCCAGGCGAATCCAAGCTCTAGGCGGTCATCCACATACATCAAAACTCCACACACCTTCACTTCCCCCATGGTCTTCCTCATGCCCCGCGGGAAGGATGCAGGGGCTCCGGATATGCCCCTGGGCATCTTTTCGGATCGGAAGAATCCTAGGGAACTAGTAACGGCCATCTTCGGCTCAACAGCCGCACTCCTCAGGATCTGGCAACATCCACCCCTCAGATGCACATTAAACCACATCGCATCATCCACACACACGCTGCCTTCATCTTCCACGCCGCTAGGGTCCAGTTGCCGCGACCTCTCTCTCACTGAGGTGTCTTCAGCAGTCAACTCCCCTCCCTCGTGGTAGTTCGGAGCATCTACTAAGAGGGTCTCACCCTCAGCTACTTTCCCTCAGAGGGTTAAGACAGTTGGCAAGAAATAAGCAGTAAGACAATACAGAATAGTTTTGCTCACTGTGGTTTCAGAATCAGGTTTATTATCACAGGTATGTGACATGGAATTTGTTAACTTAGCAGCAGCAGTTCAATGCATTACATTACATAGAAGGAAAAATACAAAATAATAATAAGTCAATTACAGAATATGTATATTGAATAGATTAAAAATCGTGCAAAAAACAAATAATATCTATTAAAAAGTGAGGTAGTGTCCAAGGGTTAAATGTCCAGTTAGCAATTGGATGGCAGAGGGGAAGAAGTTGTTCCTGAATCGCTGAGTGTGTGCGTTCAGGCTTCTGTACCTCCTGCTTGACGGTAACAGTGAGAAAAGGGCATGCCCTGGGTGCTGGAAGTCCTTAATAATGGATGCTGTCTTTCTGAGACACCGCTCCCTAAAGATGTCATGGGTACTTTGTAGGCTAGTGCCCAAGATGAAGCTGATTAAATTTGCAACCTCCTGCAGCTTCTTTCAGTCCTGTGCAGTAGCCCCTCCACACCAGACAGGGGTGCAGCCTGTCAGAATGCTCTCCACAGTACAACTATAGAAGTTTTTGAGTGTATTTGTTGATATGCCAAATCTCTTCAAACTCCAAATAAAGTATAGCCACTGTCTTGCCTTCTTTATAACTACATCGATATGTTGGGACCAGGTTAGATCCTCAGAGATCTTGACACCCAGGAACTTGAAACTGCTCATTATCTCCACTTCTGATCCCTCTATGAGGATTGGTATGTGTTCCTTCGTCTTACTCTTCTGGGTCTAGGTCCTTGCTGAGGCAGGAGTTCAGTCTAGTCATGACCAACCTCTCAAAGCATTTCATCACTGTTGATGTGAGTGCTACCAGGCGATAGTCATTAAGGGAGCCCACATTATTATTCTTAGGCACTGGTATAATTGTTGCCTTTTTGAAGCAAGTAGGAACTTCCACCCATAGCAGTGAAAGGTTGAAAATGTCCTTGAATACTCCCGCCAGTTGGCTGGCACAAGTTTTCAGAGCCTTACCAGGCACTCCATCAGGACCTTCCACCTTGCGAGGGTTCACTCTCTTTAAAGACAGTCTAACATCGGCCTCTGAGACAGAGATCACAGGGTCATCAGGTGCAGCAGGGATCTTCACAGCTGTAGTTGTGTTCTCCCTTTCAAAGTGAATTCATCTGGTAGTGAAGCTTCACTGCCATTCATGCTATTGGGTTTCACTTTGTAGGAAGTAATATATTGCAAACCCTGCCAGAGTTGTCGTACATCCGATGTCACTTCCAACCTCATTCAGAATTGTCTCTTCGCCCTTGAAATAGCGCTCTGTAAATCATACCTGGTTTTCTGGTACAGGCCTGGGTCACCAGACTTGAATGCCACAGGTCTAGCCTTCAGCAGATGACATACCTCCTGGTTCATCCACAGCTTTTGGTTTGGGAATTCGGCATCTTCAAGCATTCGGGGCTTGAGGATGCCAGAAACAGCTCAGAGTGAAAATGAAACGATTTCACTAGCTCAACAACTTAGGAACTACAAAGAATTTGAAGGTATCAACAATCATATTGTTAAAATAAATACTTGGAGGATGCAGTCATTGAAAGCATTGTATGAAGACAGTCCATGACCTGCACTGGATGTTTGCGCTGATTTTGTTCATTTACAGTCAATCAAAAGAACACAGCAGCATACACTGTGTGCATTCCCCTGCTGATAACTATTAGGAACTAATACAGTTTTATCGCACTGTAGTACTATTGGTAGTGTTCTAATTTGTTCTGTATTTCATTTAAATACACAATGTTACTCTTTTTATATCTTTTTAACTATTTCCATGAAACTTCAGCTAACTGGGGCAGCAGCTTAATTGGGCCAAAATGTACTGGTGTGTCCCGATTAACTGGAATCCAATATATAGCTCATAGCAATTTTTTTGATGTATTGCACTGCACTTATATATAATATAACCATATAACAATTACAGCACGGAAACAGGCCATCTCAGCCCTTCTAGTCTGTGCCAAACTCTTTACTCTCACCTAGTCCCACCGACCCACACTCACCCCATAACTCTCTATTCCTTTCCTGTCCATATAGTTGTCCAATTTAACTTTAAATGACAACATCGAACCTGCCTCAACCACTTCTGCTGGAAGCTCGTTCCACACAGCTACCACTCTCTGAGTAAAGAAGTTCCCCCTCATGTTATTCATAAACTTTTGCCCTTTAACTCTCAACTCATGTCCTCTTGTTTGAATCTCCCCCACTCTCAATGCAAAAAGCCTATCCACATCAACTCTACCTATCCCCTTCATAATTTTAAATACCTCTATCAAGTCCCCCTCAACCTTCTACATTCCACTTCTGCCTTAAAACAACAAATTTCATAACATATGTCAGAGATCATAATGGAGATTCTGATTCTGGGGTGTTTACCAAATTAATGGTACATCACTGTAGCGAAGCAGTTAGTGTAACGCTTTACAGCGCCAGCAACTACGGTTCAGTTCCCGCTGCTGTCTGTAGGAGTTCACACATTCTCCACGTGGGTTTCCTCCGGGTGCTCGGGTTTCCTCCCACAGTTCAGACGCAAGGGTCAATAGGTTAACTGGTCACACGGGTGTAACTGGGCAGTCAGGCTCGCTGGGCTGAAAGGGCCCGTTACCATGCTACATCTCCAAGTCAATCTGGCCCAGGAAGCAATCACATCATCCTTTGCTACAACCCATCACAAGCACACCTGTCCTGGTCATCCCATTATAGAGGTTGTTGGGGCTTTGGAGAGAGTGCAGGAGAGGTTCACCAGGATGCTGCTTGGATTAGAGGGTATGAGCAGTAAGGAGCGGTTGGACAAATTTAAGCTTTTTAAAAAAAATACATTTCTAACCATAATTTATGGTAATTTTTTAAATTACATTGTACTACTGCCACAAAAGGACAAATTTCATGACATATGCCAGTGATTGAGGTGCCATGGTAGTGTAAGGGTTAGAGTGACGTGTAAACAGCTCAGAGTTCAGGGTTCGATTCCTGCGTCCTCTGTAAGCAAGTTTGCACCTTCCTTCCTAGACTGTGTGGGTTTCCTCCGTGTGCTCCAGTTTCCTCCCACAGTCCAAAGACCTACTGGTTAGCAGGTTAATTGGTCATTGTAAGTTGTCCTGTGATTAAGCTAGGGTTAAATCAGTGGGATGCTCAAGGGCCACTTTATCTCTAAATAAATATTTAAAAGTCTGGGGTGTTTACCCTATTAATGGACATTTTTGTTCACAGTCCATTTTGGGATGCTGTGAATTCACCAGATGGGAAGTTACTGCCAACTATTCATTCTCCAAACCCAGTGGATCGACAGACAGGAGTTTGCACGCAGGAATCATGACCAGGGAATTCAGTCCTAATGACTCACAGGCCTCTCAGAGCAGGAAAGACCAATTCTCTCAAACACTCTCCCTTAAAAGGGCAGTGAAGAAACATCACTGGTGATTTTAGCTGGTGATACACAAGGTCTGGAAAAGCAGATCCAAATTTATAATTTACTACATTATACCTTCATTTGGGTGGCAGGGTGGAGATGCGTCTCTACCCAAGGAGGTGTAAGGTGCTCCCTCCCTCCACTAGCCTGCAGGTCACCGTTGCTTAGCCCTTTGATAGGGTCATGTGAAGCCACAGGAGCAGCTGATGCAGATTGCAAGTCCAGTTTATGGGACCACCGACACCAGGCAGACAATCTCTGAAGAGTATTGATCATGTCAGGGGTCACCTGTCTTGTAGAGACACTGCCCAAAAGGCAATGACAAACCACTTCTGCGAAAGATTTACCAAGAATACCTATGATCATGGAAAGACCATGATCACCCACATCATATAACGTGGCACATAACGAATGAATTTAGTTCATGTGGCAATAATAAACCAATTTATTTAACAATTTAAACAAATTCTCTGCTTGTACATGGACCATATCCCTCCAGCTTGAAGGCACACGGCCAGTGTTTCAGGAATAGCTTTTTCCCTGCTGCCATCAGATTTCTGAAAGGACAATAAACCCATGAACACTCCCTCACTATTTTTTTTCACCCCCCTCCCCCCGGTTTCTGCGCTACAGGCTGACCACCACGAATCTGGAGTGATTGAGACCTGTGCAGTACTGGATTACTAGGTTAGGATTAAATAAACACCTCTAACCCACTTGATGATCATCTCATTCTTGGATAATAATAAAAAAGAATGACAAATGAAGGGCAATTCTTTTACAAGTTCCTGTACTGGTCTGTCAGAGTCAACTGCACTCAGTAGCTGCTTCATAAACAGGGAGCGATATTTACCCTTCAAAGAGCGTAATATGCCATTGTCCAGGGGTTGAATTAATGATGTACAGTTAGGTGGCAAGTAGATACTGTAAACATTCTTTACCAAGAGTTCTGCTTTTGGATGCACAGAGCAGTTATCCAAAATCAGCACGATCTTACCATTTTTATCCAGACAGTCACAGTGAGCTCTTGCTTCTAGAACAAAGTAATGTTCAAACTTTTCCAGTGTAATGTCAGTTGTAATCCATTCTTTTTTGTTAGACAGTAAATTGCTGGAAACTGATTCATACCTTTGAAAGCTCTGGGACGTAAACTTTTGCCAATGACTAACAGCTTACACCTGTGGGTTCCTGCAGCATTAGAGCAGAGTGACATGATCTTTTGATGTTTTATAACCAGTTGGTGATTCTGCATCCTCTGTAGTCAGTGTTCGTCTTGAAAAACAATGCCAATATAAATGGTTTTGGCCCCATTGTAGACCTGTTCGGGACTTACATTTGCCTCAGAAACTAACTTAGCAAACTGAACAACAAACACAGCAGCTGTTTCCTTGTCTGCTGACCGCTTTTCACCACACACTGCACGAAATGTTATGCCATGTCACTGTTGGAAACACTGAAGCCACCTTTCACTGTAATCACTCATAATCCAATCCTAATTCTTCATGAAATAATTTCACTTATCTCTCCTGACAGATCTGTACCTTCGCTGACAGAGTTTAGACCACTTTATGAGAACTTTATCTAGTTGTGAATATCTTCATCTTTCATTGTTTTCCTAATGCACATCTGCTTTTGTTTTGCTACATAGAACTGGAGCAACATTTTTTCTGTTTCGTTGTATCATAAACTGCGGCAGATATGTTTTTCACAGACACACCACTGTTGAATTTTTTCAGAACTTTCACCCTATCTTGTTTGTATAGCATTTGCACTTTACACAACGAGAAACACTTCCTTTATACAATGAAGACATGACTAAGGCTCAATAAGCACATGTTATAAAAATAAATGCAGAATACCACGGAGGAATAACTTCCTTTGTTTAAAGACCATGCCAACAGCTGATTCTGATAATGCTGCCAACAAAATTGTGGTAGCGGGTTAGCACGTCGTGGAACCAATTACCAATGCTGGATTCAAGGTGGTCGTACTGTACTTAATTAATTTAAATTCATAATTTACTGTATAATTTTCAAGATAGCACCAGAGACCAATGGCAACATCCTGCAGACAGTTTACGAAACTACTTCCTCTTCTTTTAAATATGCTTCTACTACTAAACTGTGCGTGATTAGACCCCGTAATTTACATTTTGGAGATGTGTTTTTGGACTGACCAATTGACTTGCCACTTTTGCTGTCTCTGGGGGAACTGGGCCAGGTTGAGAGCCTAAATGTGTGGCCTAAATACAGTGTGTGAACCAATCATCAGTCCATTACTCAACTAAAGCACAAACAAGACTGAAATCGACAAGGACGAGAGCAGAAAGCCAGCGGGCGTTGAGTGCCATCTGCCTGCGTTTGACTGGTCTCCCTTTCCCACTCGCTGAATGCTACAGGAGGAACATGCAGCATTCTGGGGTCACACACTACAAGGTTTGATCAGCGCAGCTCGTGGCCGTGGTCTAGGTTTTGCAGGACTCTGCGGTTTGCATTATGTGCTTCTGGATACGCTATTTTGCGTGATTTGATCAGGGTGCTTTGGCATGGACTAGCTCTGCGGTCTGTATTCAACAGACGACACAGTAATAGACTGAACTGAACTAAACTGAACGTGCCTAGACGTGTCAAGGACTCTGCAGTTTGACGTTAACATTCTGGGTGTTATTCGCTCATTTTTTTGCCGTTTGTACAATTTAGTTATTTTTTTCATGCATTGAGTGTTTGATGTTTTCTTTGAAGGGCCTCCCAATATACAGGAGGCCACACCTGGAGCACCAGATACAGTAGATGACACTCACAGGTGAAGTGTCGCCTCACCTGGAAGGACTGGTTGGGAGGAGGTGGAGGGACTAATTTTCCGTAACTTCCATAACAGGATCCAATCACCAACCTTTCCTCATCCCCACTTCCTGCTTTCCACAGGGAACGCTCCCTACACTACTCCCTTGTCCATTCATCCCTCCCACTGATCTCCCTTCTCACACTTATCCTTGCAAGTAGAACAAGTGCTACACGTCCTCCCTCACTTCTGTTCAGAGCCTCAAACTGTCCTTCCAGGTGAGGCGACACTTCACCTGAGAGTCTGTTCAGGTCATCTATTGTATCATGTGTTCCTGGTGTGGCCTCCTGTATATTGGTGAGTCCCGACACAGATTGGGAGACCACTTCGCTGAGCACCTACACTCCATCCACCAGAAAAAGCAGGATCTCCCAGTGGCCACCCAGTCCTTTCCATTCCCATATGTCAATCCACGGCCTCCTCTACTGTCGGGATGAGACCATACACAGGCTGAAGGAGCAACATCTTATATTCCATCTGGGTAGCCTCCAACCTGATGGCATGAACATTGATTTCTCAAACTTCTGCTAATGCCCTCCCCCTCTTGTTCACTGTTTCCCTCAACTCTTTACTTGCCCATCACCTCCCTCTGGTGCTCCTCCCCTTTCCCTTTCTTCCATGGCCTTTAGTCCTCTCCTATCAAATTCTCCCTTCTCCAGCCTTTCTCTCTTTCACCAATCAACTTCCCAGCTCTTTACTTCACCCGTCCCTCACTCCCGGTTTCACCTACCACCTTGTCTTTCTTCCTTCCCTCCCCCCAACTTCTTACTCTGACTTCTCATGAAAGTTTTCAGCCTGAAACGCCAACTGTACTCTTTTCCATAGATGCTGCCTGGCCTGCCGAGTTCCTCCAGCACTGTGTGTGTGTGTGTGTGTGTGTGTGTGTGTGTGTGTGTGTGTGTGTTTGTTTTGAGGTTTAGGATCAGAGTTTTCCTTCTCCTGGATGAACTGTCAACTACGGCTGACGAGCCCCATCTACGCAAAGCAACTGGTTTTAAGGTGCCAGTGCCAGTAGCCTGCCTTTGCCCTTTCTTCTGTCAGTAGAAATGGCTCTGTCCAGCTAAGTAACTAAGCCACACATAAAGGGCAGGAGCTGGACTTGGCTGGCAGAGGCTAATTGAGAAGCACACCATTGGGGGCATTTAATAGATAGTGGGAGCTTGTCCCCACTACCACCCCCGGCTACGACAATCCATAAGGAACTATTAATTTCATATTGTAATTTATAGTTTTTTCTATTATTAAGTGTTGCCCTGTACTGCTGCTACAAAACAACACATTTCACACACATGCCAGTGACATTAAACCCGATTCTGATTTGGAATCATTCCCTGGATATTTATGGGCCCTGTTTTGGTGTTCTTGTTGTGTTCTGTGTTTTTCTGCTGAGCACTGTGGGATACTATGTTGGTTAGGAATGTGTAGCAACACTCCTGTGCTGCCCCCGCTCCCCCAGCAGATCCTCAGATGTGTTGTTTGTTGACACAAATGGCATTTTTCAATGTACTCGAGATAAACAAATCCGAACCCCAGTCTGGAAGCCTCTGAAGCATCATCATACCCGCTTCCCCCGCTTCCCCATCCCCTCTGGAAGCCCACTGCAGCCACTTTTTGTGGGAGTTTTGCCCCACTCCTCTTCCACAAACTTACCTCCCTCTTACACTGACAGGCCTTTTGGCCCACAGAGTTGTACCAAACAATTAAATTAGTAATCAAACGGCCAGCTAAACTACTCCCTCTCCCTCTGTCCATATCCTTCCATTTCCCTCACGTTCATCTGCCTATCTAAACAAATGTCAAAAGTTTGAGGTTGTGAAGCTTGGCAATTAGCTTGCAGACGTTTCTTCACCTCAGCAAGCAGTTGTTGAAACGCCTGTAAGCTAATTGCCAAGTTCAGCGAGCACAACATCAAACCCCTCAAAATCCACCACCATCCCAAATCTGTTAGAGGTCTCTAATGTATCTGCCTCTACCGCCACCCCAGGCAGCTCATTCCAGACACCCAACAGTCTGTGTAAAAAAACTCACATCGCCTTTGAAATTACCTCCTCTCACCTTAAATACATGTCCTCTGGTATTAGACATTTCAACCCTGGGAAAAAGATACTGTCTGTCTACTCTATCTATGACTCTCATAATCTTATAAACCTCTATCAGATCTTCCGTCAGCCTCTGCCGCTCCAGAGAAAACAGCCCACATTTGTCCAACCTCTCATGATAGCCCATCCCCTCTAATCCAGGCAGCACCCCGGTGAACCTGTCCTGTACTCTTCCCAAAGCTTCTGCAAAGCGGGTGACCATAATGGCACACTAAAGACCATTAAGAGCAAGGATGCAATGCTGAGGCTTTATAATGCATTGGCCAGGCTGCACTTGGGGTATTGTGGGCAGTTTGGGGCCACTTGTCTAAGAAAAGATGTGCTGGCGTTGGAGAGGGTCAAAAGGAGGTTTGTGAGAATGATTCCGTGAATGAATGGGTTAATGTGCGAGGAGTGTTTGATGGCTCTGGGCCGGCACTCTTGGAATTTAGAAGAATGAGGGTGAGTCTCATTGAAACTGTGAATATTGAAAAGCCTAGACAAAGTGGATGTGGAGAGGATGTTTCCTACAGTGGGGGAGTCTAGGACCAGAGGGCACAGCCTCAGAATAGAAGGACGTCCATTTAGAACAGAAATGAGAAGGAATTTCTTTAGCCAGAGGGTGGTAAATCTGTAGGGGGTCAGGTCATTGGACATATTTAAAGCGGAGGTTGATAGGTTCTTGATTAGTCAGGGCGTAAAAGGTTACAAAGAGGAGGCAGGAGAATGCAGCTGAGAGGGATAATGAATCAGCCATGGTGGAATAGCGGAACAGACTCGATGGGCCAAATGGCCTACTCCTGCTCCTAAGTCTGATGGTCTTATAGACAACATCTGCCACCCTACCCTCATTCACTCGCTAATAGAGCTTGGATAACTACTTATTTCCAAGTGCCTCTCACCTTCCCGTTATCAGCTGACTCCTGGAAGGGGTACAGATGGGTTGGATGTAATAGTTCTCCAGTTTAACGCCTTTCGCCGCCAGCCTGTCCATCGTAGGGGTGTGGATCTCCGGGTTGTGGTACCCTATGTCGTGAAAGCCTTGGTCATCCGCCAGGATGAAGATGATATGGGGCTTGCCCGCGGAGCCGTTCACCCCCGTCGCCTTCTTCCCGCTCGGGTCCGGTTTCATCCACTCCCAAGACAAATATCCAAACGACAACAGACTTAACAAGGAGAAACTAGTCAAGGTATAAACAGCCATATCTGCTGCAAACTATCCCCAAAAAAAATTCAATTTTTTCCCCAAAAAGCTTCTTTTAAGGAACTTTACAAAGTTGTTCCAAAACTTTTTCAACGTCTACAAACTTTTTCCCCTCAAATACTGTTTTCCAAAATTTCCTCAACAGATCTTTGAAAGGTTGCTACAAGTTTTCCCAAATCTTTTTTTTTTCCTTGTTGCTGCTTGTCTAAAATGTTCTCGGCAGCAAAGAGTTTTAGGAAGGTTTAATTCAACGCAGCCATAATTCCGCCAGCTCTACCCTCCCAACGATGAAAACTGCACAGTCCTCGACACCAACAGCCCGGCTTGTACCAGTTCTGCTCTCGGGACGCCCCTCTCGGCTCTGATTGGTAGGGGTGTGCCCCAATGCCCTATTACTGAATGGATAACAAGAGCTGCCAGTCATTCTCCGCCCATTCATTCGCTCACATGATCGGTGTGCAGGGAATTTTAAGTTCAGCTGTGCAAATAGCAGTCTCCACATCTTCGAGCTATGTTGAATGGGTCTCGGTGTACCAGCACACCGAGATGTCCGTGGAGGAATGCTGCTGGCTGCCACATTCCAGGCTGCAGGAGGACGTGCTGTTATTACCTCCCAACCACCAGGCTCTTGAATCAGAGGAGATAACTTTACTCGCCCTAACACTGAACTGTTTCAACAAACCATGGACTCGCTTTCAAGCGCTCTTTATCTCATGTTCTCAATATTTATTGTATATTTACTTCTGCCCTCAAGGAAATGAATCTCAGGGTTGTATATGGTGACATATGTGTACTTGGATAATAAATTTACTTTAAACTTTGTTGTATTTTGCACATTGGTTGTTAGGTCGTCCCATTGGGTGCAGTCTGACATTCATTCTGAACAAACAGTTGATGTTTCTGGTGGAGACCCTTCATCGGGACCAGGGTCTCAGCCCAAAATGCTCATTACCTTTTCATTTCCATAGATGCTGCCTGATCTGCTGAGTTCCTCCAGCCTCTTGTGTGAGTTGCTTTGGTCTTCCAGCATCTGCAGTATCTTTTGTGTTGTATTTCTGGTGTTTACTGTGAATGCCCACAAGGAAATGAATCACAAGGTTGTATATGGTGACATGTATGTATTTAGATAATAAATTTACTTTGAACTTTGAACTTGAACACACTGAAAGCTGTTTCAGGAACAGATTCTTCCCCTCTGCCATCAGATTTCCGAATGGAACAATTAACACTACCTCACTTTCATATATATATATACGTATTGTAATTTATGGTTTTGATTATTATGTATTGCAATATGCAGCTGCTGTGAAACAACAAACTTCACAACATGTGCCAGTGATATTAAACCTGATGCTGACTCTGATGTAAAAGGGTTCGATCGGGAAGGACCACGGTAAATGTTTCTTCTGCTACCGGAGAGGGAGGGCCCTTCGATTAGTGTGATGGTGTACCTCCCCATGGGGGCCACATGGCTGCCAACGGTCCAATTGGTTTTAAAGAGTGTGATAGCACCGTGCTGAGGAACAGATGAGGAATTTTTTTTTAGCCAGTGGAACTCATTGCCACAGACGGCGTGTGGAGGCCTGGTCTCTCGGAAGTCCCATCATCTCATGCAGACGATCAACCTCCAGCGCTGCAAACTTGCCGATTTAGCATCCTGGAAGCATCCGACCATACTCCGAGTCCGTCCGAAAACTCCGAGCCTCCAACCAGCTCTCTGACACCGAGCACCGAGCACCATCTCTGCCGAGCGCTTCGACCCCAGCCCCGGCAACAGGCAATAGGCAAAGCCGAGGATTTGGGGCCTTCTCCTCCAGAGATTCTCGATCGCACAGTAGCAGCGGCAGCGAAGCGGGCATCTCAGAAGTTTCTCCAGGTGTTCCTCCGTGCTTCTCACGGCTGTCTCCATCAAATCAGGATTGTGCGCGGCATCCTAGTTAATACGTACGGTATCATTCGGAACAGCCGCACATGCTACGTCGTGCCGCCATCTTCTCCTCCCTCCCAAAGCTCAAAGTAAATTTATTTTCAAAGTGTGAACATGTGACTATATACTACCTTGAGATTCATTTTCGTGGGGGGATTTACAGGAAAATGAAAAACGGAATAGAATCAATGAAAAACTATAGACAAGGAAGTTGGACGACCGTGTGCAAAAGGAGACAAGCTATGGCGCAAAAGATAAGTAAGTAAATAAAGATCACAGTAAATTTATTATCCAAGTACATATCAGAACCAGAATCAGGTTATTACCCCCGGCATGTGACGTGAAATTTGTTAACTTAGCAGCAGCAGTTCAATGCAGTACATAAACCAGCAAGAAAAAAATCATAATAAAAATAAATAAAATAAAAATGATAACAAATAAACAAGTAAATCAATTACGTATATTGAATAATGAGGATGTCATGAACCGAGCAAGCACAAAAAGAGAAATAATGTATGAGATCATGAAAAGGCAACGTAACTTCATTGGACATGTGATTAGGAAAGAGAACTTAGAATGCATGGTAATTATAGGAAAAATTGAAGGGAAGAAAGCAAGAGGAAGACAAAGACAAATGATGATGGAGACAGCAGTCAGAGAACTGGAAATGAATACCAGTGAATTGATCCACTTGACCCGAAACAGGAGTGTGTGGGCCATGGCAGTCAAAGCTCAAACTGGGCACGGCACCTGATGATGATGATGATAGAAACATAGAAACATAGAAAATAGGTGCAGGAGTAGGCCATTCGGCCCTTCGAGCCTGCACCGCCATTTATTATGATCATGGCTGATCATCCAACTCAGAACCCCGCCCCAGCCTTCCCTCCATACCCCCTGACCCCCGTAGCCACAAGGGCCATATCTAACTCCCTCTTAAATATAGCCAATGAACTGGCCTCAACTGTTTCCTGTGGCAGAGAATTCCACAGATTCCACAAGCTGCTCACTCTCTCCACTTCTGATCCCTCTATGAGGATTGATATTGAGGATATGATGATGATGATATTGAATAGATTTTAAAAATGTGCAAAAACAGAAATACTGTATATTAAAAAACAAGTGAGGTAGTGTCCAAAGATTCAATGTCCATTTAGGAATCGGATGGCAGAGGGGAAGAAACTGTTCCTGAATCGCTGAGTGTGTGCCTTCAGGCTTCTGTATCTCCTACCTGATGGTAACAGTGAGAAAAGGGCATGCCCTGGGTGCTGGAGGTCCTTAATAATGGACGCTGCCTTTCTGAGACACCGCTCCCTAAAGATGTCCTGGGTACTTTGTAGGCTTGGACCCAAGATGGAGTTGACTAAATTTACAACTTTCTGCAGTTTCTTTTGGTCCTGTGCAGTAGCCCCTCCATACCAGACAGTGATGCAGCCTGGCAGAATGCTCTCCACGGTACATATATAGAAGTTTTTGAGTGCATTTGTTGATGTGCCAAATCTCTTCAAACTCCTAATGAAGTATAGCCGCTGTCTTGCCTTCTTTATAACTACGTCGATATGTTGGGACCAGGTTACATCCTCAGAGACATTGACACCCAAGAACTTGAAGCTGCTCACTCTCTCTACTTCTGATCCCTCTATGAGGATTGAAACATAGAAAACCTACAGCACAATACAGGCCCTTGGCCCACAAAGTTGTGCCGAACATGTCCCTACCTTAGAAATTACTAGGCTACCCATAGCCCTCTATTTTTCAAAGCTCCATGTACCTATCCAAAAGTCTCTTAAAAGACCCTATCATATCCGCCTCCACCACTGTTGCCAGCAGCCCTTTCCACACACTCACCACTCTCTGCGTAAAGAACTTACCCCTGACATCCACTCTGTACCTACTTCCAAGCACCTTAAACCTGTACCCTCTTGTGGCAGCCATTTCAGCCCTGGGAAAAAGCCTCTGACTATCCACACGATCAATTCTTCTCATCATCTTATACACCTCTATGAGGTCACCTCTCATCCTCTGTCGCTCCAAGGAGAAAAGGCCAAGTTCACTCAACCCATTTTCATAAGACATGCTTCCCAATCCTGGCAACATCCTTGTAAATCTCCTCTGCACCCTTTCTATAGTTTCCACATCCTTCCTGTAGTGAGGCGACCAGAATTGAGCACAGTACTCCAAGTGGGGTCTGACCAGGTTCCTATATAGCTGCAACATTACCTCTTGGCTCCTAAATTCAATTCCACGATTGATGAAGGCCAATACACCGTACGCCTTCTTAACCACAGAGTCAAACTGCGCAGCTGCTTTGAGCATCTTATGAACTCGGACTCCAAGATCCATCTGATCCTCCACACTACCAAGAGTCTTACCATTAATACTATATTCTGCCATCATATTTGACCTCCCAAAATGAACCACTTCACACTTATCTAGGTTGAACTCTATCTGCCACTTCTCAACCCAGTTTTGCATCCTATCAATATCCTGCTGTAACCTCTGACAGCCCTCCACATGATCCACAACACCCCCAACCTTTGTGTCATCAGCAAACCTACTAACCCATCTCTCCACTCCCTCATCCAGGTCATTTATAAAAATCACTAAGAGTAGGGGTCCCAGAACAGATCCCTGAGGCACACCACTGGTCACTGACCTCCATGCAGAATATGACCCATCTACAACCACTCTTTGCCTTCTGTGGGCAAGCCAGTTCTGGATCCACAAAGCAATGTCCCCTTGGATCCCTTGCCTCCTTACTTTCTCAATAAACCTTGCATGGGGTACCTTATCAAATGCCTTGCTGATTGGTATTGTGTTCCTTCGCCTTACTCTTCCTGATGTCCACAATCAGCTCTTTCGTCTTACTGACGTTGAGTGCCAGGTTGTTGCTGCGACACCACTCCACTAGTTGGCATATCTCACTCCTGTACGCCCTCTCGTCACCACCTGAGATTCTACCAACAATGGTTGTATCATCAGCAAATTTATAGATGGTATTTGAGCTATGCCTAGCCACACAGTCATGTGTATACAGAGAGTAGAGCAGTGGGCTGAGCACACACTCCTGAGGTGCACCAGTGTTGATCGTCAGTGAGGAGGATATGTTATCACCAATCTGCACAGACTGTGGTCTTCCGGTTAGGAAGTCGAGGATCAAATTGCAGAGGGAGGTACAGAGGCCCAGAGTTGTACATGTCACCATATACAACTCTGAGATTCATTTTCTTGTGGGCATACTCAAAAACCTACAGAATAATAACCATAACAGAATCAATGAAAGACCGCCCAACTTGGGCAGAAGCCAGCAAACAGTGCCAATACAAAAATAAATAAATAATAATAATAATAAATAAATACCAAAATCATGGGATAAAGAGTCTTTGAAAGTGAGTTGATAGGTCGTGGGAACATTTCAGTGATGGGGTGAGTGAAGTTGAGTGATGTTCTCCTCTTTGGTTCAAGAGCCTGATGGTTGAGGGGTAATAACTGCTCCTGAATCTGTGGTGTGAGTCCTGAGGCTCCTGTACCTTCTTCCTGATGGCAGCAGCAAGAAGAGAGCATGGCCTTGGTTGGTAGGGTTCTGTGATGATGAACGCAGCTTTCCTGTGACAGTGCTCCATGTAGATGTGCTCAATGTTGGGGAAGGCTTTACCCGTTATGGGCAGGAGGAGAAGACGGCGGCGCGACGCAGCGCACGCAGCTCTCCAGTGAAATAATATCGTCTCTGTTAAATTAGGGGCCAAGGACAATTCTGATTTGATGGAGACAGACGTGAAAGCACAAAGGAACATCTGGAGAAATTTCTGAAACGCCGGTTCGCTGCCGCTGCTACTGTGCGATCAAGAATCTTCCGGAGGGAAGGCCCAAAGATCCCCGGCTTTGCCTGCTGCTGGCGACCGAGGCTGGGGTCGAAGCGTTCGGACAGAGATGGTGCTCGGTACTCAGTGTCGGAGGGCTGATCAGAGCTCGAAGTTTTTGGATGACTCAGAGTCGGACTGTGGTCGGGCATGGCAGGGAGAGTTTTCTTCCTTCTCCCGTTTGCG
Organism: Mobula hypostoma; assembly: GCF_963921235.1. Taxonomy (NCBI): domain Eukaryota; kingdom Metazoa; phylum Chordata; class Chondrichthyes; order Myliobatiformes; family Myliobatidae; genus Mobula; species Mobula hypostoma. The sequence goes on along the minus strand of NC_086103.1, from coordinate 13,724,457 downwards.
TGAAATGTGGGACTTTCGAGAGACTCTGAACTTTTTACTGTGCAATGGACTGTTCTTCATCAAATTATGGTATTGTTGCACTGTTGTAACTATATGTTATAATTATGTGGTTTTGTTAGTTTTTCAGTCTTGGTCTGTCCTGTGTTTTGTGATATCACACTGGAGGAATATTGTATCATTTCTTAATGCATGCATTACTAAATGACAATAAAAGAGTCCTCATAATCTAATCATAGTCCAATATCCACCACCTTTTGTATGATTTTCCATTCAAGGACATCGGTATGTCCATACCAGGCGAAGATGCAACCAGTCAATATCCTCTCCACTACTTACCTGTAGAAGTTTGGCAATACTGAGAACGTAAGTCATAGAGTCACAGATAAGCACAGCACCGAAACACGACCTTTGGCCCATCTAGTCTGTGCCAGTCCTTGAAAGTGAGTCCACAGATTGTGGAATCCGTTCAAAGCTGAGCTGAGTGAAGTTACCCATGTTGGTTCAGGAGGCCAGTCCAGCATCTGTGGAGAGAGAGAAACTGTTAATGTTTCAAGTGCATGATATTCTGTCAGAATTGAGAAATGGTTGATAAGACATAACCCTGACTGAAGAGGAAAGACTGAGTGAGCTAGGGCTTTTATATTTGGAGTGACGGAGGATGAAAGGTGACTTGATGAGGTAAGCAAGATTATGAGTGCTATAGAGAGTGGGCAGGCAGCATCTTTTTCTCAGGGTGAAAGTGGCTGATACGAGAGGACATCCATTGAACTATCGTCTGGGGGGACATCAGAGGCAGGTTTTTTTACACAGTGGGGATTCCTCAACCGCACTGCTAAGTCTGGTGCTACAGATTAATAAAATAGGGATATTTTAGGGACTCTAGCCACAAGAGATTCTGCAGATGGTCAGGTCGTCAAACCAGCTATGTGATGAAATGACTTGATGTTTCTGGAACAGCACGCAGCATGCTGGAGGAACTCAGCAGGTCAGGCAGCCTCTATGGAGAGGAACAAACAAGGTGGCATTTCTGGCTGAGACCCTTCATCAGAGCCTGATCCATCTGTCTCTGCAATAGAACATACAACATAGGAAGGGCCTCGATCCAAAATGTTGACTGTTTATTCCCCTCCCTAGATGCTGCCTGACCCGCTGAGTTCCCTGCTAGCGAAGGAAAGGAGCACCTTACAGCCACCGCTCTGTGTAAAAAAATTACCTCTGACATCATACATGTACTTTCCTCCAATCATTATGCCCCCTGGTATTAGTCATTTCCACCTTGGGAAAAGTCTCCAGCTGTCCACTCGATCTCTGCCTCTGACCATCTTGTACACCTCTATCAAGTCACCTGGCATCCTCCTTCACTCCAAAGAGAAAAGCCCAATCTCAATCAACCTATCTCCACGAGACACGCTCTCTAATCCAGGCATAGACAGAGTGAACACATATTTTTTTCCCTAGGAGAGGGTGTTAAAACCCAGAGGGCATAGGTTTGAGGTGAGAGATTTAAAAGGTACGTCACAGTTGGGGTGCCATGGAAGCGTCATGGTTAGCGCTACACTATAGTTCACTTCTGGAGCCTTTACGTTTTCCACGTGACCACGTACGTTTCCTCCGGGTGTTCCGGATTCTTCCCACAGTCCAAAGACGTAATGGGTAGTGGGTTAATTGGTCATTGTAAGCTGTCCTGTGATTGGGCTGGGGTTAAATCAGCGGGTTGCTGGGTGCTGCAGCAAGGCCTGTTCTGCCCTGTATCTGTAAATAACTAAATAGAATCAGGCATCGCTTCTTCACACAAAGTGTGGTGAGAATTTCTGATGAACTGTCAGATATAGTGGCTGAGGTGGACACATAAATGTTTAAAAGCCATCTACATAAATATATGATAGGAGAGGTTTGTTTGTTTGTTTATTTATTTATTCATTTACAGTGTGGAACAGGCCGTTCCGGCCCTTGGAACCACACCGCCCAGCAACCCACCGATTTAACCCTCGCCTAATCACAGAGCAATTTACAATGGACTGTGGGAGGAAACCCACGCACTCACGGGCGGGACGTACAAACTCCTGACTGTAGACATGGGGATTGAACTCCAAACTCCGGAACAGCCTGAGCACAAGCCGTTACACTGTTGTGGCACCCATCGCAGGGCGACACAGACAGCATGGGCGGTTGGCACTGCAGGACATGGTGCCTCAAACAATTGTGAATCTCTGATGTACCAACAATGAAAAGCAGGTTAGAACATCAGCCAGGGTATGGTGGCACAGCATCGAGGGGCCAAATGGCCTTCTCCTGCTCCAGTTTCTTCTGAGCTCACCCTCTGCACAGCCTCGCTGAGCCACACCAACACACCTCAGGCTGAAATAAAACACATCGCTCTCCATCAAAGTCAAGGCAGTGGAGAGCAGACTGCTTAGTAAATATTTAATGAATGATGTATCTATAAAAGAACCCAACGTTGGGAATATCTTTAATTAAAGTAAGCTGAAGCCATAATTTTTCAGGAGAACAGGCCGCCTCTAGGTAGAGTTCAGCCACGGTTTTACTCTGAAGTGTTTTTCCTACATTACTATGGGAACAGGGAGTACAAACGCAGCAAGATCCCACAGTGCTATGCTATCTCCAGTACCTAATAAAATGACCACTGGTGTACGTTCATGTTCTTCTGCTGCTGTAGCCCATCACTTCAGGGTTCAATGTGTTTTGCATTCGGAGATGCTCTGCACACCTCTGTAGTAACACGTGGTTATCTGAGCTACTGTCACCTTCCTATCAGCTTGAACCAATCTGGCCATTCTCTAATCTCTCTCATTAACAAGACTCTTTCGATCACAGAACTGCTGCTTGCTGGATGTTTTTCGTTTCTCGCACTATCCTCTGTAAACTCTGGAGACTGTTGTGTGTGAAAATTCCAGGAGATCAGCAGTTTCTGAGATACTCAAACCACCCTATCTGGCACCAACAATCATTCTAAAGGGGAGGGTGAGCAGCCAGAAGTCTTGGTACATTTTGGCACCAATGACATAGGTAGGAAAGCTGAGGAGGTCCTGAAGAGACATTTTAGGGAGCTAGGTAGCGAGCTGAAAAGCAGGACTTCCAGGGTAGTAATCTCTAGATTGCTGACTATGCCAAGTACAAGTGAGGGTAAGAATAGAATGATTTGGCAGGTGAATGTGTGGCTGAGGAATTGGTGCAGGGTGCAGGGGTTGAGATTTATGGATTACTGGGGCCTCTGCTGGGGCAGGTATGACCTGTACAAAAGGGACAGGTTATACCTGAACGTGAAGGGGATCAGTATCCTTGAGGGCAGTACTCCCAGAGCTGTTCAGGAGAGTTTAAACTAATAAGGCAGGGGTTTGGGAACCAGAGTGATAGTGCTGGGGATAGGGTAGTTGGTTTACAACAGAGACAGTGTGTAGGGAGACTGCTAGCAAAGAGAGGCTGACAGAGCAAAACTGTAGTCAACAGGACGATTTGCAAATTAAAAAGCGGACAAAATCGAAAAGGGTGACTACAGGTCTGAAGGTGTTATATTTGAATGCACTCAATATCTGTAAATGAACTTGAAACACAGTTACAGATTGCCATGTATGACATAGTGGGAATCACTGAGTCATATCTGAAAGAAGATTATACCTCGGAACTTGATGTCCATGGATACACATTGTAGTGAAAGGACAGGCAGGTAGGCTGAGGGGGCGGCATTGCCCTGTTGGTAAGAAATTAAATGAAATCATTAGAAAGAGGTATCAAAGGGTCGGAAGGTGTTGAATCATTGTGGGTAGAGCTAAGGAACTGCAAGGGTTGAAAGACCCTGATGGGAGTTGTATACAAGCAATAGTAACGATGTGGCCTAACAAATTACAATGGGAGATAGAAAATGCACGGCAAAAGGACAATGTTACAATAGCCTTGGGGCTTTCAGTACGCGTTAGATTAGGAAAATCAGATAGTTGATGGATCCTAAGAAGGGGAATTTTTAGAATGCTTAATTGGTGGCTTTTTAGAGCAGCTCGTGGCTGAGCCCACTAAGGGATCCGTTATGCTGGATTGGGTGATGTGCAATGAACCAGAATTGATTAGAGAATTTAAGTTAAAAGAATCCTTAGAATCCTACCATCTGGTAGGTGCTACAGGAGCTTCTGCTCCCACACCAACAGGCACAGGAAAAGCTTCTTCCCTGAGGCTGTGACCCTGCTGAACCTCACATCACAGTGCTAAGCAGCATTGCACCCATATTGTGCTGTCTCAGTACTTTTATATTTGTGTGCTGTAGCACTTACTTTTTATTCGCAGTTATTTTGTAAATAACACTGTTCTTTGCATTTCTGGTTAGATGCCAACCGCATTTCATTGGCTTTGTATCTGTACTCGGCACAATGACGATAAAGTTGAATCTAAACTAATCTAATCTAATCTAGAGGAGAGGAGAAGATGGCGGCGCGACGCAGCTCGCAGCGGCCACTCCGGTGATGAATATCTGTTATCTGTCAAGTAGGGGCCGTGCACAATGCTGATTTGATGGGGACGGACGTGAGAGCATGGAGGAACATCTGGTGAAACTTCTGAAATGCCTGTTTCACTGCTGCTGCTACTGTGTGATCCGAAATCTCCGGAGGGGAAGGCCCCGAATCCTCGGCTTTGCTTGTTGCTCGGTGGCCGGGGCAGGGTCGAAGCGCTCGGCAGAGATGGTGCTCGGTGTCGGAGGGCTGGTTGGAGGCTCGAAGTTTTCGGACGGACTCAGAGTTGGCTGTGGTCGGGTGCTTCCAGGATGCTGCATCGGCAAGTTTGCGGCGCTGGAAGCTCATGGCAGGGAGAGTTTCTCCCTTCAACCGCCTGCGTGAGATGATGGGCTATTGGGACATTGAGACTTATTTTTACCGTGCCCATGGTCTGCTCTTATCAAATTACGGTATTGCTTTGCACTGTTGTAACTATATGTTATAATTATGTGGTTTTTGTCAGTTTTAGTCTTGGTCTGTCCTGTGGTTCTCTGATAGCGCACTGGAGGAACATTGTATCATTTCTTAATGCATGCATTTCTAAATGACAATAAATGAGGACTGAGTGTCCTCATAATCTAATCTAATCTAATCTAAAAAGTGATCATAATATGATAGAACTCACCCTGAAATTTAAGGAGAAGCTAAAGTCAGATGTGTTAGTATTACAGTGGAGTAAAGGGAATTACAGAGACATGAGAGAGGAGCTGGCTAAAACTGACTAGAAAGGAACACCGTCAGGGATGACGGCAGACCTGCCCTGGCTGGAATTTGGAAAAAACAGGATAAATACATCCCAAAGAGGAAGAAGTATTCTAAAGGCAAAATGACACAACCATGGCTAACAAGAGACGTCAAAGCCAACATTAAAGCCAAAGAGAGCAAAAATTAAAGGGAAGTTAGTGGATTGGGATGGTTTTAAAAAGCAACAGAAGGCAACTAAACAAGATGTTATGAAGTAAACTAGCCAATAATATTAAAGAGGATACCAAAGGTTCCTTCAGATAAATAAAGTTTAAAAGAGAGGCAAGAGTGACTATTAGACCACTAGAAAACGATGCTGGAGAGGTAGTAATGGGGGACAAGGAAATAGTGGATGAACTAAATAGGTATTTTTTGGAAGACACAAGCAGTATGGTGGAAGTTCGAGAGTGTCAGGGGGCTGAATAGTGTTGAAGTTGCCACTACTAGGGAGAAGGTTCTAGGGAAGCTGAAAAGTCTGAAGGTAGATAGTGACATAGACAAGATGGTGTACACCCCAGGGTTTTGAAAGAAGCGGCTGAAGAGATTGTTGCAGTGTTAGTAATGATCTTTCAATAATCATTAGATTCTGGAATGTTTCCAGAAGACTGGAAAATTGCAAATGTCACTCCACTCTTCAAGAAGGAGGAAGGCAGAAGAAAGGAAACTATGACACAAGAAAATCTGCAGATGCTGGAAATTCAAGCAATACACACAAAATGCTGGTAGAACACAGCAGGTCAGGCAGCATATATAGGAAGAGGTACAATCGACATTTCGGGCCGAGACGTTGACTGTACCTCTTCCTATAGATGCTGCCTGGCCTGCTGTGTTCTACCAGCATTTAGTGTGTGTTGAAAGAAAACTATAGGCCAGTTAGTCTGACCTCAGTGGTTGGGAAGATGTTGGAGTCAATTGACAAGGATGTGGTTTCGGGGTAGTTGGAGGCACATGATAAAATAGGCCATAGTCAGTGTGGTTTCCTCAAGGGAAAATCTTGCCTGACAAATCTGTTAGAATTTTTTGAAGAAATAACAAGCAGGATAGACAAAGAAGAATCAGTCAATGTTGTGCACTTGGATTTTCAAAAGGCCTTTGACAAGGTGCCACACACGAGGCTACATAACAAGTTAAGAACCTGTGGTATTACAAGAAAGATACTAGCATGGATAAAGCAGTGGCTGATTGGCAGGAGACAAAGAGTGGGAATAAAGGGAGCCTTTTCTGACTGGCTGCTAGTGATTAGTGGTGTTCCAAGGGGATCTGTGTTGGGACTGATACTTTTTACGTTATATGTCAATGATTTGGATGACGGAATTGATGGCTTTGTTGGAAAGTTTGCGGACAATATGAAGCTAGGTGGAGGGGTAGGCAGTTTTGAGGATGTAGAGACGCTATGGAAGGACTTAGACAGATTAGGACAATGTACAGAGAAGAGGCAGATGGAATACATAGCTGGGAAGTGTAAGGTCATACGCATTGGTAGACAATATAAAGGGGTAGATTATTTTCTAATTGGAGAGAAAATACAAAAATCTGAGGTGCAAGGAGACTTTGGAGTCCTTGTACAGGATTCTCTAAAGGTTAATTTGCAGGTTGAATCTGTGGTGAGGAAGGTAAATGTGATGTTAGCATTCATTTCGAGAGGACTAGAATATAAAAGCAAGGATGTGATGCTGACACTTTATAAAGTACTGGTGAAACCTCGCCTCGAGTATTGTGAGCAGTTTTGGGGCCTCTATTTAAGAAAGGGTGTGCTGACATTAAAGAGGGTTCAGAGAGATTCACAGAAATGATTCTGGGAATGAAAGGGTTACTATATGAGCAGTGATTGAAGGGCGGCCTGTACTCACTGGAATTTCAAATAAAGAGGGGATCTCATTGAAACCTATCAAATATTGAAAGGACGATAGAGTGCATGTGGAGCTGACGTTTCCTATAGTGGGAGAGTCTAGGACCAGTGCGCACAACCTCAGAATAGAGGGACATTCATTTAGAATGGAGATAAGGAGGAATTTCTTTAGCCAGAGGGTGATGAATCTGTAGAATTCATTGAAACAGTTGGCTGCAGAGGCCAGGTCATTGGTATATTTAAGGCAGAGGTTGATAGATTCTTGATTAATCAGGGTGTGAAAGGTTACGGGGAGAATGTGGGAGAATGGGATTGAGAAGGAAATGGATGAGACACGATGGGCTGAATGGCCTAATTCTGCTCCATTGTTTTATGGTATTACCTGGAGCATTGTTGCAGGAAACAGCATCCATCATCAGGGACCCCCACCACCCAGGACATGCTCTCTTCTCACTGCTGCCATCAGGAAGAAGGTACAGGAGACTCAGGACCCACACCACCAGGTTCAGGAACAGTTATTAACCCCTGAACCATCAGGAAGGTGGTACAGGAGCTTCAGGTCCCACACCGCCAGGTTCAGGAACAGTTATTACCCCTCAACCATCAGGAAGAAGCTACAGGAGCCTCAGGACCCACACCACCAGGTTCAGGAACAGTTATTACCCCTCAACTATCAGGCTGCTGAACCAGAGTGGATAACTTCACTCAACTTCACTCAGCCCAACACTGAACTGTTCCCACAAACTATGGACTCACTTTCAAGGACTCTTCATTTCATGTTCTCAATATTTATTGTTTATTTATTGACTATTATTTCTTTCTTTTTATATTTGCATAGTTTTTTTGAGCATGCCCTCAAGAAAGTGAATTTCAGTGTTGTAAGTGGTGGCATATAGACACTTTGAGAATAAACTCACTTTGAGCTTTCGAACTTTGAGGTCAGGCACCATCTCTGGAGGGGAATAAACAGTCCACATTTCAGGCTGAAACCCTTCATCAGGGTTTGTCCTCCAGCCTTGTGCATGTGTTACTCTCCATTTCCAGCATCTGAAGAATCTCCTGTGTTTATGAAGTGCAGTGCAGGTAGACGATAAGGTGCAAGACCATCATGAGGTAGATTCATAGAATCATAGAAACCTACAGCACATTACAGGCCCTTTGGCCCTCAATGTTGTGCCGACCATGTAACCTACTCTAGAAACTGCTTAGACTTTTCCTACCGCTTAACCCTCTATTTTTCTAAGCTTCATGTATCTAGAAACATAGAAACATAGAAAACCTACAGCACAATACAGGCCCTACGGCCCACAAAGTTGTGCCAAACATGTCTCTACCTTAGGACTACCTAGGCTTTACCCATAGCCCTCTATTTTTCTAAGCTCCATGTAGCCATCCAGGAGTCTCTTAAAAGACCCTATCGTATCCGCCTCCAACACCGCCGGCAGCCCATTCCATGCACTCACCACTCTCTGCGTAAAAAACTTATCTCCTGATATCTCCTCTGTACCTACTTCCAAGCACCTTAAAACTATGCCCTCTCATGCTAGCCATTTCAGCCCTGGGGAACAGCCTCTGACTATCCACACGATCAATGCCTCTCATTATCTTGTACACCTCTATCAGGTCACCTCTCATCCTCCATCGCTCTAAGGAGAAAAGGCCAAGCTCACTCAACCTATTCTTATAAAGCATGCTCCCCAATCCAGGCAACATCCTTGTAAATCTCCTCTGCACCCTTTCTATGGTTTCCACGTCCTTCCTGTAGTGAGACGACCAGAACTGAGCACAGTACTCTAAGTGGGGTCTGACCAGGGTCCTATATAGCTGCAACATTACCTCTCGGCTCTTAAACTTAAACCCATGATTGACGAAGGCCAATGAACCATATGCCTTCTTAACCACAGAGTCAACATGCATAGCAGCTTTGAGTGTCCTATAGACTCAGACCCCAAGATCCCTCTGATCCTCCACCCTGCCAAGAGTCTTACCATTAATGCTATATTCTGCCATCATATTTGACCTACCAAAATGAACTATCTGGGTTGAACTCCATCTGCCACTTCTCAGCCCAATTTTACATTGTGGCATCAGCAAATTTACTAACCCATCCCTCCACTTCCTCATCCAGGTCATTTATAAAAATCACAAAGAGTAGGGGTCCGAGAACAGAGCGTTGAGGCACACCACTGATCACCGACCTCCATGCAGAATATGACCCATCTACAACCACTCTCTGCCTTCTGTGGGCAAGCCAGTTCTGGACCCACAAAGCAAGGTCCCCTTAGATCCCATGCCTCCTTACTTTCTTAATAAGCTTTGCATGGGGTACCTTATCAAAACCCTTGCTGAAATCCATATACACTACATCTATGGCTCTACCTTCATCGATGTGTTTAGTCACATCTAAGAGTCTCCTAAAAGACCCTATTGTATCTGCATTCCATGCACCTACCACTCTCTGTGTAAAAAGCTTACCTCTGACATCCCCCCTGAACCTACTTCCAAGCAGCTTAAAACTGTGCCCTCTCATGTTAGCCACTTCAGCGCTGAGAAAATGCCTTTGGCTATCCACACGATCAATGCCTCTCATCGTCGTATACACCTCTTTCAGGTCACCTCTCATCCTCCATCACTCCAAGGAGAAAAGGCCGAGTTCACTCAACCTCTTCTCATAAGGCACACTCTCCAATCCAGGTAACATCCTGGTAAATCTCCTCTGCACTCTCTCTATAGTAGATTGGAAGATAATAGAGTCTGCCTTATCATGTAAAAGTTTCTCACAGCAGGATACTCGTTGTCCTCGACCCTGGTTATGTGTCATGGCAGATGCAATTTAACGTGGATAAATGTGAAGTTATCCACTTTGGTGGCAAAAATAGGAAAACAGATTATTATCTGAATGGTGGCCGATTAGGAAAAGGGGAGGTGCAACGAGACCTGGGTGTCATTATACACCAGTCATTGAAAGTGGGCATGCAGGTACAGCAGGCGGTGAAAAAGGCGAATGGTATGCTGGCATTTATAGCGAGAGGATTCGACTACAGGAGCAGGGAGGTACTACTGCAGTTGTACAAGGCCTTGGTGAGACCACACCTGGAGTATTGTGTGCAGTTTTGGTCCCCTAATCTGAGGAAAGACATCTTTGCCATAGAGGGAGTACAAAGAAGGTTCACCAGATTGATTCCTGGGATGGCAGGACTTTCATATGAAGAAAGACTGGATGAATTGGGCTTGTACTCGTTGGAATTTAGAAGATTGAGGGGGGATCTGATTGAAACGTATAAGATCCTAAAGGGATTGGACAGGCTAGATGCAGGAAGATTGTTCCCGATGTTGGGGAAGTCCAGAACGAGGGGTCACAGTTTGAGGATAGAGGGGAAGCCTCTTAGGACCGAGATTAGGAAAAACTTCTTCACACAGAGAGTGGTGAATCTGTGGAATTCTCTGCCACAGGAAACTGTTGAGGCCAGTTCATTGGCTATATTTAAGAGGGAGTTAGATATGGCCCTTGTGGCTACGGGGGGTCAGGGGGTATGGAGGGAAGGCTGGGGCGGGGTTCTGAGTTGGATGATCAGCCATGATCATAATAAATGGTGGTGCAGGCTCGAAGGGCCGAATGGCCTACTTCTGCACCTATTTTCTATGTTTCTATGTTTCTATACTCCTTAGTGCCCTACCGCTCACCATGTAAGTCCTATCTGGCTTGGTCCTCCAAAATTGCAACATCTCGCACTGGTTTGCATTAAATTCCATCTGACATTTTCAGCCCATTTTTACAGCTGGTCCAGATCCTGCTCTTCGCTGTCCACTACACCCCTCGAAATTTGCAATTTGCTGTTTCGTGGCAGCTATACGTTGCAATACATAATAATTTTAAAAGCTATAAATTACAGTAAGTATATCTCTGTGTATATTAAATTAAATTAACTCAGTAGTGCAAAAATAGTGTGCTGGTGTTCATGGGTTCATTGTCTGTCCAGACGTCCGTTCAATGGGGACATGTCGAATTAAGTTCTGCACAAAGCTGGCAGTCGAACATCTGCCTCCCAGAATCAACACGGTCCTCTGTACTTCCCCTTAAGTGGCTCTACTACTGAAGTTGTGCAAATACTCTGAATCATGTTTATTATCCTGATGTATGTTGAGAAATTTGTTGCTTTTATGGCAGGAGAACTGTGCAAAGACATAAAAATTACTATGAATGCAAATAAGGAAGTAGTGTTCCTGGATTGTCCAGGCAGAGGGAAAGATGTTTTTCATAAAATGTTGAGAGTGGGTCATCAGGTTCATGACCATAAGACCATGAGACATAGGAGCCGAATTAGGCACCCCCACCATTCTATCATGGCTGTTTTATAATCCTTCTCAACCCCATTCTCCTGCCTTCTCTCTGTAACGTTTGACACCCTGACTCATCAAGAACCTATCAACCTCCACCTTAAACCTACCCAAAGGCTTGACCTCCACGCCATCCGTGGCAAGGAACTTTCCCAGATTCACCACCCCCTGGCTAGAGAAGTTCCTCCTCGAATATCTCATCCCTGTTGATAGTAAACAGAAGAGAGCATGTCCCAGATGGAGAAGTTCCTTAACAATGGATACAATACAAAATGAATTAATAGTGCAATAGATGAATACTGAGGAAGAGTTCATGGGTTCGTTGTCCATTCAGAAATCTGATAGCAGAGGGGAAAAAGCTGTTCCTGAAACTCTGGGTGTGTGTCTTCAGGGAAAATTGCTACAGGGCTTTATAGGTGAGCCAGAAAGATGAAAGTTCTTATTGTCTAAATACATATATGTCACCATATACAACCCTGAGATTCATTTTCTTGTGGGCATACTCAATAAATCCAAGAAATATAATACAATCAATGAAAGATCACACCTAACAGGACGGACACAACCAATGGGCAAAAAACAACAAGCTGTGTGAACACAAAAAGAAAAAAAGCAAAATGATAATAAATAAATAAGCAATAAATGTTAAGAACATGAGATGAAGAGTTCTTGAAAGTGAGTCCAAATGTTGCATGTTCTGTGTTCTATGCTCTATGTTCTATATTCTACATTCCACGTTCTATGCTCTACGTTGCATGCTTTATGTTCTACATTCCATGTTGTATGTTGTATGTTCTGTGTTCTATGTTCTATGTTGTATATCCTGTGCTCTATGTTCTATATTCTATGTTGCATGTTCTATATTCTATGCTCTACATTGTATGTTCTATGTTCAATGTTCTGCATTGTATGTTCTACTTATGCAAAACCTGACAGATCTGTCAGCTTCATCAGACACAGTTTGCAAACGAACAACTTTCAATCTTTTTATCTCACAGCCTGTTTCCATGAATATTTATTTGCAGACCCATTGCGGCTTCTTAATATGCAAAAAGCTATGTGCACATCTCTGCATTGATAGATTAGAATAGTTAAAATCACAGAAGATGTTGATATTAGTTATGTGGGAGCTCTGAGCTGAGCTGACATTGATCATATATCTGGCAAGATGTGCTGGCAGCAATAACATCTATTTGTATTCATATACCACCTTCTGAACAGCCCAGTGTCAGTCACTGCCTACTGGGGCTGTTCTTCCTTAGACTTAAGCCGTGGTTTAATTCCTTCCCCAGTGAGATAGACATTACAGTACAGAGTCGTCCCTTCAGACCACGATATTGTGCCAACTGTTTAACCTATTCCAAAGTCAATCTAGCCCTCTGTCCCACATAAATGTCCATTTTTCTATCATCCATGTGCTCTAATGACCATAAATGACCCTAATGCTTCTGCGTCTACCTCCTCCCCTGGTAGTGTGTTCCATGTACCCACCACTCTGTGTAAAAACCTACCTCTGACATCCCCCTACACTTTCCTCCAATCACCTTAAAATTATGCCCTGGGAAAAGTCTCCGGCTGTCCACTGGATCTATGCCTCTTATCACCTTGTACACCTCTCTGGAGTTTATTTTCCCAGACATCAGGAGTGTGATGGGACAATCTGCGTAAAGCTTGGACGCCGTCGGGTATGGTAGTGTAGCGGTTGGCGTCATGCTTTACAGCACGAGCAACCCGGGGGTTCCCGCCGCTGTCTGTAAGGAGTCTATACGTTCTCTCCGTGACCTTGTGAGGTTCCTCCGGAGGCTCCGGTTATGTACAGGTGAGGCTTAGTGAATGGTGGGCACCATGATGGGCATTCTAAGTTGGCGCCACTGCGGGCTGCCCCCACCACATCCCCAGACTATGCTGGTCGTTGCTGCAAATGACGCATTTCACTGTGTGCTTTGATATTTCGGTGTAAATGATCAATATGATCGATATCAATATGTGTAACTAGGGGGCCGTGCACAATCCGGATTTGATGGGGACAGCCATGAAGCGCAGAGGAACATCTGGAGAAACTTCTGAAATGCCTGCTTCGCCGCCGCTGCTACTGTGCGATCGAGAATCTCCGGAGACGAAGCCCCCAAATCCTCGGCTTTGCGTATCGCCTGTTGCCGGGGCCGGGGTCGAAACGCCCGGCAGAGATGGTGCTCGGTGCTCGGTGTTGAAGAGGTGGTCGGAGGCTCAGAGTTTTCGGACGGACTCAGAGTCGGACTGTGGTCGGATGCTTTCGGGATGCTGCATCGGCAAGTTGGCGGCGCTGGAGGTTCACCGTCTGCGTGAGATGATGGGACTTTCGAGAGACCTTGAGACATTTACTGTGCCATGGTCTGTTCTTTTCAAATTATGGTATTGCTTTGCACTGTTGTAACTATATGTTATAATTATGTGGTTTTTGTTAGTATTTAAGTCGGTTTGTCACGTGTTTTCCTGATATCATTCTGGAAAAACATTTTTATCATTTCTTAATGCATGCATTACTAAATGACAATAAAAGGGGACTGCATGTCCTCATAATCATAATCATAAAAATGTGATAAATGAAGCTAATCTTTCGTCGTTAATGTGGGATGAAACTGGAGCTGCCACAGGAAACCCAGGTAGTCACAAGGAGAACATGCAGGGTGACGGAATTGAACTGGGTTGCTGGCACTGGAGTAGTGTTACACTAACCGCTATGACTTACAGCATTCCTGCATGGATAATCTGCCTGGAAGGACTTTGTACGTTCTTGCCACGGCCACATGGGTTTCCGCCCGCATTCCAAAGGTGGATGGGTTAGTGGCCACATGGGTGCAATTGGATGGCGTGGACTCACTGGGCCGGAAAGGCCAGTAACTGTGAAGGATCTCTAAGTACTAAGCAAGCCACTTGACCACCTCCCAGACACTTGCAACGTTTCAGGAACAGCTTCGTCCCCTCCAGCAGAAGATCTCTAAATGGACAATAAACACATGAATACTACCTCACTATTTTTTCTCTTTTTGTAAATTTATTTTTAATGTATACTTTACATTGTAATTTATAGTTTTTATTATTATGTACTGCACCGTACTGCTGCCACAAAACAACAAACTTCACAACCTCCACCACCCAGGACACGCTCTCTTCTCACTGCGGCCATCAGGAAGAAGGTACAGGAGCCTCAGGACCCACACCACCAGGCTCAGTAACAGTCATTACCCCTCAATCATCAGGCTCTTGGGGATAACTTCACTCAACTTTACTTGCCCCATCACTGAACTGATAAATACTACCTCTGACCCTAAACGTTCTTCCACTCAACATAAACGGATGTCCTCTGCTGCCCTGAGAAAAATGTCTCTGTTGTTTCCAGACAAAAAAAAGACCCCAGATCTGTCCAGCTTATCCCTATAGCTCATCCTGGTGAACCTCTTCTGCACCCTCTCCAAAGCCTCACATCCTTTCTATAACAGGGCGACCAGAACTGCATGCAATACTCCAGATGCAGCCTAACTAGAGTTTTATAAAGTTGGCATCATAACTCCTGACTTTTGAACTCAATGCCTCGACTAATAAAGCCAAGCATCTCAGGGGATCTATCCTGGTGCCAGTATATTCATGCAATTATAAAGAACATACCAGTAGCTACATTTCACTAGGAGTTTGAGGAGATATGCAGGTCAACTTGCCGGTTGAGTTAGTGGTAAGAGAGGGAAGGCAAGTGCAATATTAGCATACGCTTTGAGGATGCTTGAATATAAAAGTAAGGATGTAATGCTGAGGCTTGATAAGGTGTTGGTCAGACCACACTTGGAGTATCGTCAGCAATTTTGGGCACCTTATCTAGAAAGGATGTGCTGGTATTGGAGGGGGTCCTGAGAATGAAAGGATTAACATATGAAGAGTGTTTGATGTCTCTGGGCCTGTACTTGCTAGAGTTTAGAAGAATGATGGGGGAATCTCATTGAAACCTATGGAATATTGAAAGGACTAGAAGGTGTGGATGTGGAGAGGAGGTTTCCTATAGTGGGGGAGTCACGGACCAGAGGGCACAGCCTCAGAATAGAGGGATGTCCACTTAGAAAAGAGATGAGGAGGAATTTCTTTAGCCAGAGAGTGGTGAATCTGTGGAATTCATTGCCACAGATGTCTGTGGAGGCCAAGTCATTGGGTACATTTAAAGCGGAGGTTGATAGGTTCTTGATTAGTCAGGGCATCAAAGGTTTCTGGAGAATAGGGTTGAGAGGGATAATAAATCAGCCATGATGGAAACTCAATGTGTGAATAGCCTAATTCTGATTCTTAGATCTTGTCGTTTTATATCCTTGGGAATTTGAGGAGATTTGGTTTTTCACCAAAGACTCTCACAAGTTTCTACAGATGTACCATGGAGAGCATTCTGACTGGTTGAACCACCACCTGGTATGGAGACGCCAATGCAGAGGGCCAGAAAAGGTTGCCAAGGGTTGTCAGCTCCATCGTGGGCACGAGGCTCCCCTGCGTCGAGGACATCTTCAAAAGACAACACCTCAAGAAAACTGCATCCAGCATGAAGAACCCCATCACCCAGGACATTCACTCCTCTCATTGCTACTATCAGGGAGGAGATACAGTATCCCGAAGATCCACACTCAACATTTTAGGAACAGCTTCTTCCCCTCCGCCATCAGATTTCTGAACAGCTCATGAACATGACCTCACTATTTTGGTCTACATTTCTCCTCACCTGCCCCCGGGGCCCCTCCTCCTTTTCTTTCTCCCGTAGCCCACTCTCCTCTCCTGTCAGATTCCTCCTCAGTCAGCCTTTTATCTTTCCCCGTCACCTGGTCTCATCTATCACATTCTAGCTAGTGCTCCTTTTCTCCCACCACCCTCTTCATTTGGCACCTTCTCCCTTGCTTCTCAGTATTGACGAAGGGTCTCGGCCGGAAACGTCGACTGCTTATTCCTCTCCATAGATGCTGCCTGGCCTGCTGAGTTCCTCCAGCATTTTGTGTGAGTTGCTCTGGATTTCCAGCATTTGCAGAATCCCTAGTGTCTGTTACTTCTTAAAAAAAAGTACTTTGTTATGTATCACACGGTAATCCTACGTGGGCAGGTGGCCAAGTGGTTAAGGCATTGGACTAGTGACCTGAAGGTTGTGAGTTCAAGCCCCAGACGAGGGAATGTGTTGTGTCCTTGAGCAAGGCACTTAATCACACATTGCTCTGCGATGACACCGGTGCCAAGCTGTATGGGTCCTAATGCCCTTCCCTTGGACAACATTGGTGTCGTGGAGAGGGGAGACTTGCAGCATGGGCAACTGCTGGTCTTCCATACAACCTTGCCCAGGCCTGCGCCCTGGAGAGTGAAGGCTTTCCAGGCGCAGATCCATGGTCTTGCAAGGCAAACGGATGCCTTTACTTTTTTACATGGTAATCCAGCCTCAAAACAACAATTTCATGACATATGTCAGTGATAATAAAACATTGTGATTCAGTCAGCACCCAATGGACTTGGACCCTGAGATCCCTCTGCACATCAACACTGTTAAAGGGTTTGTTGTTAACAGTGTACTGTTGTGTTCAGTGTCTAATGTAGGGCTGCCTCTCACTGCTCCCTGGTAGATAGTGAAATACTATCCTGGAAATGACACGGAGTTCACAGTCTATCTTCCACCCAAGTTGCTTCCTGTAGATAAGACCGACGCCTCGTAAGCTGCTGCTCCTGATAATGTCCTCATGTCTCCGGTAAAATGAAGCTGTTGGCAGGACTCAAAAGCCAAGTACGTAATGTTGAGGCTTCATGAGTATTCAGTTGGAGTATTGTGAGCAGTTTTGGGCCTCTTATCTGAGAAAGGACATGCTGACACTGGAGATGGTTCAAAGGAGGTTCACGAAAATGATTCTGGGTTTGAAAAGCTTGTCATACGAGGAGCATTTAATGGCTCTGGGCCTGTACTGGCTGGAATTCAGCAGAATGAGGAGTGAATCTCATTGAAATCGATTGAATGTTGAAAAGCTTCAATAGAGTGGATGTGGAGAAGATATTTCCTGTAGTTGGGAAGTATAAGAATGGAGAACACAGCCTCAGAATGCAGCGACATTCATTTAGAACGGAGATGAGAAGGAATTTCCTTAGCTGGAAGGTGGTGAATCTGTGGAATTCATTGCCACAGGCAGCTGTGGAGGCCAGGTCATTGTGTATATTTAAAGCAGAGGTGGATTAGACAGGGTATGAAAGGAAGGCAGGAGATTGGGGCTGAGAAGTGGACCAGCCATGATGAAATGGCAAAGCAGACTGGATGGGTCAAATGGCCTAAAGCTGCTCTTGTATCTTATGGTCTTCCGGTCAATGCTGGAGTGGGTCTGTCAACAGCAAGCCAGTTTATTTCAAATCCTCTTTATATCAGGATGCATCGGGAGATAGACTCAGAAAGTTTCATGGCCCATAAAACAAAGGAGCAGAGTTAGGTTATTCATCCCATTGAGTCTGCTCCACCATTCCATCATGGTTGATTTATTACCCCTCTCAAACCCATTCTCCTGCCTTCTCCCTGTATCCTTTGACATGCTGACCAATCAGGAACCTATCAACCTCCACATTAAATATACTCAGATTCACCATCCTCTGGCTAAAGAAATTCCTCCTCATCTCTGGGTTAAATGGATGTCCCTCAAGTGCAAGAACTCAGATTTCTGGATAATTGAGACCTCTTCTAGGGCAGGTGGGACCTGGACGGGTTGCACTTGAATCGGAGGGGGACCAATATTCTTGTGGGCAGGTTTAATAGAACAGATGGGAGTGGTTTAAACTACTATGATGGGGCAATGAGAACCAGTATGATAGAGCTGAGGATGAGCCAGCAGGTTTACAAGCAGATGATGGGTGTAACATGAATGTAAGGAAGGACAAGCCAATGACTGGGTACAAATACAGGCAGAGCAAAGAGTTAAATTGTACCACAGAGACAAAATTCAAAAGGGTGAAGAGTGCAGGACTGAAGGTGCTGGATTTAAATGCGCATAGCATTCAGAATAAGGTAGACAAACTAGTGGTGCAATTAGAGATTGGTCAGTATGACATTATGAGCATCACTGGGTCATGGCTGAAAGAAGGCCATAGTTGGGAGTGTAACTTCTCCAACTTCCGGTATATGAACATAGAATTATCCAACTTCCAGTAATTCCCTCCCTCTCCCTTCCCCTATCCCTATGTCACTCTGCCCCCTCCCCCAGCTGCCTACCACCTCCCTCTTGGTTCTGCCTCCTTCTACTACCCATTGTGTTTTCCCCTATTCCTCCTTCACCTTTCCTGCCTATCACCTCCCTGCTTCCCCTCCACCACCCCTTTATCTTTCCCCTTATGGTTTTTTCACCTGGAACCTACCAGCCTTCTCCTTCCCACCCTCCCCCACCTTCTTTATAGGGCCTCTGCCCCTTCCCCCTACAGTCCTGACGAAGGGTTCCGGCCCGAAACGTCAACCAATCGTTTCCACAGATGCTGCCCGACCTGCTGAGTTCCTCCAGCGTGGTGTGAGTGTTGCTTTGACCCCAGCATCTGCAGAGTATTTTGTGTTAAGGATATACTTTGTAGCGAAAGGATAGGTGTAGGTAGTGGTGTGGCTCTGTTGGTAAGAGATGGAATTATATCTTTAGAAAGAGGTAACATAGGGTCAGAGAATGTCGAATCTTTGTGGGTGGAGTAATGAAGCTGCAAAGATAAAGAAAAAACCATTATGGGAATCATATATAGGCCTCCAAATAGTAGCCAAGATGTGGGGTTCAGGTTGCAAAGGCAACTGGAAAAGGCATGTAAAAAGGATAATGACACAATTGTAATGGGGAACTTCGATATGCAAGGGGATTGGGAAAATCAGGTTGGTGTCAGAGGGAATTTGTTGAATGCCTATGAGATGGCTTTTTAGAGCAACTTGTGTTTGAGACCGCTCGGGGAAAAGTTATCTTAGATTAGGTGTTGTGTATTAACCCAGAGCTTGAAAGGGAGCTGAACGTAAAGGAACTGCAAGGAGGCAGTGATCATAACATGATTGAATTCGTGCTACAATTTGAGAGGGAGAAACATAAGTCACATGTATCAGTATCACAATGGAATAAAAGGAATTACAGAGGCATGGGAGAGGAACTTATCCAGGCGGATTGGAGTGGGATATTGGTGGGGATGACGACAGAGCAGAGATGGCTGAAGTTTCTGGGAATCAATCACAAGGCACAGGATAGATATGTCCCACAGAGTAAGTAGTTCTCAAATGGCAGGGTAGGCAACCTTGGTTGACAAAGGAAGTTAAGGACTGCATAAAAGCCAAGGAAAGGGCATATAATGTAGCAAAAGTGAGTGAGAAGTTGGATGATTGGGAAGCTTTTAAAATCCAACAAAAGGGAACTTAAAAAGCTATGAGAAGGGAAAAGATGAAATATGAGGGCAGACTAGCCAAAAATATAAAGTAGGATACCAAAACTTTTTCAGTTATGTAAAGAGTAAAAGGGAGGTGAGAGTTGATATTGGACCACTGGAAAATGATGCTGGTGAGGTAGTAATGGGGGACAAAGAAATGCTAGGTGAACTTAACGGATACTTTGCACCTGCCTTCACTGTGGAAGACACTAGCAGTGTGACAGATGTGTGTGAGTGTCAGGGAGCAGGAGTGAGTGCCATTGCTATTTCAAAGGAAAAAGTTCTAGGCAAACTCAAAGGTCTAAGTGTGGATCAGTCATCTGGGCCAGATGGACTACATTCTAGAGTCCTGAGAGAGGTTGCTGAAGAGATATCAAATGCATTAATCATGATCTTTCAAGAATCACTTTATTCTGGCGTGGGCCTGGAGGACTGGAAATTGCAAATGCCATTCCACTCTTTAAGAAGGGCGGAACCAAATAAAGAAAATTATAGGGCAGTTAGCCTAATCTAAATGGTTGTGAAAGTATTGGAGTCTTTTATTAAGGATGAGGTCTCGAGGTACTTGGACACTAATAATAAAAGAGGTCAAAGTCAGCATGGTTTCTGTAAAGGGAAATCTTGCCTGACAAATCTGTTAGAGTTCTTCGAAGATGTAATAAGCTGGGAGGACAAAGGTTCCGCACATGAGGCTGCTTAACAAGATAAAATCCTGTGGTGTTACAGGAAAGATACTGGCATGGATAGAGGAATGGCTGACAGGCAGGAGGCAGCGAGTGGGAATAAAAGGGGCCTTTTCTGGTTGGCTGCCAGTGACTGGTGGTGTTCCTCAGGGGTCAGTATTGGGACCGCTACTTTTCACATTGTTTGTCAATGATTTGAATAATTGAATTGATGGCTTTTGTGGCAAAGTTTGCAGATGATATGAAGATAGGTGGAGGGGTAGGTAGTGCTGAGGAAGCAATGTGATTGCGGCAGGACTTAGACAAATTGGAAGAATGGGCAAAAAAGTGGCAGATGGATTACAGTGTTGGGAAATGTATGATGATGCATTTTGGTAAAAGGAACAATACTGCAGACTACTATCTAAATGTGGAGAAAATTCAAACATCAGAGGTGCAGAGGGACTTGGGAGTCCTTGTACAAGACTCCCAGAAGGTTAATTTGCAGGTTGGGTCTGTGGTAAAGAAGGCAAATGCAATGTTGGCATTCATTTCAAAGGGAATAGAACATAAAAACAAGGAGATAATGCTGAAGCTTTATAAGACACTAGTCAGGCTGCACTTGGAGTATCATCAACAGTTGTGGGCACCATATCTCAGAGAGGATGTGTTGTCATTGGAGAGAGTCCAGAGGAGGTTCAGGAAGATAATTCCATGAATGAAGGGGTTAACATATGAGGAGCGTTTGGCAGCTTTTGGTCTGTACTCACTGGAATTTAGGAGAGTGCATAGGGGTCTCATTGGAGCCTACCAAATATTAAAAGGACTAGATAGGCTGGATGTGGAGAGGATGTTTCCTATGGTGGGGGTGTCCAGAACTAGAGGGCACAGCCTCAAAATTGAGGGGTGACCTTTTAGAACAGAGGTAAGGAGGAATGGTTTAGCCAGAGAGAGGCGAATCTGTGGAATGCTCTGCCACTGACTGCGGTGGAGGCCAAGTCTGTGGGTATATTTAAGGAGCTGTGTATCTAACTTGTGGTATCCCTGTCCTGGGACAGTGTGGAGAGGACACCCTGCAGTGAATTTTATTTTGTGTCTGACTGGGCTAGTCCCTATCCTGGAACTGTGTACAGGGACAGTATCTGACACCTCCCAGAGTGGCTGAGAGTGAAAGTCCCATTAGAATCCAAATTTTCTCTGATCTGCGAGTCACCGACAGATACTGATACAGAACCAATCGCATTGACAGATGCAATTTAGACATTATAAACAGTTATAACACAAATAGTTTACAGGTGTCCCGGGAACATGGGAGATTAGATTATCACCTGCTACTGATAACCAGTAGCAGTGACCTCAGAATGTTTCCTAAACACAAGAGATTCTGCAGACTCGGGGAAATCCAGGGCAACACACACTGAACACTGGGGGAACTCAGCAGGTCAGGCAGCACCCAGGGAAATGAATAAACAGTCGATGTTTCAGGCAGAGACCCTTCATCAGAACAGGAAAAGAAAGGGAGAAAAAGCCAGCATAAAAAGGTTTTTGTGAACATGCTGCCACACAGGGAAGTACTAGCATTTCTGTGTCCCAAGGGATGCCCGATTTTTATTTAGAGATACAGACGGTATGTACAGCCCAATAAGCCCATGACCCCCAGAATTACACCCATGTGAAAAATTAACCGGCTACCCCTACATCTTTAGACTGTGGGAGAAAACCAGAGCACCTGGAGGAAACCCACATGGTAATGAGAAAAATGTACAAACTCCTCAGAGAAAGCAGCAGCAATTGAACCCGGGTCACTGGCATTGTAATAAGGTCACATTAACCACTGTAATATCATCACGTCAACGTCTACAATAGCATCATGCCAGCCTCTGTAATAGTGTCACACCAACCTCTGTAATAGTGTCACATCAGCTTCTATGATTAGTGTCACATCAGCTTCTATGATTAGTGTCACACCAACTGCTGTAATAGTGTCACACCAGCCTCTGTAATAGTGTCACACCAACTGCTGTAATAGTGTCACACCAGCTGCTGTAATAGTGTCACACCAGCCTCTGTAATAGTGTCACACCAGCCTCTGTAATAGTGCCACACAAACTTCTGTAATAGTGTCACACCAATCTCTGTAATAGTGTCACACCAATCTCTGTAATAGTGTCACACAAACTTCTGTAATAGTGTCACACCAATCTCTGTAATAGTGTCACACTAATCTCTGTAATAGTGTCACACCAATCTCTGTAATAGTGTCACACTAACTGTTATGCTGACATGGCACCCTTATTGTAAATCCTTCAAGTGGTTATTGAGGAACACAAGATCAGAGAGCAGGCCGTTCAGCTCCTCAGTTACACCATAAAACAGAAGACAATAAAATTTAGGAGCAGGAT
The DNA here is from genome assembly GCF_963921235.1 of Mobula hypostoma. Lineage (NCBI taxonomy): Eukaryota > Metazoa > Chordata > Chondrichthyes > Myliobatiformes > Myliobatidae > Mobula > Mobula hypostoma. Next base: position 13,701,560 of record NC_086103.1, on the reverse strand, counting down.
TAGGCTACTTGGCCTAATAAGATTTAGGATTAGGATTAGGCCCAGCGAGTCATCTCCACCATTTCATCATGGTGGATCCAATTTTCCTGCCCCAACCTCCTGCCTCCTTTCCGTAACCCTTCATGCCCTGACTAATCAAGAATCTATCAACCTCTGCCTTAAATATACATAAAGACTTGGTCACCACAGCTGCCTGTGGCAGCGAATTCCGAAGATTCGCCACTCTCTGGCTAAAGAAATTTCTCCATTCTAAAAGGACACCCCTGTACTCTGAGGCTGTGTCCTCTGGTCTTAGACTCTCCCGCCATAGGAAACATCCTCTCCAAGTCCACTCTATCAAGGCCTTTCATCATTCTATAGGTTTCAATGTGGTCGCCTCTCATTCTTCAGAACCCCAGCAAATAGGGGCCCAGAGCCATCAAACACTCTTCATATGACAAGCCATTCAATCCTGGAATCATTTTTGTGAACCTCCTTTCAACCCCTCTCTAGTTACAGCACATCTTTTCTAAGGTAAAGGGGCCCAAAACTACTCATAATACTCCAAATGAGGCCAGAGCAGTGCTTTATAAAGTCTCAACGTAACATCCTTGCTTTCATATTCTAGTCCTCTTGAAATGAATGCTAACATCACATTTGCCTCCCTCACCACAGACTCAACCTGCAAATTAACCTTCAGGGAATCCTGCACCGGGACTACCAAGTCCCCTCGCACCTCAGTTTTTTTGTATTTTCTCTCCATTTAGAAAATAGTCAACTCTCTCGTTCCTTCTACCAAAGTGCTTGACCATACACTTTCCAACACTGTACTCCATCTGCATTTCTTTGCCCGTTCTCCTAATCTGTCTGAGTGTCCTTCTGCAGCCTCTCTATTTCCTCAAAACTACCACCTGCTCCTCCTATCTTCATACCATCTGCAGACTTTGCAACAAAGCCATCAATTCTGTCATCCAAATTATTGGCAAGGACGTTGTCTGGATTGGGGAGCATGCCTTATGAGAATAGGTTGAGTGAACTCGGCCTTCTCTCCTTGGAGCGACAGAGGATGAGAGGTGACCTGATAGAGGTGTACAAGATAATGAGAGGCATTGATTGTGTGGATAGTCAGAGGCTTTTCCCCAGGGCTGAATTGGCTAGCACAAGAGGGCACAGTTTTAAGGTGCTTGGAAGGAGGTACAGAGGAGATATCAGGGTAAGTTTTTTACACAGAGAATGGTGAGTGCGTGGAATAGGCTGCCGGCGACGGTGATGGAGGTGGATACAATAGGGTCTTTTAAGAGACTCCTGAACAGGTATATGGAGCTCAGAAAAATAGAGGGCTATGAGTAACCCTAGGTAATTTCTCAGGTAAGGACATGTTCGGCACAGCTTTGTGGGCCAAAGGTCCTGTATTGTACTGTAGGTTTTCTATGTTTCAATGTTTTTTATAACATAAAAGGAATCAGTCCCAACACAGACCCCTTTGGAACACCACCAGTCACCGGCAGCCAACCAGAAAAGGATACCTTTATTCCCACTCTTTGTCTCCTGCCAATCAGCCACTGCTTTACCCATCCTAGAATCATTCCTGTAATACCATGGGCCTGTAACTTGTTAAGCACCCTCATGTGTAGCACCTTGTCATAGGCTTTCTGAAAATCCAAGTATACAACATCCACCAAATCTCCTTTGTCTATCCAGCTTGTTATTTCTTCAAAGAATTCCAAAAGATATGTCAGGCAAGATTTTCCCTTGAGGAAACCATGCTGACTACGGCCTATTTTATCATGTGCCGCCAAGCATCCCGAAACCACATCCCAAGCAATCAGCTCCAGCATTTTCCCAACCACTGAAGTCAGACCGACTGGCCTATAACTTCCTTTCTTCTGCCTCTCTCACTTCTTGAAGAGTGAGTGGACTGACATTTGCAATTAACACACATAAAAAATGCTGGGAACGCAGCAGGCCAGGCAGCATCTATAGGAAGAGGTACAGTTGACGTTTCGGGCTGAGACTCTCTTCCGGAACTATTCCTAAATCTAGTGTTTCCTGAAAGATCATAACTAACGCCTCCACAATCTCTTCAGCCACATCTTTCAGGACGCTGAGATGTATACAATCTGGGCCAGGTAATTTATTTACCTTCAGACCTTTCAGTTTTCAAGAACCTTCTCCCTGATAATGGCAACTTCACATGCTCCAGCCCCCTGACACTCTTGAACTTCCTACACACTGTTGGTGTCTTCCACAGTGAAGACTGATGCAAAATATTTATTCAGTTCATCCACCATTTCATTGTCCCCCATTACTACCTCTCCAGCATCGTTTTCCAGCAGTCCAAAGTCCTCTCTCAGCTTTCTTTTACATTATATTTTTTTCCGAAGGAACTTTTGGTATCCTCTTTAATATTATTGGCTAATGTATTTTGTATTCCATCTTTACCTCCATAATGACTTTCTTAGTTGCCTCCTGTTGGTTTTTAAAAGCTTCCCAATTCTCTAACTTCCTAATTTTGCTCTATTATATGCCCTCTCTTTATGCTGGTTTTGACTTCTCTTGTCAGCCACAGTTACGTCATTTTTCCTTCAGAATACTTCTTCCTCTTTGGGATGTATGTATCCTGCACCTTCCAAATTGCTCCCAGAAATTCCATTGCTGCTCTGCTGTCATCCCTGACAGTGTTCTTTTCCAGTCAGTTTTAGCCAGCTTCTCTCTCATGTTCCGTAATTCCCTTTATTCCACTGTAGAACTGATACATCTGACTTTAGTTTTTCCTTCTCAAACTTCAGGGTGAATTAGATCGTACTATGATCACTTGCCCATAAGGGTTCTTTTGCCTTAAGCTCTCTAATCAACTCCAGTTCATTGCACAACACCCAAACCAGAATAGCAGACCCTGTAGTGGGCTCAACCACGAGTTGCTCTAAAAAGCCATCTCATAGGCACTCTAGATATTCCCCCTCCTGAAATCCAGCACCAACCTGATTTTTCCAATCTATCTGCATATTGAAATTCCCTGTGACAATTGTAACATTGCCCTTCAAGCATGCATTTTCTATTTCCCTTTGTAATTTGTCGGCCTCATCCTTACTACTGTTTGGGGGGGGTGGGGTCTGTATATAACTTCCATCACAGTCTTTTTACCCTTGCAGTTCCTTAGCTCTATCCATGATGATTCAACACCTCCTGCCCCTATGTCACCTCTTTCTAATTATTATTGACAGTGGGAAAGTGTGTATGGAACCAGGGGAAATAGCGGAGGTACTTAATGAATACTTTGCTTCAATATTCACTAAGGAAAAGGACTTTGGCGATTGTAGGGATGACTTGCAGTGGACTGAAAAGCTTGAGCATGTAGATATTAAGAAAGAGGATGTGCTGGAGCTTTTGGAAAGCATCAAGTTGGATAAGTCACCAGGACCGGGTAGGATGTACCCCAGGCTACTGTGGGAAGCGAGGGAGGAAATTCCTGAGCCTCTGGCAATGATCTTTGAATCATCAATGGGGACGGGAGAGGTTCCGGAGGATTGGAGGGTTGCGAATGTTGTTCCTTTATTCAAGAAATGGAGTTGGGATAGCCCAGGAAATTATAGGCCAGTGAGTCTTACTTCAGTGGTTGGTAAGTTGATGGAGAAGATCCTGAGAGGCAGGACTTATGAACATTTGGAGAGACATAATATGATTAGGAATAGTCAGCGTGGCTTTGTTAAAGGCAGGTCATGCCTTAAGAGCCTTATTGAATTTTTTGAGGATGTGACTAAACACATTGATGAAGGTACAGCTGTAGATGTAGTATATATGGATTTTAGCAAGGCATTTGATAAGGTACCCCACGCAAGGCTTATTAAGAAAGTAAGGAGGCATGGGATCCAAGGGGACATTGCTTTGTGGATCCAGAACTAGCTTGCCCACAGTAGGCAAAGAGTGTTGTAGACGGGTCATATTCTGCATGGAGGTTGGTGACCAGTGGTGTGCCTCAGAGATATGGTCTGGGACCCCTACTCTTTGTGATTTTTATAAATGACCTGGATGAGGAAGTGGAGGGATGGGTTAGTAAGTTTGCTGATGACACAAAGGTTAGGGGTGTTGTGGATAGTGTGGAGGGCTGTCAGAGGTTACAACGGGACATTGATAGGATGCAAAACTGGGCTGAGAAATGGCAGATGGAGTTCAATCCAGATAAGTGTGAGGTGGTTCAATTTGGTAGGTCAAATAGGATGGCAGAATATAGCATTAATGGTGAGACTCTTGGCAGTGTGGAGGATCAGAGAGATCTTGGGGTCCGAGTCCATAGGACACTCAAAGCTGCTGTGCAGATTGACTCTGTGGTTACAAGTTGGCCTTCATCAATTGTGGGATTGAGCTTAAGAGCCGAGAGGTAATGTTCCAACTATATAGGACCCTGGTCAGACCCCACTTGGAGTACTGTGCTCAATTCTGGTTGTCTCACTACAGGAAGGATGTGGAAGCCATAGAAAGGGTGCAGAGGAGATTTACAAGGATGTTGCCTGGATTGGGGAGCATGCCTTATGAGAATAGGTTGAGTGAACCTGGCCTTTTCTCCTTGGAGAAAAAGGAGTATGAGAGGTGACCTGATAGAGGTGTACAAGATAATGAGAGGCATTGATCGTGTGGATAGTCAGAGGCTTTTTCCCTGGGCTGAAATGGCTAGCACAAGAGGGTATAGTTTTAAGGTAAACAACAGGAATTCTGCAGATGCTGGAAATTCAAGCAACATACATCAAAGTTGCTGGTGAACGCCCTGACGAAGGGTCTCGGCCTGAAACGTCGACTGCACCTCTTCCTATAGTTTTAAGGTACTTGGAAGTAGGTACAGAGGAGATGACAGGGTTAAGTTTTTTACACAGAGAGTGGTGAGTGCGTGGAATGGGCTGCTGGCGGTGGTGGAGGAGGATACGATAGGGTCTTTTAAGAGACTCCTGGATGGCTACATGGAGCTTTGAAAAATAGAGAGCTATGGGTAAAGCCTAGGTAGTTCTAAGGTAAGGGCATGTTCGGCACAGCTTTGTGGGCTGAAGGTCGTGTACTGTGCTGTATGTTTTCTATGTTTCTATTTGCTTTCATTTTTGACCATCAGAGCCATGCCATCTCCTCTGTCCTCCTGCTGATCATTCCGATACAATGTGTATCCTTGGACATTGAACTCCCAGCTATAACCTTCTTTCAGCCATGATTCAGTGATGCCTACAATATCATACCTGCCAATCTGCAACTGTGCTACAAATTCATCGACCTTATTCTGTATACTTTGTACCTTCAGTCCTGTATTCACCCTTTTCAATTTTGTCCACCTTCTACAATGCAACTCATCCTGTTGACTATAATTTTGCCAGATCATCTGTTTCTCCTTGCCAGGAGTCTCACTACACATTGCCTCTGTTTGTAATTCAATTACTTCATCTTCAACACTATCACTCTGGTTCCCATCTCCCTGCCGAATTATTTAAACCCACCCGAACAACTCTAACCAACCTGCCCACAAGGATATTGGATGCCCTCTGGTTCAGGCATAACCCATCCCCTTTGTACAGGTCATACGAGTCTGTGGTGGCCAGTGCTATCATGTTTGCTGTTGTGTGCTGGGGCAGCAGGCTGAGGTTCACAGACACCAACAGAATCAACAAACTCATCCGTAAGGCCAGTGATGTTGTGGGGATGGAACTGGACTCTCTGACGGTGGTGTCTGAAAAGAGGATGCTGTCCAAGTTGCATGCCATCTTGGACAATGTCTCCCATCCACTACATAATGTACTGGTTGGGCACAGGAGTACATTCAGCCAGAGACTCATTCCACCGAGATGCAACACAGAGCGTCATAGGAAGTCATTCCTGCCTGTGGCCATCAAACTTTACAACTCCTCCCTTGGAGGGTCAGACACCCTGAGCCGATAGGTTGGTCCTGGACTTATTTCATAATTTCCTGGCATAATTTACATATTACTATTTAACTATTTATGGTTTTATCACTATTTAATTATTTAAGGTGCAACTGTAATGAAAACCAATTTCCCTCGGGATCAATAAAGTATAACTATGACTATACCTTCCCCAGAAGAGATCCCAATGATCCATAAATCTGAACCTCTGCCCCCGTTTCCATATTTTACCATGCTGTGGGGCCACATATGTGTCAGATGTCAGAAATCTTGAACAACACACACGAAATGCTGGAGGAACTCAGCAGATCATGGAAAGCATCTATGGAAATGAATACTGTACACAGTCAGTGTTTTGGACCAAGTCCTTTATCAGGACTGGAAAGGAAGAGGAAAGAATCCAGGTTGAGAAGGTGGGGGTGAGGGGGAGGATTACAAGCTGGCAGATGATAGGTGAGGGAGAAGGTAGGTGGGTGGGTGGGGGAGCCAGCATGGATGAAGTGAGAAGCTGGGAGGTGATAGATGGAAGAGGTAAAAGACTGAAGAAGGAGGAATCTGATAGCAGAAGAGAGCAGACCATAGGAGAAAGGGAAGGAGGGCGGAACCAGGGGGAGGTGACAGGGCAGGTGAGGAGAAGGGGTAAGAGAAGAACCAAAATGGGGTATAGAAAAAGAGAAAAGGAGGGAAGGGGGCAATATTAACGAAAGTCAGAGAACTCAATGTTCATGCTATCAGGTTGGAGGCTACCCAGATGGAGTATGAGGTGTTGCTCCTCCAGCCTGAGTGTGGCCTCATCGTGGCAGAAGAGGAGGCCGTGGACCAACATGTTGGAATGGCAGAAATCTCTTGTGTTTGTGTTGGTAATTTTTATATCTTGCACTGTACTGTTGCCACAAATACAATAAATTTCACAACATATGACAATGATAATAAACCTGGCTCTGATTTCGATTCTGGTGGCTGAGAGAGAAAAGTTGGGTGATAGGACATGGGCCACAGGATAAAAGGAAAATGCCAGTGTAATTAGTCATAGTCATAGTCATACTTTATTGATCCCAGGGGGGAAATTGGTTTTCGTTACAGTTGCACCATAAATCATAAATAGTAATAGAACCATAAATAGTTAAATAGTAATATGTAAATTATGCTAGGAAATTATGAAATAAGTCCAGGACCAACCTATCAGCTCAGGGTGTCTGACTCTCCAAGGGAGGAGTTGTAAAGTTTGATGGCCACAGGCAGGAATGACTTCCTATGATGCTCCATGTTGCATCTCGGTGGAATGAGTCTCTGGCTGAATGTACTCCTGTGCCCACCCAGTACATTATGTAGTGGATGGGAGACATTGTCCAAGATGGCATGCAACTTGGACAGCATCCTCTTTTCAGACACCACCGTCAGAGAGTCCAGTTCCATCCCCACAACATCACTGGCCTTACGAATGAGTTTGTTGATTCTGTTGGTGTCTGCTGCCCCAGCACACAACAGCAAACATGATAGCACTGGCCACCACAGACTAGTAGAACATCCTCAGCATCGTCCAGCAGATGTTAAAGGACCTCAGTCTCCTCAGGAAATAGAGACGGCTCTGACCCTTCTTGTAGACAGCCTCAGTGTTCTTTGACCAGTTCAAAGTAAATTTATTATTAAAGTACGTACATATACGTCACCATATACTCCCCTGAGATGCGTGCTTCTCAAAGTCCAAGGCCACGTCCCCTTCATGAGAGGTGGAAACAGGTAAGGCCGACCAACAGGGCTCTGGTGAATCTGTATAGACCAATCCCCCGTACAGTGGATACAATGGATTATAGAAACATTGATCAACTCCAACCAGACCATCGACCTCAGAGGACGATGGAGACAGGGGTTATAGATGGCCAATGCTCCACTGAGAGCTAAGAGCTCAAGTGAGTGAGTTAGCCTGGCTGACTTCATTGCTGCCATAACCAGCGTAAATAAGTAAGTATTCTCAGTAATTACAAAGAAACACAGTAGAATGGATGAAGGACCATACCCGACAGGACAGAGATTAAAAACCAATGTGCAAAAGACATCAAATTGTGCAAATACAAAATAAAATCATAACAAATAAATAAATAAGCAATAAATAAGAAGAGCATGAGATTTAGAGTCCTTGAACATGTGCCCATAGGTTGTGGGAACATTTCAGTGATGGGGCAAGTGAATTTGAGTGAAGCTATCCCCTTCGGTTCAAGAGCCTGATGGTTGAGGGGTAATAACTGCTCCTGAACCTCGTGGCGTGAGTCCTGAGGCTCCTGTACCTTCTTCCTGATGGCAGCAGCGAGAAGAGAGCATGTGCTGGGTGGTGGGAATCCCTGATGGTAGATGCCACTTTCTTGTAGATGTGGGCAGTCTGTAATGGCCAGGACTGAACTGATTTCAGCTGCTAGCACAATATTCAGCCTTGGAAAGTATAAGTTCCTGGAATGTCTCTTGATTACCAGATTGTCATCCAAGTGCAACAAGGACTTGAGTAATGTTTCCAACTGTTATTTTTCTTGGAATTGTGAGGCAGGTGGCAGCATCAATGAATTCTTTCTTTAAACCCTCTGAAAATCAGGTCATTGGCATTTGGAATTGAGACCACAGGTCATTAGTGTGGATCACAGCAAACAGGTTACACAGATACCAGCGGAGAGAGGGTTCTTTTCATGCAGATGTTGTTTGAACTGGGAACCTAATGCACGCAGGAACTACACACAGCAAGCACAAACAGGAGACCTGGTCTCCAGGAATCCGGAGAATGTGACTTGGAAAAGCTTGGAATCTTTGAATGGTTCCTGAATGTTCCCATGGGAAGGAACCATAATCGTAACACTCAGAATAATTAGAAAGTACGAGAGAGGTGGTACTAAGGGGGGGGGTCATACTGTGGGAGTGGGTGATGCTGAGTGGGAGGGGTGGTGCTGAGGGAGGATCACACTATGGGAGGGGTGGTACTGAGGGGGTCACACTGTGGGAGGGGTGGTACTGAGGGAGAGTCACACTGTGGGAGGGGTGGTACTGAGGGAGGGTCACACTGTGGGAGGGGTGGTACTGAGGGAGGGTCACACTGAGGGAGGGGTGGTACTGAGGGAGGGTCACACTATGGGAGGGGTGGTACTGAGGGAGGGTCACACTGTGGGAGGGGTGGTACTGAGGGAGGGTCACACTGTGGGAGGGGTGGTACTGTGGGAGGGTCACACTGTGGGAGGGGTGGTACTGAGGGAGAGTCACACTGTGGGAGGGGTGGTACTGAGGGAGAGTCACACTATGGGAGGGGTGGTACTGAGGGAGGGTCACACTGTGGGAGGGGTGGTACTGAAGGAGGGTCACACTGTGGGAGGGGTGATACTGAGGGAGGGTCACACTGTGGGAGGGGTGGTACTGAGGGAGGGTCACACTGTGGGACGGGTGATATTAAACGAGGGTCACACTGTGCTAGGAGCGGTACTGAGGGACGGTAACATTGTGGAAGGGGTGGTACTGAGGGAGGGTCACACTGTGGGAGGGGTGGTCCTGAGGGAGGGTCACACTGTGGGAGGAGTGGTACCAAGGGAGGGTCACACTGTGGGAGGGGTGGTCCTGATTTTAGCAGACCTCTTGTTAACACTTCAAGAAGTTTTAGTGCTGTATAAATGGGAATTTTTTTTTGCTTTCTCAGCATGAGTAATCATAACTTAAAGAAAAAACCCTCACAACTCTAGTGAAATGTTGGATGTTTTTCAGAAAGGTACCTTGAGGCATTTCACATGCTAACAAAACAAAATCTTGGCACGAACTCAATATTAGGATATTGAGATAACACGAAAAGCTGCAGAATATCTTACAGACAGAGAGAGTGGTTACGATGGTTTAGGAGGGATCTGGGCTCAGTCCAAGGTCTCTACAACTCATGTTCACAGTATTATTTATTTATGTATATGTTTGCTTGTATGTTTATTGTTTTTTTCGTATTTGCACAGCTTGTCGTCTTTTGCACATTGGTTGTTTGTCTGCCTTTGTGTGTAGTTTTCCATCGATACTATTGTGCTTCTTTATTCTACTGTGAATCCCTGCAAGAAAAAAAAATGAATCTCAGGTTAGCTTAAAGTGACATATGCTACCTTGACAATAAATTTAGTTTGAACTTTGAACTTTGTGGTACACCTAGTAAAGTTGCTGACTTACATTTCTGGAGACCCGGGTTCCATCCCAACCTCCGGTGTGGAGTTTGCCTGTGATGCCTTGGGTTTTCCCCCAAAGCTCCAGTTGTCTCATACATCCCCAACACTGGGTGCTGTAGCTTGCCCCCAGTGTGTGGGTGAGGGATGGAATCTGGGGGGAGATGATGGGAATGTGGGGGAGAATGAAATGGGATTGGTGCCTGATCCCAGTGGGCCGAAGAACCTCTTTCTCTGCTGTATGTCTCTGTCCATTCCAAATCACAGGACTCAGGCAGATGGAAGCACCGTTGCCTCTGCTGGAAAGAGACCGTAAGACATAGGAGCAGAATGGGGCCATTCGGCCCATCTAGTCTGCTGCACCATTCCACCATGGCTGATTTATTTTCCCTCTCAACCCCATTCTCCTGCCTTCTCCCCACAACTTCTGACACCCTGACTAATCAAAAACCTATCAACCTCTGCTTCAAACATACCCAATGAGTTGGTCTCCACATCCATATGCGGCAATGTGGCAGAGGTTGTATAAAACGTTGGTGAGGCCTAATTTGGATTATCGTTCTGGTCACCTACCTACAGGAAAGATATCAATAAGATTGAAAGAGTACAGAGAAAATTTACAAGGATGTTGCTGGGATTTGAGAACCTGAGTTACAGGGCAAGGTTCGGACTCTATTCCCGGGAGTGTAGGAGAGTGAGAAGAGATTTGATAGAGGTATACAGAATTACGAGGGGTATAGGTAGGGTAAATGCAAGCAGGCTTTTTCCACTGAAGTTAGTGAGACCCTAACTAGAGGTCATAGATCAGGGTGAAATATTTAAGGGGAACCTGCAGGGAACTTCTTCACTCAAGATCAAGTTGAAGTTTATTGTCGTTCAAATGGACACAGGTATACAGCCAAACAGGATAACGTTCCTCTGGACCAAGGTGCAAAACACGTACATATAAACACACACATCACACAAAGTAGTATGACCACAAATAAAGTAACAAATACTAAGGAGCATTTATGATGCAAGTTAAAAAGTAAACAGCAGTAAACTGGCACTTCGTATGTGTTAAGACCTGGGTGGTGGTGGCAGGGAGTTCACTAGTCCCTTGGCCTGGAGGAAGAAGCTGTTTCCCTTGTCCTACTGCTATGGTACCTCCTCCCTGATGCTAGGGGGTCAAGGAGATTGTTGGATGGATGGGAGGGATCAGTGGCAATGCTAAATGGGCCTGCATATGCAGCGCTCCTGATAAATATCTCTGCTGGGTGGATAAAATGCCTGGATGACCTTCTCAGCAATCTTCACAATCCTTTGCAGGGACTTGCAATCAGATGCCTTGCAGTTTCCTTACCAGTCAGTGTTCAGCTAGTCAGGACGTTCCCAATGGTGCTCCTGTAAAAATTGGTTAGAATGCTGTGTGTAGGGGGTGGTACCTCACTCTCCTCAGGAAATGGAGATGCTGTTGTGCTTTTTTGACCAAAGAGGTGGTGTTGAGGGACCAGGTGTGATCGTCCGTATGTGCACTCCCAGAAACCTGGTATGCCAAACTCTCTCCACAGAGGAGCCATATATGTACAGTGAGGAGTGGTCAGGTGATGCAAGTGGTGGCCAAGATTCTGTGGAGTGTGTTTTTGAACCCATAACTTCTGTCTCCAACAAGTTGACTTTTATTTAATTTTGCAGTTTTACAGTCCCAGGCAGAATCCACAATCCGGGACCCACCAATGGGCTCACGTTCCAGGATTTAATTGGACAGCTGATTCTTTTCACAATTATAGCATTTTGTGTTTATAAACTTGGCTGTTTCAGTTAATCACCTCCTGAGAGTTCTGGAATCTTTCAAGAAAACGGTTTCCTCAAGTCGGAGCTTAATGATTGCTTACAAGCCAGCAGGAATAGATCATAAACTCAAACCACCCCTCGCGGCCACTCTTTCACTCCCGGGAAGGAGATGGCAGCACATGAGCCTGTCTCAGCTCCATCTCCTGTCCAAACTTTGGCATCTTATCCCCCTCTGAAACAATGTCCTCATTGTCCTCTGCCTCATCATACACAGGCCATGAGCAGCTGAGGTTGGTTTACTTTGTATAACGCAAGAGATTCTTCAGATGCTGGAAATCTAGAGCAAAACACGTTCAATGCTGGAGAAACTCAGCAGGTCAAGCAATATCTATGGAGAGGAACAAACAGTCGAGGTTTCTGGCCAAGACCCTTTATCAAGACAGGAAAGGAAGGGGGCAGAAGCCAGAATAAGAAGGTGGGAGAACAGAAAGGAAATCAAGCTGGCTTTCCCTTCTCTCTCTTCTCTCTTTTTCTATTGCCCATTCTGGTTCACCTCTCACCCCTTCTCATTACCTGCCCATCACCTCCCTCTGGTTCCCTTCCTCCTGTCCTTTCTCCCATGGTCCACTCTCCTCTCCTATCAGCTTGCTTCTTCTTCAGCCCTTTACCTCTTCCACCTATCACCTCCCAGCTTCTTACTTATCACACTTCCCACACCCACCAACTTCCTCTTGCCTGGCCTGTCCTATCACCTGCCAGCTTGCACTCCTTCCCTTCCCCCCTACCTTCTTATTCTGGCTTCTGCTCTCTTCCTTTCCAGTCCTGATGAAGGGTCTCAGCCTGAAACATTAACTGTTTATTCCCCTCCATAGATGCTGCCTGATCTCCAGCATTTTGTATAATCGATGATACATCTTCTGTGTTCCGTGTTCTGTGTTCTATGTTCCATGTTCTGTGTTCCATGTTCTATGTTCTGTGTTCCATGTTCTATGTTCCGTGTTCTATGTTCTGTGTTCCATGTTCTATGTTCCGTGTTCTATCCTCCATATTCTATGTTCTATGCTCTACCTACGCCTCCCACAGACAGACTAGCTGTGAGTAACACAGTTTCATCTTGAGCTTGTCCCAGTTGACCCTCGCATGAGGGGGAACTTCTTCACTCAGAGTCTGGCAGGAGTGTGGAGTGAGCTGCTTGTGCAAGTGGTGGCTGTGGGTTTGATTTCATCACTTAAGTGAAATTTGGTAGGTTCATGGATGAGAGGGGTATGGAGGGCCATGGTCTGGGTGAAGGTTGATGGGACTAGGCAGATTAACGGTTCAGCACAGACTAGATGGGCCAAAGGGCCTGTTTCTGTGCTGTAGACTCTATGACTCTAAAGACCCCACCCACCCTGGACACGCTCCTTCTCTCCCATCCCATCGGTCAGAAGATACAGAAGCCTGAAAGCACGTACCACCAAGCTCAAGGACAGCTTCTATCCCACTGTTAAAAAAACTACTGAATGTTCTCCTCATACGATAAGGTGGATTCTCACTGTATTTCAGTACCTGTGACGTTAATAAACCAATTTACAGATTTACCCTCATTGTCCTATGATTCTAGAGGAGTAGGTCTCTCAGTGCCAGCAGTTTAAATTAAGGAAGAAGATATTTGCTGCAAGCTGTTTGCCTCATGGGAATGATGTGTTTGATCTACAGCAGCTCTGCTGAAATTGTTCCTTTTGGAGATCTTGTATCTTAGGGAGACAGCACATTAACAGGCCCTTCCGGTCCAGCAAGCCCTCCCCGCCCAGTTGCAGGCATGTGGCCTGAAGACCTCCTAACCCACACGTCTGTGCAGTGTGGGAGGAAGCTGGAACTCCCGGAGGAGATCCATGTGGTCACAAGGAGAACCACATACAAGTATGGACTCCCTGCGGACCGTGGCAGAAGTGAACCCCAATCACCAGCACTAGAAAACGTTACGCTACTGATCGCTGCCTCAGTTAAGTAGTCAGCAGAGTCATGCAACCCAGAAATTCTTTCTTCCGTCCCCTCTAACCAGGCAGAGGACACAAAAGCCTGAATGCACTTACCATTAGGCTCAAGGACAACTGTTAGCAGACTCTTGAGAGAATACCTTTACAGCTTGGCAGCATATTCACTCAACTGCCATTTTATTAGGTAATTTCATACACCTGCTTCTTAATCTAAATATCTAATCAGCTAATCATGTGGCAGCAACTTAATGCTTAAAAGCACGTAGACATGGTGAAGAGGCTCAGTTATTGTTCTGACCAAACATCAGAATGGGGAAGAAATGGTGCATATGACTTTGAATGATTGTTGGTGCCAGATGGGGTGGTTTGAATATCTCAGAAACTGCTGATCTCCTGGGATTTTCACACACAACAGTCTCTAGAGTTTGCAGAGAATGGTGCGAGAAACAAAAAACATCCAGTGAGCGACAGTTCTGTGAGTGAAAATGTCTTGCTAATGAGAGAGGTCAGAGAAGAAAATGGCCAGACTGGCTTAAGCTGACAGGAAGGCAACAGTAACTCAAATAACCACGTGTTACAACAGTGGCGTGCAGAAGAGTGTAGCACACGTGGAACTTTGAGGTGGATGGGTCACAGCAGCAGAAGATCATGAATGTCCACCCAGTGGCCAATTCATTAGGTACGGGAGGGGAGGGAACCGAGAGGAAGGAGGGAGGTACAGGAGGTACCTAATAAAGAAGGCCACTGGGTGTATGTCAGAAATAGGATTCAAACCCAAGCCTTCGCCTGGAGACTAGGTTATTGCAGAAGCATTTCACTCATTAAGTCTGTGCCTTTGACCACTCGGCCATCCTGACATCCTGTTGCTGCAGAGGGGCCGTGGACACACCTGGCAGGTTCAAAGTTCAAAGTTCCGTGGTTGTGGTGCAATGGCAGGCCGGGGGACTCCACCCTGCATACACTCGCAGTGGTGTGACTTCAGCCTGACTGCAAGCCACACAGCATTTCACAAACCCTGGCACCTGGCCACGAGAGCAGGATGCAAGTCTCTCATGTTACCGTTCCAAGAGCTTGCAGCTGGAAGCTGCTGTATTGATGAGAATTCCCTTCCCTCACTTCTCTACCAAAGGAGGTGTAAGGCACTCCTTCCCTCGACAGCCTGCAAATCCATAAGACCATGAACAAAGGAGCAGAATTAGGCCATTCAGCCCATCGAGTCTGCTGTTCAATTCCATCATGGCTGATCCCAGATCCCACTCAGCACCATACACCTGCCTTCTCACCATATCCTTTGATGCCCAGATTGATCAGGAAACGATCAACTTCCACCTTAAGTATAGGCATGGACTTGGCCTCCACCGCAGTCTGTGGCAGAGCATTCCACAGATTCACTGCTCTCTGGCAAAAAAAAATTCCTCTTTAGGATTTCACTGTGTGTTTTGATGTACACATAATAAATACATGTACATCTGAATCTGGATCTTTCCACATCCGGCAGAGATTAAAGCAAGTGATGTCAATATAAGATGAACAACATAACAAAAGATTAGAAAGAAAGAGAGATTAACTTTATTTGTCACATGTAAGTAGAAACACACAGTGAAATGTGCCATTTGCATCAACGGCTAACACAGTCCGATGATGTTCTGGGGGAAGCCTGAAATTGTCACCACACTTCCGTCATCAACAAAACATGCCAGCAACTTGCCACTTAGAACATGAGAGGAAACTGGAGCACCCAGACAAAACCCACGCAGTCACAGGGAAAACGTACAAACTCCTTACAGGCAGCAGTGGGGCACTGACATGGTAAAAGCATTACTCTGGTCACTAAGCTACCCTGTCGCTCACACACAGGAAAAGGTTTTTTTTCTCTACAGATCAGGGAGGATGTGGAGTTCTGTTTGGTGGTGAGGGGATGGTGGATTTAAAGGGAAACTGGATAAATTTACAATGGAGTGAGACAAAGCAGGAGAGGAGATGGGGAGAGATGCTGGGAAGAGTCTGGTAGAGTGAATACACACTAACACAGGCTAGTTGGCTGCAGAATCGGTGATTTCTGTATAACTACGTGCATGTGCTTGTTCGGCCCAACTTGTGGTTCCTCGTTCTAACGTGTCTCTGAGCCTGCTGTGTGTTAGAGCTCACGGGAACCTGGGAAAGTCAGAACCCCAGTGTTTGCATGTTCACAATTCAGTTGGAGACTGGAGGCACGCGTGTGTGTGTGTGTGTGTGTGTGTGTGTGAGAGAGTGTTTGTGTGTGTCTGTGTTTGTGAGTGAGTGTGTGTGTGTGCGTGTGAGCTTGCACGCGCATGTTAGTGTCTCTGTGTGTGTGTGAGAGTGTGCATCTGTGTTTTTGCATGTGTACGTGTGTGTGAGAGGGTGTTTGTGTGTGTCTGTGTGAGTGTGTGTGTATGTGTGTGAGAGAGAGAGAGAGTGGGTGTCTGTGTTTGTGAGTGTGTGTGTGTGTGTGTGTGAGAGAGAGAGAGTGTGCAACTGTGTTTTTGCGTGTGTATGTGTGTGTGAGTGGGTGTTTGTGTGTGACTGTTGTGAGTGTGAGTGTGTGTGTGTGTGTGTGAGAGAGAGAGAGAGTGGGTGTCTGTGTGAGTGTGTGTATGTGTGTGTGTGTGTGTGTGTGTGTGTGTGTGTGTCTGTGTGTGACTGTGTTGTGAGTGTGTGTGTGTGTGTGTGTGAGAGAGAGAGAGAGAGAGTGGGTGTCTGTGTTTGTGAGTGTGTGTATGTGTATGTGTGTATGTGTGTGTGTGTGTGTGTGTGTGCGTGTGTGTCTGTGTGTGCGCTAACACTGGAGGTCAGCCCCAAGCGCAGCACAGCACAGAATCCAGTTCCGGCGTCTCCCATAACAGGCAACCCCCAGGCTTGAGGACCTAGTCCGCACAGCAACCGAGGTTCATCGATGATTCAGGTTCCGATTGATTTAGTGATCACACGTTTCGATGTACACACGAATCTGAATAGCTCCATTACCAGTCAGCCTCAGCTGGGCTATCAGGCGCTGTGTTGACTGCGAGCAGTGCGTTTACAGATGTTGAACACAACCAGATCGGTTTCCTTTTAAATTGGATCTGCTTGGTGCATTAACGGGAGATTGCAGGAGAAAAACACAGCAGGATGTTTGCGTCAGAGTTTAGCAACAATGCCTGCAGTCGTGTTTGCTTCAGAGCAGGGAAAATACTGATTTTTTTTATGGATCAGGTTGAGGCAGAGGCTAAGGACCAATAAGATTAAGAGGAGAACAGATAGATTATTGATATTGAAATTGGTTTATTATTGTCACGTGTACTGAGATACAGTGAAAAAGCGTCTTGCGTACTGTTCATACAGATCAGATCATTACACAGTGCACTGAGGTAGAACAAGGGAAAACAATAACAGAATGCAGAATAAAGTGTTACAGTTACAGAGAAAGTGCAGTGCAGGCAGACAATAAGGGGCAAGATCAATACGAGGTTTTGTGAGGTTAAGAGTCCAACTTAATCTATGAGGGAACTGTTCTGTATTCTTAAACAGAGGGACAGTAGTAAAACAGTGGGACGTGCTTTCAGGCATTTGTATCTTCTGCCCGATGGGAGCGGGGAGAAGAGAGAATGTACGGGGTGGGTGGGTCTTTGATTATGCTGTCTACTTTACTGAGGCAGCGAGAAGTGTAGACAGAGTCCATGGAGGGGAGGATGGTTTCTGTGATGTGTCCACAACTCTCTGCAGTTTCTTGTGTTCATGGGCAGTCAGACGAGGCCATGATAAATCCAGGTAGCATGCTTTCTAAAGTGCATTGATAAACATTGCTAAAGGTTGGCAGGGACATTTTTTTTTGCTTTTCACTCCATTGGCGGGAGGAGAAGATGGCGGCGCGACGCAGCGCGCGCAGCTCTCCGGTGAAATGATATCGTTTCTGTTAAATAGGGGCCATGGACAATTCTGATTTGATGAAGACAAATGTGAGGAGCAGAGGAACATCTGGAGAAATTTTTGAAATGCCCAGTTCGCTGCCGCTGCTACTGGGCGATTGAGAATCTTCCAGAGGGAAGGCCCCAAAATCCGCGGCTTTGCCCGCTGCTGGCGACCGAGGCTGAGGTCAAATCTTTCGGATAGAGATGGTGCTCGGTACTCAGAGTCGGAGGGCTGATCAGAGCTCGAAGTCTTCAGACAACTCAGAGGCGGACCGTGGTCGAGCATGGCAGGGAGAGTTTTCTTCCTTCTCCTGTCTGCATGAGATGTGGGACATTCGAGAGACTTTGAACTTTTTTTCCTGTGCCTTGGCCTATTCTTCATCAAGTTATGGTATTGTTGCACTGTTGTAACTACATGTTATAATTATGTGGTTTTTGTTAGTTTTTCTGTCTTGGTCTGTCCTGTGTTTTTGTGATATCACACCAGAGGAATATTATATCATTTCTTAATGCATGCATTACTAAATGACAATAAAAGAGGTCTGTGTGTCCTCATAATCTAATCTAATTTACCATGTATGTCCTATTTTGATTAGTCCTACCAAAATGTAGCACCCCACATTTATCAGCATTAAACTCCATCTGCCAATTTTCAGCCCACTCTGCTAACTGGCCTAAATCTCTCTGCAAGCTTTGAAATCCTACTTCATTATCCACAACTCCACCTTTCTTAATATCATCTGCATACTTACTAATCCAATTTACCACCTCATCATCCAGATCATTAATGTATATGACAAATAACATTGGACCCAGTACAGATCCCTGAGGCACACCACTAGTCACCAGCCTCCAATCTGACAAACAGTTATCTACCACCACTCTTTGGCGTCTCCCATCCAGCCACTGTTGAATCCATTTTACTACTTCAATATTAATACCTAACAATTGAACCTTCCTAACCAACCTTCCTAACTAACCTTGTCAAAGGCCTTACTGAAGTCCACATAGACAACAACCATGGCTTTACCCGCGTCAACTTTCCTAGTAACTTCTTCAAAAAATTCAATAAGATTTGTTAAACATGACCTTCCACGCACAAATCCATGTTGATTGTTCCTAATCAGACCCTGCCTATCCAGATAATTATATATACCATCTCTAAGAATACTTTCCATCAATTTACCCACCACTGACGTCAAACTCACAGGCCAATAATTGCTAGGTTTACTCTTAGAACCCTTTTTAAACAATGGAACAACATGAGCAATACACCAATCCTCCAGCACCATCCCCATTTCTAATGACATTTGAAATATTTCTGTGAGAGCCCCTGCTATTTCTACACTAACTTCCCATAAGGTCCTAGGGAATATCCTGTCAGGACCCAGAGACTTATCCACTTTTATATTCCTTAAAAGCTCCAGTACTTCCTCTTCTTTAATCACCATAGTTTCCATAACTTCCCTACCTGTTTCCCTTATCTTACACAATTCAATATCCTTCTCCTTAGTGAATACCGAAGAAAAGAAATTGTTCAGAATCTCCCCCATCTCTTTTGGTTCCACACATAGCTGTCCATTCTGATTCTTTAAGGGACCAATTTTATCCCTCACTATCCTTTTGCTATTAATATAACTGTAGAAACCCTTGGGATTTATTTTCACCTTACTTGCCAAAGCAACCTCATATCTTCTTTTAGCTTTTCTAATTTCTTTCTTAAGATTCTTTTTACATTCTTTATATTCCTCGAGCACCTCATTTACTCCATGCTGCCTATATTTATTGTAGATATCTCTCTTTTTCCAAACCAAGTTTCCAATATCCCCTGAAAACCGTGGCTCTCTCAAACTTTTAACCTTTCCTTTCAACCTAACAGGAACATAAAGATTCTGTACTCTCAAAATTTCAACTTTAAATGACCTCCATTTCTCTATTACATCCTTCCCATAAAACAAATTGTCCCAATCCACTCCTTCTAAGTCATTTCGCATCTCCTCAAAGTTAGCCTTTCTCCAAACAAAAATCTCAACCCTGGGTCCAGACCTATCTTTCTCCATAATTATATTGAAACTAATAGCATTGTGATCAGGGGACCCGAAGTGCTCCCCAACACAAACCTCCGTCACCTGACCTTATGTCCTGAGTCTGAGTCTATCCAATGAATGAGAAGAGTTCCAGCTCCATAGCCTGGGTCAAAAGAGGAGTCCTGGCTCAGCGTTCTATGTCCTGTGTTTGAGTTCCAAGTCCTGGCTCCGAGATTCCAAGTATCAAGTCCTGGCTCCGAGGTGCCAAGTATCAAGTCCTGGCTCCGAGATTCCAAGTATCAAGTCCTGGCTCCGAGGTCCGTATTCCGGGTCCTGGCTCCGGGGTCCGTGCTCCGAGTCCTGGCCCAGACCCTGAGTCCCAGCCTAGTCCAGGGCCTGAGCGCTTGTCCATTATGCTTATTCCCGCTACAGCTTTGCTCTCCTTGTAACGAGTAATAAACTCAATTTAGTTAACCCTACAAAACGTGTTTGTGTCCTGCATTTGGGTCCGCCCCAGCACCCCCTTTATGACAGTTTTGGTCAATAAGCAATAAAGAGACTATCCCAGCCAGAATTAAACCACACAGAGAAACCCTGTCATAGATTCATAGAACACTACAGCACAGAAACAGGCCCATCGGCCCATCTTGTCCTTGTTATCCTGCCTTGCTACATCAAACTGAACCCGGACCGTAGCCCTCCATACCTCGCCCATTCATTTTCTCGTACCACATTCCCACCACCCTCTGAGTGAAGAAGCACCCCCTCATTTTCCCTTAAACATTTCACCTTTCATCCTTAACCACGACCTCTAGTTCTAGTCTCACCAAACCTCAGTGGAAAAGGCCTACCTACATTTACCCTATCTATATCCCTCATAATTCTGTATACCTCTATCAATCACCCCTCAGTCTTTTAAGTTCTAGGACATACAATCCTAACAAATTCAACCTTTCCCTAAACTCAGGTCCTCAAGTCCTGGCAACATCCTTGTAACTTTTTCTCTGCACTTTATCAATCTTATTTACTGTACGTCTTTCCTGTAATACTTTCCTGATCACTGGCAGGTGGTAAGAGTGGGCTCCCTCACTTCTGCCCCTCTGACTCTCAACACAAGTGCCCCTCAGGGCTGTGAACTAAGCCCCCTGCTCTACTCTCTGTATACCTATGACTGTGTCACCACCCACAGCTCCAATCTGCTAATTAAATTTGCTGACAACACTACACTGATTGGCCTAATCGCAAATAATATTGAGGCAGCCTACAGAGAAGAAGTCATCACCCTGACACAGTGGTGTCAAGAAAACAACCTCTCCCTCAATGTCACAAAAACAAAGGAGCTGGTTGTGGATTACAAGATGAATGGAGACAGGCTAGCCCCTTTTGACATTAATGGATCTGGGGTTGAGAGGGTGAACAGCTTTAAGTTCCTTGGCATCCGCATCGCCGAGGATCATACTTTCCCCCCGGGATTAATAAAGTATGACTATCTCACGTGGTCTGTACATACCGGCTGTGTGGTGAAAAGGTCACAACAGCGCCTCTCTCATCTCAGATGGTTGAGGAAGTTTGGTGTGGGCCCCCAAATCCTTAGAACTTTCTACAGGGGCACAACTGAGAGCATCCTGACTGGCTGCACCACTGCCTGGTATGGGAACTGTACCTCCCTCAATTGCAGGACTCTGCAGATGCCTCTGTTCTACCGCGCTCCTCGGTGCCTTACTGTGTAAAACCTATCCTGATTTCTCTGCCCAAAGTGCAACACCACACATTTGCGTGCATTAAATTCCATCTACCATTTTTCAGCCCATTTTTGCAGCTGGACCTGATCTCACTGCAAGGTTTGATCTTCCTCCTCACTGTCCTCTACACCACCAATCTTGGATTCATCTGCAAATTTGTTTGTCGAGTTTCCCATAAGACCATAAGATGTAGGAGCAGAATTAGGACATTTGGTTCGTTGCGTAAGTTCCGCCATTTCATCATGGCTGGTCCATTTTTCCTATCAACCCCAGTCTCCTGCCTTCTCCCTGTATCCCTTTGTACTCTGACCAGTTAAGAATCCCTCAGCCTCTGCCTTAAACATATATACAGACTTGGCCTCCACATATGCCCGTGGCAACAAATTCCACAGATTCACCACTCTCTGGCTAAAGCAACTGCTCCTCAATCCCTTTCTAAAAGGACAGCCCTCTATTCTGAGGCTGTGTCCTCTGGTCTCCCACCATAGGAAACGTTCTCTCTACATCCACTCTATCAAGGCCTTTCACCATTTGATGGGTTTCAATTAGCTCACCTCTCATCATCCCTGCCAGTGTTCTTTTCCAATCAATCCCTTTATTCCACTGTAATACTGATACATCTGACTTTAGCTTCTCCTTCTCAGATTTCAGGGTGAATTCCATCATATTATGATCACTTCCCCCTGAGGGTTCTTTTACTTTAAGCTCTCTAATCAAACCCAGTTCATTACTCAACCACCAATCCGGATGGCTCTAAAAAGCCATCTCGTAGGCACTCTAGAAACTCCCCCTCCTACAATCCAGCACCAACCTGATTTTCACAACCTACCTGCATATTGAAATTCCTCATGACTATTGTAACATAGCTCTTTTGGCACGCATTTTCTATCTCCCGTTGCAATTTGTAGCCACATTCCTTACTATTGTTTTGGGGTTTGTAAAAGTCCTTTTATCCTTGCAGTTCCTTAGCTCTATCCACAATGAATCAACACCTTCCAACCCTACGTCACCTCTTTCTGAGGACTAGATTTCATATTTTACCAACAGAGCAATGCCACCCCCTCTGAATTCCTACCTATCCTTTGATATAATGTGTATCCTTGGATACCAAGCTCACAGCTGTAATCTTCTTTCAGCCATGACTCAGCGATGCCTACAGCTTCATACCTGTCAATCTGCAACTGTGCTGCAAGTTCAAGAGAGCCCAATGATCCAAAAATCTTATGTCCTCCCTCCTACACCAACTCCTTAGCTACATATTGAACTGTATAATCTTCCTAGTTCTGGCCTCACTAGCACCTGAAATGAGTAGCAATCCTGAGATCACAACCCTGGAGAACCTGCCCTTTAACTTAGTACCTAACTCCCTGAACTCCCTATGCAGAACCTCGTGACTTGTCCTACCCACGTCAATGGTACCTACGTGGACCACGACTTCTGGCTGTTCGCCCTCCTATTTAAGAATGCTGAGGGCTCGATCTGAAATGTCCTGGACCCTGGCACCCTGGAGCAACATACTATCCGGAAATCTCGTTCTCGCCCACAGAACCTCCTGTCTGTTTCCCTAACTAATCAATTCCCTATCAGCACAGTGTACCTCCTCTCCCCCTTCCCATTCTGATCACAGAGGCAAACTCAGAGCCAGACCCGATCACTGTGTCTTTCCTCTACTAGGTCATACCCCCTCACCAACATATCCAAAGGAAGGAAAGGGAAAATAACGATCTTTTATTTTATTTTGCTTTCTCTGAAGCCTCGAATGACAAAGGACCCAGCACCAACCCTTGTGGCACACCACTAGTCACAGGCCTCCAGTCAGAGAGGCAACCCTCCACTACCACTCTCTGGCTACTCCCACAAAGCCAATGTCTCATCCAATTTTACTACCTCATCCTGAATGCTAGCATCCCATGCAGGATATGATCAAATGCCAGGTAGTCCAGGTAGACAGCATCCACTGCGTTACCTTCATCCACTTTCCTGGTAACCACCTCAAAAAAACTCTGTAAGATTGATTAGGCACGAACTACCACAAATAAGACCTCATTGGCTACCTTTAATCATTCCTTGTCTACCTAAATATGGTAAGCCAGTCTACAACAGTAAGGGGATGGAGAATGCGGGAAATTTGTGAAACTCTCAGAACGTAGTGAACTTGAAGAAGTTGCAAAGATAAAGCGAAATAGGATTCAGATTCATTTATTTATCACATGTCCGAGACCCCCAACAGCGTGGATGAGCTGAGGGATCTTGGGGTCCAAGTTCATAGCTCCCTGAAAGAAGCTGCACAGTGTGATAGGACTGTTAAGGCATATGGCGAGCTTGCCTTTCATAGTGAAGGCCCTGAGTTCAAACATCAGGAAGTTTTGTTGCAGCTTTATAAAGCTCGTGTTCGGCTGCTTCTGGAGTATTGCATACAGTTCTGGTCAACCCATTATAGGAAGGATGTCAAAGCTTCGGAAAGGGTGCAGAAGAGGTTTACCAGGAGCTGCCTGGTTGAGAGAGCTATTAGAGGTTGGACAAACTTGGGTTCTTTCCTCTGGAGTGGTAGAGGCTGAGGGGAGATCTGATGGAGATTCATAAGATTATGAGAGGCAGAGATACAGACAGTATTGTTTCCCCAGGATTGAAATTTTTTTCAGTTTCTTGTCAGTTTTTTCCTCTTGGTTTGTCTTGTGTTTCTGTGATATCATTCTGGGGGAACATTGTATGATTTCTTAATGCATGCATTACTAAATGACAATAAAAGTGGACTGTGTGTCCTCATAATCTAAATCTAATCTAAATATCTAATTCCAGAGGGCATGCATTTAAGGTGAGAGGGGGTAATTTCGAAGGATATGTGAGGGGTAAGTTTTTTTTTACACAGAGAGTAGTGGGTGCTGGAATGTGCTAACTGGGGTGGTGGTAGAGGCAAATACATCGAGTCTTATAAGAGATGTTTAGATCGGCACATGAATGTGAGAGACTGGAAGAATACGGACATTGTGTAGGCAGAAGAGATTAGTTAGGTTGCCATTTGATTTCTAACTTTGTTGGTTTAGCTCAACATTGTGGGCCACTCACATGGTCATAGGGAGAATGTAATAGACTCCTGACGGGCAACCGTGGGAATTAAACACTGATCGATGATCGCTGGCACAGTAAAGCATTTGCATTAACTGCTACGCAACCATGCCACAGGGTGGTGGGTGCCCGGAATGCGCTGCCAAGGGTAATGGTGGAGGCAAAACGATAGAGGCATTCAAGAAGATCCTAGTTGTGCGGAAAATGGAGGAATGTAGACGTTGTGCTGGCAGAGGAGATTAGTTTAATTGGCCATTTGATTACTAATTTAATTGGTTCAGCACAACATTTTGGGCTGAAGGGCCTGTTCCTGTCTTTGTTCAAAGCTACTTTTGGAAAACCAGTTTCGTGCTTTTTTTTCACATTTCGGAGGCTGAGACAATGTTCTGTTCTGGAATGCAGCAGAAACATTGGTTTAATTGGTGTGAAATGTATTCATCACAGTGAGGTATTTCTGCAGTGTCGGCTAATCCAGTTGAAGGTTAATGAAGACTCTGAAGGCCGTTGGTTGGGTTTGAATGCAAACAAAGAACGTGCCAGTTTATAACAGCAAACACCCTTTCTTACAGATTCAGATCCACTTAATTATTTAATCAATGTAGTGTGCCACGACTACTTTATCATTTCCTGTCACTCACCTTATACACTGATACTCCTGCACCTGGTGTCACTTTATGGACATACAATCAATCTACGTATAGAAGTTATCTTGGGAATTTATATTTATTGTGTTTTTTTATTATTGTGTTCTTTATCTTATTGTGTTTTTCTGCGCTGTACCAGATCCAGAGTAATAATTATTTTGTTCTCCCTTACACTTGAAGCATTGACAAGGCCCCACATGGGTGGCTGGTCACAATGGTTCAGTTGCTCGGTGTTCCGGATGAGGTAGCAAATCGGATTAGACATTGGTTTGCTGGGATAAGCCAGAGAGTGGTAGCAGACTGTTGCCTTTCTGACTGGAGGTCTGTGACTAGTGGTGTGCCATAGAGATCAGTGCTGGGTCCATTGTTGTTTGTCATCGATATCAACGATAATGTGGTTAACTGGATCAGCAAATTTGCAATGACACCGAGATTGGAGGTGTAATGGACAGTGAAGAAGGCTCTCATGGCTTAAAGAGGGATCTAAACCAGCTCAAAAAGTGGGCTGAAAAATGGCAGATGGAATTTAATGCAGACAAATGCAAGGTTTTCTACTTCAGTAGGACCAGCCAGAGTAGGTCTTCCACAGTGAACAGTAGGGCACTGAGGAGTGCGGTAGAACAAAGGGATCTGGGAATACGGGTCCATATTTCATTGAAAGTGGCATCACAGGTTGAACATAAAACATAGAACATAGAATAGTACAGCACAGTACAGGCCCTTCGGCCCACAATGTTGTGCCGACCCTCAAACCCTGCCTCCCATATAAACCCCCACCTTAAATTCCTCCATATACCTGTCTGGTAGTCTCTTAAATTTCACTAGTGTATCTGCCTCCACCACTGACTCAGGCAGTGCATTCCACGCACCATCCACTGTCTGAGTAAAAAACCTTCCTCTAATATCCCCCTTGAACTTCCCACACCTTACCTTAAAGCCATGTCCTCTTGTATTGAGCAGTGGTGCCCTGGGGAAGAAGCGCTGGCTATCCACTCTATCTATTCCTCTTAATATCCTGTACACCTCTATCATGTCTCCTCTCATCCTCCTTCTCTCCAAAGAGTAAAGCCCTAGCTCCCTTAATCTCTGATCATAATGCATACTCTCTAAACCAGGCAGCATCCTGGTAAATCTCCTCTGCACCCTTTTGATAGGGTCAAAAGAAAACTTTTGGCACATTGGCCTTCATTAATCAATATATTGAGTACAGAAGATGGGATGTTATCCTGAAGTTGTATAAGACATTTGTGAGGCCGAATTTGGAGCATTGTGTGCAGTTTCGCTCACCTGCCTACGGGAAAGACGTAAACAAGATTGAAAGAGTGCAGAGAAAATTTACAAGGATGTTGCCGGGTCTTGAGGACCTGAGTTATAGGGAAAGATTGAATAGGTTAGGACTTTATTCTCAAGAACATAGAAGATTGAAGGGAGATAGAGGTATACAAAATTATGAGGGGTATAGGTAGGGCAAATGTACACAGACTTTTTCCACTGAGTTTGGGTGAGACTAGAACTAGAGGTCATGGTTAAGGGTGAATGGTGAAAAGTTTAAGGGGAACATGAGGGGAAACTTCGCCTCTCAGAAGGTTGTGAGAGTGTGGAACGAGCTGCCAGCACAAATGGTGCTTGCAAGCTTGGTTTCAACATTTGAGAGAAATTGGGAGAGATACATGGATGGTAGGGGTATGGAGGGCCATGGTCCAATGCACGTCAGTGAGAGCGGTCAGTTTAAATGGTTTCGGCATGGACTAGATGGGCTGAAGGGCTGTTTCTCTGCTGTACTTCCTGGATAGTGAAGATGGTTTTGCCCATCGTGGAGCTGGCTGAATTTATAATCCTCTGCAGCCTCGTGCGATCCTGTGAATTTGTTCCTCTATCCCAGAGAGTGACATGACCAATCAGAAAGTGCTCTACAGTAACCTTCTAGCCTTTAGTGACATGCCAAACCTTCTAAAGTCTCATTTTCAGAGACTTCTGTGGAGATTTGCAAGAGCCTGCCGTGTCCTTCAACAGAGCAAACAACACCATTATGTGAATAAGCAAAAGGGCTGATACACTAACTCCCACACAGAACTGCACCCAGACAGAACAGTCCCCCAGCCATTTTTCCAGGACTCAAGGGGCACACTAGTGCAGCGGTTAGTGTGACCTTATCAAAGCGCCAGCAACTGATTGGGAGGACACAGTTCAATTCCCACTGCTGCCTGTAAGGAGTTTGTACGTTCTCCCCGTGACCACATGGGTTTCGTTCAGGTGCTCCAGTTTCCTCCCACAGTCCAAAGGTGTACAGGTTAGCAAGCTGTAGGCTAGACGAGGAATTGAGTATTATGGGTAACAGGCACAGAAGAGGAGCCAAGAGAAGCGTAGGTCATGTATGAGCATATCGTATTAACTTAAACATAGTCATAGTCATACTTTATTGATCCCGGGGGAAATTGGTTTTCGTTACAGTTGCACCATAAATAATTAAATAGTAATAAAACCATAAATAGTTAAATAGTAATATGTAAATTATGCCAGGAAATAAGTCCAGGACCAGCCTATTGGCTCAGGGTGTCTGACCCTCCAAGGGAGGAGTTGTAAAGTTTGATGGCCACAGGCAGGAATGACTTCCTATGACGCTCTGTGTTGCATCTCGGTGGAATGAGTCTCTGGCTGAATGTACTCCTGTGCCCACCCAGTACAATATGTAGTGGATGGGAGACATTGTCCAAGATGGCATGCAACTTGGACAGCATCCTCTTTTCAGACACCACCGTCAGAGAGTCCAGTTCCATCCCCACAACATCACTGGCCTTACGAATGAGTTTGTTGATTCTGTTGGTGTCTGCTACCCTCAGCCTGCTGCCCCAGCACACAACAGCAAACATGATCGCACTGGCCACCACAGACTCGTAGAACATCCTCAGCATCGTCTGGCAGATGTTAAAGGACTTCAGTCTCCTCAGGAAATAGAGACGACCCTGACCCTTCTTGTAGACAGCCTCAGTGTTCTTTGACCAGTCCAGTTTATTGTCAATTCGTATCCCCAGGTATTTGTAATCCTCCACCAAGTCCACACTGACCCCCTGGATGGAAACAGGGGTCACCGGTACCTTAGCTCTCCTCAGGTCTACCACCAGCTCCTTAGTCTTTTTCACATTAAGCTGCAGATAATTCTGCTCACACCATGTGACAAAGTTTCCTACCGTGGCCCTGTACTCAGCCTCATCTCCCTCGCTGATGCATCCAACTATGGCAGAGTCATCAGAAAACTTCTGAAGATGACAAGACTCTGTGCAGTTGCTGAAGTCCAAGGTGTAAATAGTGAAGAGAAAGGGAGACAAGACAGTCCCCTGTGGAGCCCCAGTGCTGCTGATCATTCTGTCAGACACACAGTGTTGCAAGCACATGTACTGTGGTCTGCCAGTCAGGTAATCAAGAATCCATGACACCAGGAAAGCATCCACCTGCATCGCTGTCAGCTTCTCCCCCAGCAGAGCAGGGCGGATGGTGTTGAACGCACTGGAGAAGTCAAAAAACATGACCCTCATAGTGCTCGCTGGCTTGTCCAGGTGGGCGTAGACACGGTTCAGCAGGTAGATGATGGCATCCTCAACTCCTAGTCGGGGCTGGTAGGCGAACTGGAGGGGATCTAAGTGTGGCCTGACCATAGGCCAGAGCAGCTCCAGAACAAGTCTCTCCAGGGTCTTCAATCTGCAGATGCTGGGATCAAAGCAACATTCACAACACGCTGGAGGAACTCAGCAGGTCGGGCAGCATCCGTGGAAAAGATCGGTCGACGTTTCGGGCCGGAACCCTTCGTCAGGACGTGAGTTAGTGGCAATGAAGGCAATTGCAAAGTTATCATTCATTTCCAGATGTCTGGAATACAACAGCAAGGATGGAATGCTGTGGCTTGATATGGTATTGGTTAGAGTGCACTTGGCGCATTGGTCCCCTTATCTAAGAAAAAATGTGCTGGCATTGGAGAGGGTCCCAAGGAGGTTTATGAGAATGATTCTGGGAATGAAGGGGTTAACTTATGAGGCGTGTTTGATGGCTCTGGTCCTGTACTCACTGGAGTTTAGAAGAATGAGGGTGGATCTCAGTGGAACCTATTGAATATTGAAAGGTCGAGATAGAGTGGGTGTGACGAGGATGTTTCCTGTAGTGGGGGAGTCTAGGACCAGAGTGCACAGCTTCAGAACAGAGCTGAAGGGGAACTTCTTTAGCCAGAGGTTGGTGAATCTGTGGAATTCATTGCCACGAAAGGGTGTAAAGGCCAAGTCATTGCGTATATTTATGTGGAGGTTGAGAGTTTCTTGATTAGTCAGGGTGTCAGAGGTTAAAAGTTCGAAGTGCATATGTGTCACTGTACAAAACAGGAGATTTGTTTTCTTGCAGGCATACTCAGAGAAGGCAAGAGAATGGGATTGAGAGGGATAATAAATCAGCCATGATGGGATGGTGGAGGAGACTCGATGGGCCATATGATAAGGAGCCCAAAACTGCTCACAATACTCCAAGTGCAGGAAAGGGTTGGCTTGAAACTGGTCTCAGAATTAGCTGGCACAAGTACCGATTTCAGACTGGGATCAGATTCACATTTGCATATTCTGGAGAACATTAAGTGACCACGTCAAAGACGAATGGGAAATTCTCCCAGAATGTTGGCCCACAGCTCCAATTCAAACCATGCCTCAGAATCGCTTTGAATCAGAATCAGAAACAGGTTTATTATCTCTGGCATATGTTGTGTATTTTGTTATTCTGCAGCAGTAGTACAGTGCAATACATACAATATACTATGATATATATAAAAACGTTATAAATTACAAAAAGGTCAACTTTAGTCACCATATCATTCCATGTATTAGGTACAGCAAGTCTCTGACTGTATCTTTACCTGTATTAGGATGTGGCTGTGGTGTGCTGGTCAGGGTGTGACAGGCAACAGAAAGCAACATTCAACAATTATAAAGAATATACAAATATATATACTGTAAATAAAGTTAGAAGGAAAGATATGGAATAAAATATGCATAAACACATAAATACTAGCATGTATTTACAGTGTAAACTGCATTATAAAAGTGGCTTAAGTTTCAAGATTGTTTAATGTCATTTCCAGTACACAGAATGCTCCCTGCCACACCCCCCACCCCCCCACCATCTTAACAGTATTTTAAAGGAGCACCATTGCGAGCATTCTGACAAGTTGCATCTCCATCTGGTATGGGAGCAGTCAAGCATTGGACTGGAAGTCCCTACAAAGAACTGTGAGAACAGTGAGAGCATCATAGGGGTCTTCCTACCATCCATCAGAGACATTTATCAGGGGCACTGCATACGCAGGGTCCTTAGTATTATCAAAAATCCCACCCATCCATCCAGCACCTTCTTTGACTTTTTACCATCAGGAAGGAGACTATGATGCATTAAAAACAAGATTGGTCAGGATGGGAACAGTTTCTTCCCCCAGGCCATTAGGCTTCTGAATTCCCTGCCGCATCATATTCAAAGTGTCACCGGATAATCTGTTCCATACTTTACAATATTTAATATTAATGCACTTCCATTGTTATTTGTGTGTGATTCATCTGTAGATTTTATGCTTAACTTCTTAAGTTATTGTGTGTTATACGTGTGTTATGTGTACTACAGTGCTTTACACCATAGTCTGGAGAGACGCTGTTTCATTTGATGGTATACATGTATGTACTTAAATAGCAATAAACCTGACTTGACTTGACAAGTGTAAAGGAGAACAAAATAATTGTTACTCTGGGTCCAATTCAACACCAAAAAAGCACAATAAGATAAAAAATTCTAAAAATAAGAAACACAATAAATACGATATGGATAAGATAGTTTATATACAAAGATTGATTGTATGTCTATAAGACGATGCTAGCCACAGGAAACTCTGACAAGAAATGATAAAGTAGTGGTGGTTGGGAGTGTGGAGGGGGTGGGTTAGTAGGTGGAGGTGTTGATCAGCCTTACCGCTTGGGGAAAGTCACTGTTTTGAATCTGGTAATCGTGGTATGAATGCTATGTAGCCTCCTCCCTGATGGGAGTGGGACAAACAGTCCATGAGCAGGGTGGGTGGGATCCTTCACGTTATTTTATCTAAGACAGGATTGCTGGCATTGGAGAGGGTCCAGAGGAGGTTCATGCGAATAATTCCTGGAATGAAAGGATTGACATATGACGAACATTTGATGGCTCTGGGCCTGTACTCTCTGGAGTTTTTGAGACTGGTGGTCCTGGTGTGGATGCTATGTAGCCTCCTCCCTGATGGGGGTGGGACAATCAGTCCATGAGCAGGATGGGTGGGGTCCTTCACGATGTTACTGACCCTTTTCCGGCACCATCACTGCACCGCAATGTGTAGAGTTTATGGTGCAGGGCTACACTGTGGTGGTAGATGGAGTGGTGAGGAAATATGTCTAAAAAGTTACATAAGTAGTGATGAAAGAGAGCAAAAATAGCTCTAAAACAATATGACTTTTCAAAACATTGACTGCAACCCTACGTACAACTTATCAGGATTTAACACATTGTGTGCTTCCAAGAATTGATTTCTGATACAAGCTGCTGCTAACGTAGGCAGGGACACTCTGTAATAGAGAGAGAAAAATGTCCGGGGCATTCAGCTGGTCATAAAGAGAGTCCAAATGTGGATGTAACCCTGCCATGGACAGTCCCAAACCCGGCTGTGAAAGAAGGAGGTTTGGGCAAGGTGCTAGCAATCTCATTCTGTAAAAACCAGAGTGACAGAAACACCATCAGAAGCTCCAAAGACCTCATCCCTGGGGGAGGAAGGAAGTTGTGGGGGTGGAAACCACAGGGTTGGTCAACCTTCTAACGGCCCAGGACAGAGGACTCTGGCAAGCTGCCGTCAGCGGCCTTTGCTCCCGTAGGGGAGATAGACTTCAGAAGAAGAAATGCAGCTGTGCTATATTTTAACAATAAACCACAACACATCTTATGGGAAACAGAGAACAGTTTAATTTGCATTTCCAACACTCTCCCAACCATGGAGGTTAGGCTAACTGACTATAATTTCCTTCTTAAAGATTGGAGTGACATTTGCAATCTTCCAGTTCTCCGGTGGAAGGACTCTTGAAAGATCATGACAAATGCATCCGTTATCTCCTCAGCACCCTCTCTCAGGACTCTGGGATCTAGTCCAGGTGACTTATCCACCTTAAGACCATTCAGTTTGCCTGGCAATTTTTCCTTTGTAATAGCAATGGCACTCACTCCTGCTCCCTCACACTCATGGACCTTGGCACGGGATTCCGTATTGCTTGTGTTATTTAAGTGGAAGCCCGATTAGGGTTAATGACGGAGTCCTAGATGTGAGAATGTTATGTGTCGCTCAGCCGAACCATCGATGTTCTGCTGGAATTCTTATGAATAAACTCTGGCCACCATCTTTCCATCAGAGCCTGTCTTTCTCCCACACTGGGTTCCAACATTGCTGGTGTTGATGATGTCATGATGATGGGGGGACATAGACATTCAATGCTTCAGGCCTGAAGGTCAAAGTCAAACAAAGGAGCTGGTTGTGGACTACAGAAGGAATGAAGACAGGCTAGCCCCTATTGACATCAATGGATCTGGGGTTGAGAGGGTGATCAGCTTTAAGTTCCTTGGCTTAAACATCACTGAGGATCTCACGTGGTCTGTACACACCAGCTGTGTGGTGAAAAAGGCACAACAACACCTCTTTCACCTCAGACAGTTGAAGAAGTTTGGTATGGGCCCCCAAATCCTAAAGACTTCCTACAGGGGCAAAATTGAGAGCATCCTGACTGGCTGCATCACTGCCTGGTATGGGAGCTGTACTTCTCTCAGTCGCAGGACTCTGCAGAGAGTGGTGCGGACAGCCCAGCGCATCTGTAGTTGTGAACTTCCCACTATTCAGGACATTTACAAAGACAGGTGTGTAAAAAAGGCCCAAAGGATCTTTGGGGATCCGAGTCACTCTGACCACAAAATGTTCCAGCTGTTTCCATCCGATAAACGGTACCACAGCACAAAAGCCAGGACCAACAGGCTCCGGGACAGCTTCTTCCACCAGGCCATCAGACTGATTAATTCATGTTGATCCAATTGTATTTCTATGTTATATTGATTGTCCTCTTGTACATACTATTTATTATGAATTACTATAAATTGCACATTGCACATTTAGACGGAGACGTAACGTAAAGATTTGTACTCCTCATGTATGTAGACCCCCGGCCAACCTCTGGGTTACTCGGCTCACTGTCGTCTAGGGAAATAGCCCGCGGCCCCGCCAAACTGGGTAATTAGTTTGTGTGGATGCTGTGTGATGTACCCCACCCCACCCAAATAAAAGACAATACACCAGATACGATTAAATGATCTACAGTTTATAGATATTACTGGAACTATATAATTAATAGAAAATAAAATATAACAGGAAAATAAAAGGCGCCACACTAAAGTTCAATCTCTTCATGCACAAACAGTTGGAGCTCAGGACCCTTTTTCTTCACCCTGCGACCCCTCGGACCACCTCGACCGGCCGCCTGGGACCAACAACGGTGGTCGACCAGACGATCCACACGAGTCTGTCTCCGTCTCCTCTCCTAGTCGAACACCCTGCTAGGGGCCCGACCCCGTTAGCGGACTCACTGCACCTGGTCCATCCTCTGTCTCTCTCTCTCTCTCCCGCCTTCTCCCGCAAAACCCCATGCATACAATATCTTACAGTCACACCAAAAGTATAACAACTATCCCAATTGGTTCATAACACCTTCTTATCAGTAACGTGATCCAAACAAACTGCTAGCGGGAGGATTCTCTCAACAGTTAACATAACAAAGAAGCCCTTTCAATTATAACATAACAAAGAAACCATTTTAATTAGACTTCGCAGTGACATAAAAATAGAAACCCCTTACATGTATATGAAGGATGTAAGAAATAAAGTCAATTCAATTCAATTCAAGTCTAGAGGTTAGCAAATCCAAGGTTCAAAGCTGAACGTCAAAGGCTGAAGTTGGCAATTCTGGAGGCCAAGGCCTGAAAGACAAAGGCCCTAGGCCAGGTTGTCTAGAGAACTGTGTCTCAATGTCTGAGAGAGCGGGCCAGGTAATGGAGGGAGGAGGCCCAGTGTCTGTGAGGCCAAGGCCTGTAGGTTGGTGGACTGGAGGTGACCCATCCTGGCATTGGAGACCTGTTTGTGTTTGAGTGGGTGGAAAAGGGGCTAGTTTTGCTGCATCCCTCCCCCTCCTGTCTTCTCCTATCATTTTGGGTCTCCCCCTCCCCCTCCCACTTTCAAATCTCTTACCAGCTCTTCCTTCAGTTAGTCCTGACGAAGGGTCTTGGCCCGAAACGTCGACTGCACCTCTTCCTAGAGATGCTGCCTGGCCTGCTGCGTTCACCAGCAACTTTGATGTGTGTTACTTGAAATTCCAGCGTCTGCAGATTTCCTCGTATTTGTGTTGTAGTTTTGCTGCTGTTGTTGTTTTGTTGTTGTTGTTTGTGTTGTTCTGCTGAACATCGTGGACATGCTCTGTTGGCACCAGAATGTGTGGCGACACTTGTGGGCTGCCCCCAGCACATCCGTAAGTTGTGCTAGTTGTTAGTGCAGACAATGTACATGTAATAAATTAATCTGAATCCATATCCTAGCCTGAACCCAAGTCAACCATCCATTTTCCTACACAGCTGCTTCCTGACCCGCTGAATTCCTCCAGCAGTGTGTGTGTGTGGGAGATGGAGAGGTACAATTATCTCAGAGCCTTGCAGAGATACAAGGTTCCCTGCCTCAGCCAGTCTGACCTGGAGTAACTTGGAGAGGTGAGTGGGTTCTGATGTGACTGATGTGAGGGAGAGGACAGAGGAGCTAATGGACTTGAAAGGCCTTGGCCTGAAACAACAACTGTTCATTCCTCTCCAAAGATGCTGGTTGACCTGCTGAGTTCCTCCAACATTTTGCGTGTGCTGCTCTGGATTTGAATGTTATGATTAAAACAGTTATCAGTCTGTGAACCAAAGATTTTGTTTGTAGTGGGTGAGTGGTGTGAGATTGAACACAGGCAGGGCCTCAGTCTCTTCTGCGAAGTGATGATTATATAAACAATCTGTTAAATATATTTCCACAAAAAATCTCAAAGTGTTACAGAAAAAAAAACTGCTATTAGGGAGATTCAAAGCAAACTGGTTGAAATGGGTTTCTGTTTTGGAGAGTATTAATGCCTTACTCAGCAAAAGAAATTCTCAAGTGCAGCTTTACAGAAACATTGACTGCCAAGGTGATGGAAGATAATTTGACGGAAATATCAGCACAGTTTCACTTCTAATGAGCTCAGAGAGGAACGTAAGGAGAATGTTCCTGCCTCACGACTCTGCCACGGATGGCCCCAAACTCGGCTGCGAACGGAGAAGGGTTGGGCGTGAGGCAAGCAACCTCGTCCCGTGAAAACCCAGAGCTACAGAAATGCCAACAGAAACTCCAAAGGCTTCATCCCTGGGAACGGAAGGATCTTCACCTGGAAGACATATGAGGTCATGTGGAGAAGACTGAAACCGCTGGGCCAATCTATCTTCTACTGGCTCACAACAGAGGACTCTGATGGCCTGAGGTCGGCGGCCTATGCCCCCGTAGCGGGAGGGGTGGGCTTCTGAAGAAGTAGGAGAGCTCCTGCCTCAGAGTGTCACAGGGAAAAGGCCTGAGGAAAAGTGGCCAGTGAAGTAAAGCTCACCCCCGTTGTCACTTTATAACACATAGGAGCAGGATTAGGCCATCTGGCCTATCGAGTCTGCTCCACTATTCCATCATGGCTGATTTATTATCCCTCTCAACCCCATTCTCCTGCCTTCTCCTCGTAACCTTTGACACCCTGACTAATCAAGAACCTAACAACCTCCGCTTTAAATACACCCAGTAACTTGGCCTCTACAGCCGTCTTTGGCAATGGGTTCCACAGATTCACCACCCTCTGGATAAAGAAATTCTTCCTCATCTCTGTTCTAAATGGATGTCCCTCTATTCTGATGCTGTGTCCTCTGGTCCTAGACTCACCCACTATAGGAAACATCCTTTCCACATCCACTCTGTCTGGGCCTTTCAATATTTGATAGGTTTCATTGATATTCTCCCTCATTCTTTGACATTCCACTCCCACCTCACAACATCACTCTATGATGGCAAATGAATTTCACCGGTTAATGCACCTCCGCATATTCCTGGTTACAGACTCGTGGTCAAACACGGAAAACAGGCCTTTCAGGCCAATGTTCTCATGCTGATCACAGTGCCCACGTTTGCTCCACATTCCTCCAAACCTTTCCTAACCACGTACTCATGCATAGATAAATGTTCAATGGGTAGCCTCCAACCTGATGACATGAACGTCAATTTCCCTACCTTCTGCTCTTTTGTACCCCTTCCTCATTCCCTCTTTTTCCATTCCCCAATCTGATTCCCTCTCACCTCTTCTCTTCTCCTCATCTGCCCATCACCTCCCTCTGGTTCCCCTTCTCTTCCCTTGCTTCCATGGTCCACTCTCCTCTCCAATCGGATTTTTTCTTCTCCAGCACTTTACCTTTTTCACCTACCCCCTCCCAGCTTCTCACTTCATCCCCCCCTCTCCCCCACCCACCCACCTTCCCCCTCATCTGGTCTCACCTATCACCTCCCAGTGTCTCACTTCATCCCCACCTCTCTCCCACCCACCTTCCCCCTCATCTGGTCTCACCTATCACATCCCAGTGTCTCACTTCATCCCCCCTCTCCCCCACCCACCCACCTTCCCCCTCACCTGGTCTCACCTATCACCTCCCAGTGTTTCACTTCATCCCCCTCCCCCACCCACCCACCTTCCCCCTCACCTGGTCTCACCTATCACCTCCCCGTGTCTCACTTCATCCCCCTCCCCACCCACCCTCCCCCTCACCTGGTCTCAGCTATCACCTCCCAGTGTCTCACTTCATCCCCCCTCCTCCACCCACCCACCTTCCCCCTCACCTGGTCTCAGCTATTATTTGTCAGTTTGTTCTCTTCCCCCTTCCCCCACCTTCTTATTCCAGCTTCTGCCCCCTTCCATTCCAGTCCTGAAGAAGGGTCTCTGCCCAAAATGTTGACTATTTATTAATTTCCATAGATGCTACCTGACCTCCTGAGTTCTGTGTGTGTTGCTCTGGATTTCCAGCATCTGCAGAATCTCTGATGTCATTCATTTTGTGTTCCCCTCTGCTTTGGACCCCAGATATACTATGTGATACAGATGATCAGAACAAAACAGACATTTCTGACCAGGGGGAATTAGATTGCAGCCATAGAACACTACAGCATAGAAACAGGCCCTTTGGCCCATAAGTCAGAGCTGAACTATTAATCTGCCTAGTCCCATCAACCTGCACCCAGACCATAGGCCTCCATAGCCCTCATCCAGGTTCCTATCCAAACTTCTCTTAAATATTGCAATCCGACCACATCCACCACTTGCACTGGCAGCTCACTCCACACTCTCCACCCTCTGAGTGAGTTAATACTGTACTGAGAGGACAACGGAGGAACAGAATGGCAACTTTTTTACTGAAACAATTTTGACTTAGTGGCTCACACAAGATGATGGAGGAACTCAGCAGGTCAGACAACACCTATGGAGGGGAATAAGCTGTCGATGTTTTGGGCTGAGACCCTTCATCAGGATCAGGTTCTAACGAAAGATTTCAGCCCAAAAGGTCAACCGTCCAGAATGATGCCAGGAGTAAAAGAGTTAATGTATGAGGATGGCCTGTACTTGCCAAGTTTAGAAGAATAAAGGGGGAATTGCATTGAAATGGAGTCAATATTGAAAGGCCAAGACAGAGTGGATGTGGAGATAATGTTTCCTATGGTGGGGGAGTCTAAGACCAGAGGACATAACCTCAGGATAGAGGTCGTCCATTTAGAACAGAGATGAGGAGGAATTTCATTCGCCAGAGGCTGGTGAATCCGTGGAAATCATTGCCACAGATGGCTGTGGAGGCCAAGTCATTGGATAAGTTTAAAGTGAAGGTTGATAGGTTCTTGATTAGTCAGGATGTCGATGGTTATGGGGAGATGGCAGGAGAATGGTGTTGAGAGGGATAGTAAATCAGTCATAGTGGAATAGTGGAGCAGACTCGCTGGGTCCAGTGGTCTAGCTCTACTCCTATGTCTAATGGTCTTATAGTCTATTTCCAGCATCTAAAGAATTTCTAGCATTTATGGTTTACTAGAACAGTTTATTCCTCTCCATAGATGCTGCCTGACCTGCTGAGTTCCTCCAGTGTTTTGTGTGCATTACTCTGGATTTCCTGCATCAGCAGAATCTCCTGTATTTATGATTTAGTGACTTTATAGACACTTGGAGCTGGAGGCAAAGTGACCTCTCGACATCATTCAAACAGGGACATCCGATGGAACCCTGTTTTTTTTATTTAAGAGGTGAATCTGGAAGATACCATCATAAATATCCTTTGCTACATTCAGCTTTGGGTACTGGCAGTTTAATAATGGCCCATTTATGGCAGAGATTAAAGATGTGTTCATAATTCAAGTGGAGAATTAAATAATAAAGGACAGAAGGCAATAAATCAGGAATAAAAATGGGACAAGCACACAGCGAATAAAAAGCACAAAAGGTTCTGCAGATGCTGGAAATCCAGAGCAACACACACAAATTGCTGGAGGAACTCAGCAGGTCAGGTAGCATCTATGGAGGGGAATAAACAGTCGACATTTTGGGCCGAGACCCTTCGTCAAGACCAGAAAGGAAGGGGAGAGACAACAGAAGGAAAAGGTGGGGGGAGAGGAAGGAGGTTAGTTGGAAGGTGCTAAGTGAAGCCAGGCGTGTGTGAAAGGTAAAGGGCTGAAGATGAAAGGATCTGATAGGAGACGAGAGTGGTCCATAGGAGAAAGGGAAAGAGGAGGGAACCCTGAGGGAGGTGATAGGCAAGTGAGGAAAAGAGGTAAGAGGCACCAGAGTGAGCTCCTCCGTCCCTTTCTCCCATGGTCCACTCTCCCCTCCTTTGTACTTTTCCTACCCACTTATCACCTTCTCGTCTGTCCTCCTGCCCCTCTCCCAACCTTCCTAATCCAGCTTCTCTCCCCCCACCACTTCCTTTCCAGTCCTGAAGAAGGGTCTCGGCCTGAAACGTCGACTGTTTATTCCCCTCCATGGATGCTGCTTGGCCTGCTGAGTTCCTCCAGCATTTTGTGTGCTTTGCTCGGGATTTCCAGCATCTACAGAATTTCTTGTGCTTTTAGATGTTGAATTCGCCTCTCTCATTTCTCCAGCTCCCTCATGGAAATGACTAATGAATCTTTCTGAGCCTTTGCTTCAGGCGGTACATTCCTGATCATAATGACTCTCTGTGCAATTCCTGATTTATTTTGCAGTGGGTCCTTTCTATGTACGGATCCTCTGTGTGAAATGCTTGAACATTAAGGGATGTGGGAAGGAATTTAAAGTTGGAGGAGTTGTTAGGTGATGGCTGAGGAGCAGAGCTGTTCCCTTCTCCCATTTCACCTGGCCTTATGACTGCCAGGGCCGCCTTACCTATTTCATTTTGTTTAGAGACTCAGTGCAGAACGGGCTCTTCCAGCCAAGACCTCACCAACAACCCCTGATTTAACCCTAGCCTAGTCACGGGACAATAACCATTTGGCCTACCTGGTACGTCTTTGGAAACTGGAGCACCTGGAGGAAACCCACACATTCCACAGGGAGGGTCTACGGAGACTCCCCACAGGATTGGATTCCGAAGTGCGCCTCCCCGAGCTGAAACAGTTTCTCTCTAACTGCTACGTCCCTGATCCAAGAACAGATGTGCTGGCATTGGAGAGGGTGCAGAGGAGGTTCACGAGAACGATTCCGGGAACGAGAGGGTTAATGCACAAGGAGTGTTTGGTGGCTCTGGGCCTGTACTCACCGGAGTTTAGAAGAGTAAAAGGGGGATCTCATTGAAACCTGTGGAATATTGAAAGGCCTTGACAGAGTGGATGTGGAGAGGATGTTTCCTGTAGTGGGGGAGACTAGGACCAGAGGGCACAGCCTCAGAATAGAGGGATATCCATTGAGAAGAGAGATGAGGGGGAGTTTCTTTGGCCAGACGGTGGTGAATCTGTGGAATTCATTGCCAAATCACTGGGTATGCTTAAAGCAGAGTTATTGATCAGTCAGGATGTCGAAGGTTACAAGGCGAAGGCAGGAGAATAGGGTTGAGAGGGATAATATTTCAGCCATGGTAGAACAGACTCGATGGGCCAAATGGTGTAATGGCCTTATGTTCAATACTCTGCAGTGTAAGGCTGGCCTTATAGACATACACATCAGGAATCTACGGCCACTTGCTATCGTGTGTACAAAGATGAAAGAGCATGCCAAAAATTAGCTGTCAGAAAAACGCGAGATTTGTTGACGTTGTGTGTTTTAAAAAGTACACTGGCCAGTTGTTAGCTAATGCAATGAGTCTTCCAGCTAAAACACTACTCCACATCTGGCCT
The DNA here is from genome assembly GCF_963921235.1 of Mobula hypostoma. Taxonomy (NCBI): domain Eukaryota; kingdom Metazoa; phylum Chordata; class Chondrichthyes; order Myliobatiformes; family Myliobatidae; genus Mobula; species Mobula hypostoma. Next base: position 13,660,877 of record NC_086103.1, on the reverse strand, counting down.
TGATTAAGGGATAATAGAGTGATAAATCGGCCAAAACATCATCTGGCGTTCTGTGTTGTGGCATAGAGAGAGGTCTGGGTCTGGGTCCTGGTCCAGGTCACTGTGACGCGGAGAAGCTGTCAGCAAGATCTGTCTGAGGTTTCATTGTCAGTGAGTCTGATTCAGATTTATTTCTCACACGTACATCGAACCGTAAAGTGAACTGCGTCATAAAGTGAAATGCATCATGGGTACGAGCCTCCCCAGCATCCAGGCCATCTTCAAGGAGCATTGCCTCAAAAAGGAGACATCTCTCATTAAGGACCCCTACAACCTGGGGCATGCCCTCTTCTCATCGCTACCATCAGGAAGGAGGTACAGGAGCCTTAGCGATTCTGGAATAGAGTTCATTGAAGGTGAGAGGGGATGTGAGGGGTAAGTTTTTTACTCAGAGAGTGGTAGATGCTGCCTGGTATGGTGGTAGAGGCAAATACGTTAGAGGCTTTTAAGAGACGTTTGGATAGGCACTCGGATACGAGGAAGATGGAGGGATATGGACATGGTGTAGGTAGGAGGGATTAATGATTGGGGGTTTTTGATTCACTTTTTGGCTGGTTCAACACAACATTGTGGGCCGAATGGCCTGCTGCTGTACAGCTCTACTCTTTTATGTTCTGTCTTCTCCCTTCCACCATCAGATTTCTGAATGGACAGTGAACCAATGAACACTATTGTTTTCTCTTTCTGCACAACTTAATTAACTTTTTAAATATATTTATATCTTTGGGTGGCGGGGTGGAGATACGTCTCTACCAAAGGAGGTGTAAGGCACTCCTTCGCTCTGCTAGCCTGCAGGTCACCCTCGGGCAAGATGTGACATCTGCTTAGCCCCACCGCCCAGTCAGGGTCAGGGTCACGTGAAGCCATGGGAGCAGGTGGTGGACAGTGTTGTGAGCGGCTGGTGCAGATCACAAGTACTGGTTATGCGACCACTGATGCCAGGCAGACAATTTCTAAAGAGAGCATTGATAATGGCTGGGGTCACCCGTCTTGTAAGGACACTGACTAGAAGAAGAAGGCAATGGCAAACCACTTCTGTAGACATATTTGCCAAGAACAATCATGGTCACGGATAGAAAATGATCACCCACGTCATACAACATGGCACGTAATGAACAAACGAAGGTTACCCCTTGGCCTTCTTCTCTCCAGGGAAAACAGTCCCAGCTTGTCCAGTCTCTCCTTATAATTCAAGACCTTCAGTCCCGGCAACGTCCTTGTGAACAGTTTCTGAACCCATTCCAACTGAACAACATGGAGCTGAGTGACAAGGTCGTGTAGCGGTTAGTGTAACGCTTCATAGCGCCAATGGCTGGCGAGACCGACAGCGGGGGATCTGCGTGGCCTCGGTCGTTGCACGGACCAGGCTCTCACGCCACGGTGCCAGCTGTTACAGCCACCCATGGGAGGAGGCAATGAAGGTGGTGTGGGAGAGAACAGAGTCACGGAATCCATGCTGGGTTGGGGACTGGCCCCTGAAGCCCGGCTCTCCCATCAGAGCTGCCCTCTAGTGTTCACTCCCTGGAAAACAAGCTGGATTGGCCCTGGCTGACCCAGTGCGAGACAAACTGATTTGCCTTTGTCTGTGACTAACCCCGAGTGAGATGAGGAACTGCTGCGGGTTTGTTCTTGCAGAAACATGGCTCCAGGACAACACCCCATGCACCGTCAATCTACAGGTCATGACACTCAGGGATTTGTGCTAAGATTTTTTGAGTGTTTTTTGTGACTATATATGCTCTGTGTGACTGTACGTGCTGTATTTTGCGCCTTGATCCTAGAGGAACAATGTTTCATTCAGCTGTATACATGTGCATGGTTGAATGACAATTGCATTTGAACTCCATTGTGAACTTGATCAGGATTCAGTTCTAGATCCTGTTTGTCAGGAAATTGTACATTTTCCCTGTGATTGTCTGGGTTTTCTCTGGTTTCCTCCCACATTCCAAAGACATACGGGTTAGGGTTAGTAAGTTGTGGGCGCGCCACGTTGGCGCCAGAAGCGTGGCAACACTTGCGGGCTGTGTCCAGCACATCCTCAGACGGTGCTGATCATCAACGGTAAATGACGGCATTTCATAGAATGTTTCGATGTACATGCGACAAATAACACTAATCTTTGAATCTCTCGCTTTCCCGAGTCTGAAGCTAAGGAAACGATGATTTAAACAAAGCTGTGTGCAGTCATTTGATCTCTTTGGCTAAGCAACAGCCATAAAATAAAAAAAAATACAGTAACTTATATGAAAAAGTTGGCTAAGCTGGCAGAGTTAGGCCTGCTTAGAACATTTTGGCAACATGCTTTGGAACTGATCATCAGGAAAGGCAGGATCTGTGCCAAGTACTGTGTACATTCAGAATGGTAGCAGCAGTAGATGAGTTGGGATGCTCGGGTGGGAGTCAGGGACCTCCAATTTCAGATTTATTTATTACACATACATAAACTGAAACAGACAGTGAAATGCATCACACATAAAAGTTGCTGGTGAATGCAGCAGGCCAGGCAGCATCTCCTGGCCTGCTGCATTCACCAGCAACTTTTATGTGTGTTGCTTGAATTTCCAGCATTTGCAGAATTCCTCGTGTTTGTGAAATGCATCATTTGTATTAACAACCAACTCTACCGAAGGCCGTGCTGGGGGCAGCCCACGAGTGTCGCCACACACTCCGATGCCAACAGAGCATTGCCATGCTGTCCAGCAGAAACAACAGCAAAACAAGCCCCTTTCCCACCCACCCTCCCAGTCTCCAACCCCAAAACAGGCCCCCTCTGGGTCTCCAGTCTATGGCCCTGGATTCCTGAACTCACAGTCATTGTGTCAGTGCTGGAAAAGGGTTGCCTCACTGTTACCTCAGTGGTAAGAGTGACTCTTCCTCTGATCCTACCTCTGCCCTCCCATTTTCTAAACTGCCCCCACCCACCAGCCACTCCAAAGAGATGAGCCCCTGCTCGCTTAACCTGTCCTTATGCTCTCTAATCCAGGCAGCATCCTACTAAATTTCCTCTGGTCCCTCTCTAAAGCTTCCACATCCTCCGTATAATGAGGCAACCAGAACTGAACACAATACTCCAAGAGAAGTCTAAGCAGGATTTTATAGAGCTGCAAATGACCTCACAGCCTTTGAACTCAATCCCCGATTAATGAAGGCCAACGCACGATAAACACCCTATCAAGTTGTGCAACAAATTTAAGGGATCTATGGACGGGAACCCCAAAGTCCCTCTGATCTTCCACACTGTTAAGAATTCTGCCATTAACTCTATACCTCAAGTTCAAACTTCCAAAGTGAATTACTTCACACTTCTCTGAGTTGAACTGCATCTGCCACTTCTCAGCCCAGTGTCCCGTTGACCAGCCGAAGAGCAGCAGAAACCACAGGGAGGGAGCAGTGAGAGAGGCACAACTCCTACCAAAGTGTAAGTGCTGAAGATGAGGTGGTTGGTTTACGAACAGAGACAGTGCGTAGTGAGACTCCTAGCAAGGAAAGGCTGAAGATGGGGAAAAATTGCAGTCAACAGGATGAGTTGCAACATAAAAAGTGGACAAAATTGAAAATGGTGAATACAGAACTGAAGGTGTTATATTTGGGCGCGCACAGTTTATGGAATAAGGTAGGTGAACTTGCAACACAATTGCAGATTGGCAGGTATGACGTGGGCATCACTGAATCATGGCTGAAAGAGGATTATAGCTGGGAGCTTAATACAGTCTCCAAGGATACACATTGTATTGAGAGGACAGGCAAAAAGGTAGAGGAGGTGGCACTGCTCTCCTGGTACAAAATGAAATCAAATCATTAGAAAGAGGTGAAATTGGGTCAAAAGGTGTGGAGTCATTGTGGATGGAGCTGAGGAACTGCAAGGGTAAAAAGACCCTGATGGGAATAGCGAAATGGCTGACAGGCAGGAGGCAGCAAGTGGGAATAAAAAAAGGCCTTTTCTGGTTGGCTGCCAGTGACTAGTGGTTTTCCTCGGGGTTCAGTATTGGGTCACCTGCATTTTACATTGTTTGTCAATGATTTAGGTAATGGAACTGATGGCTTTGTGGCAAAGTTTGCGGATGATAGGAAAATAGGTGGAGGGGTAGGTAATGCTGAGGAGCAATGCGATTGTGGCAGGACTTCGATAAATTGGAAAAATGGGCAAAAACGTGGCAGATGGAATATAGTGTTGGTTAATGTATGATAATGCATTTGGGTAAAAAGAACAATAATGTGGACTATTATCTAAATGGAGAGAAGATTCAAACATCAGAGGTACAGAGGGACTTCGAAGTCCTCATGCAAGGCTCCCAGAAGGTTAATTTACAGGTTGAGTCTGTGGTAAAGAAAGACTGGATGAACTGGGCTTGTACTCGTTGGAATTTAGAAGATTGAGGGGGGATCTGATTGAAACGTATAAGATCCTAAAGGGATTGGACAGGCTAGATGCAGGAAGATTGTTCCCGATGTTGGGGAAGTCCAGAACGAGGGGTCACAGTTTGAGGATTGAGGCCTTTTAGGACCGAGATTAGGAAAAACTTCTTCACACAGAGAGTGGTGAATCTGTGGAATTCTCTGCCACAGGAAACTGTTGAGGCCAGTTCATTGGCTATGTTTAAGAGGGAGTTAGATATGGCCCTTGTGGCTACAGGGGTCAGGGGGTATGGAGGGAAGGCTGGGGCGGGGTTCTGAGTTGGATGATCAGCCATGATCATAATAAATGGCGGTGCAGGCTCGAAGGGCCGAATGGCCTACTCCTGCACCTATTTTCTATGTTTCTATGTTTCTATGTAAAGAAGGCAAATGCAATATTGGCATTTATTTCAAGGGGAATAGAATATAAAAGCAAGAAGATAATGCTGAGCCTTTATAAGACACTAGTCAGGCCGCACTTGGAGTACAGTCAGAAGTTTTGGGCCCTATATCTCAGAAAGGATGTGTTGTCATTGGAGAGAGTCCAGAGGAGGTTCACAAAGATGATTCCGGGAACTAAGGGGCCAACATATGAGAAGTGTTTGGCAGCTTTGGGCCTGTACTCACTGGAATTTAGAAGAATGCATGGGGATCTCATTGAAACCTACCAACTGTTGAAAGGACTAGATAGGGTGGATGTGGAGGGGATGTATCCTCTGTTTGGGGTATCCAGAAGTAGAGGGCACTGCCTCAAAATTGAGGGGCGACCCTTTAGGGAAAAAGTAAAGAGGAATTTTTTTAGCCAGAGAGTAGTAAATCTGTGGAATGCTCTGCCACAGACTGCGGTGGAGGCCAAGTCTGTGAGTATATTTAAGGCGATTAATTCTTTATTGTTTCCTGGTGTATTGGTATACCAGGTATATACCAACATACCAAAGGTATATTGTTTTCTGATCAGTCAGGGTATCAAAGAATATGCTGAAAAGGCAGGCATATGGAGTTAGGTGGGGTCCAGGATCAACCATGATGGAATAGCGGAACAGACTTGATGGGTTAAATGGCCTAAATTCTGCTTCTATGTCTTATGGAATTATATACAGACCCCCAAATAGCTGTAAGGTTGTGGTCTACAAATTACAACAGGAGATAGAAAATACATGGCAAAAGGGCAATGTTATAATAGTCATGGGGGATTTCGATATGCAAGTGGATTGGGAAAATCAGGTTGTTGCTGAATTCCACAAGGGGGATTTCTAGAGTGCCTATGAGATGGCTTTTTAGAGCAGCTCATGTCTGAGCCCACTAGAGGATCCGCCATTCTGGATTGAGTGTTGTGCAATGAACCAGAATCGATTAGAGGTAAAATAACCTTTAGGGGCAAGTGATCATCATATAATTGAATTCACACTGAAATTTGAGAAGAAGCTAAAGTCAGATGTATCAGTGTTACAGTGAAATAAAGAAATTACAGAGGCATTAAAGAGGAGTTGGCCAGAACTGATTGGAAAAGAACACTGGCAGGGATGTTAGAACAGCAATGGCTGGAATTTCTGGAAGCAGTTCAGAAAGCACAGGATATATACATCCCAAAGAGGAAGAAGTATTCTAAAGGAAAGATGACACAACCATGGCTAACAAGAGACATCAAAGCAAACATAAAAGCCAAAGAGAGCAAAAATCAGTTGGAAGATAGAGGATTGGGAAGCTTTTAAAAAACAACAGAAGGCAACTAAAAAATTCATTAAGAAGGTAAAGATGGAATACAAAAGTAAGCTGGAAAATAATATTACAGAGGATATCAAAAGTTTCTTCAGATACATAAAGTGTAAAGGAAAGGCGTGAGAGTATATCAGACCACTGGAAAATAATGCTGGAGAGGTAGTAATGAGGAACAATGAAATGGTGGATGAACTGAATCAGTATTTTGCATCAGTCTTCACTGTGGAAGACACGAGCGCTATGGTGGAAGTTCCAGGTGTCAGGGGTCATGAAGTGTGTGAAGTTACCATTACTAAGGAGAAGGTTCTTGGAAAACTGAAAGGTGTGAAAGTAAGATAGATCACCTGGACCAGGTGGTGTACACCCCAAGATTCTGAAACTGGTGGCTGAAGAGACTGTGGAGCCATCAGTAATGATCTTTCAAGAATCAGTAGATCCTGGAATGGTTCCGGAAGACTGGAAAATTGCAAATGTCATTCCACTCTTCAAGAAGGGAGAGAGGTAGAAGAAAGGAAATTACCGGCCATTTAGTCTGACCTCTGTGATTGGGATGATGTTGAAGTTGATTGTTCAGGATAAGGTCTCACCGTACATGGAGGCACATGATAAAATAAACTCAAGGGAAAATCTTGCCTGACAAATCCGTTGGAATTCTTTGAAGAAATAACAAGCAGGATAGACAAAAGAGAATCAGATGGCCCAAGAATCTCACAGAACTAGAAGCCTTTTGCAAGGAAGAATGGGTGAAAATCCCCCAAACAAGAATTGAAAGATACTTAGCTGGCTACAGTAAGCATTTACAAGCTGTGATACTTGCCAAAGGGGGTGTTACTAAGTACTGTCCATGCAGGGTGCCCAAACTTTTGCTTCGGGCCATTTTCCTTTTTTGTTATTTTGAAACTGTAAAAGATGGAAATAAAAAGTAATCTTGCTTAAAATATTAAAGAAATGTGTCATCTTTAACTTTCTGCCTTTTGGAAATCAGGTCATCTTTTACTCGCTTAGCTATTCACAGTAACAGAAATGTTGACTGGGGTGCCCAAACTTTTGCATGCCACTGTACAAATATTGGAAGAGAAGGAAGAAAGAATAAAAAATTAGTTACCTCAATCAGTCTAACAGGAGGGGCTTACTACTTTTCCGGCTATAGGTTGGCTGACTCATTATACAGCCTAATGGCTGAGGGTGAGAATGAACTCATATAGCTTTGGGGCAACACAGTTGTCTTCATCTATTACTGAAAGTTCAGCCAAGGTGGCATGCAGAGGGTGAGAAACATTGTCCAGAATCGCCAGGATTTTCCGTTGGGTCCTTTGTTCTATCTCAGCCTCCAGTGTGTCCATTTTGATTCCTATAACAGAGCCAGCCGTTCTACTCAGTTTGTTGAGCCTGTTGGCATCACCCATGTTGATGCCATTGCCCCCAGCACACCACCGCATAGAAGATTATACTGGTGACAACAGACTGGTAGAACATGTGAACTGAATTGACTTTATTACCCGCATCCTTCATATATATGAGGAGTAAAAATGTTTACGTTACATCTCCATCTAAATGTGCAATGTGCAATTTATAGCAATTTATAATAAATATCCTACACAATAAGATAGTCGATATAACATAGAAATACAGTTGTATCAGCATGAGTTAATCAGTCTGATGGCCTGGTGGAAGAAGCTGTCCCGGAGCCTGTTGGTCCTGGCTTTTATGCTGCAGTACCGTTTCCCAGATGGTAGCAGCTGGAATAGTTTGTGGTTGGGGTGACTCGGGACCCCAATGATCCTTTGGGCCCTTTTAACACACCTGTCTTTGTAAATGTCCTGAACAGCGGGAAGTTCACATCTACAGATGTGCTGGGCTGTCCGCACCACTCTCTGCAGAGTCCTGCTATTGAGGGGAGTACAGTTCCCATACCAGGCAGTGATGCAGCCAGTCAGGATGCTCTCAATTGTGCCCTTACAGAAAGTTCTTCAGATTTGGGGGCTGACACCAAACTTCTTCAGCCATCAGATATGAAAGCGGTACTGTTGTGCCTTTTTCACCACACAGCCGGTATGTACAGACCACGTGAGATCCTCAGTGATGTTTATGCCAAGGAACTTAAAGCTGTTCACCTTCTCAACCCCAGATCCATTAATGTCAATAGGGTTAGCCAGTCTCCATTCCTCCTGTAATCCACAACCAGCTCCTTTGTTTTTGTGACATTGAGGGAGAGGTTGTTTTTTGACACTGTGACAGAGAGACGACTTCTTCTCTGTAGACTGCCTCATTATTATTTGCGATTAGGCCAATCAGTGTAGTATTGTCAGCAGATTTAATTAGCAGATTGGCAATACAGTCAAGGGTACACAGAGAATAAAGGAGGGGTCTTAGGACACAGCCCTGAGGGGCTCCTGTGTTGAGGGTCAGAGGGGCAGAGGTGAGGAAGCCCACTCTTACCACCTGCTGATCAGCTGATAGGAAGTCCAGGATCCAGCTGCACAAGGCAGGTCTCTGAGCTTCTTGTCGAGTCTGGATGGAACTATGGTGTTGAATGCTGAACTGTAGTCCAAGAACAGCGTTCTCACATAAGCATCCTTCTTCTCCAGATGTGTAAGGACGGTGTGTAGAGCTGTGACTATTGCGTCATCTATGAAGAAAAGGCCTGTATACTTCAAAGGACCTCAGTCTCCTCAGGAAGTAGAGGCAACTCTGGCCCTTCTTGTACACAGTCTGTGTTGGTGCTCAGGTACATGTAGGTCCTCACAGCATCCACGTCCTCACCATCAATAGCAGCAGGGAGCAATGCAGGCATAGTCTTCTTAAAGTCCATCACCATCTCCTTGCAGATGATTCAGCTTATACCATTTAACAAAGTCCTCCATCAGGGCCCTGTATTCACCTTCCCACCCTCCCTTTATCATCATCATCATCATCATCATCATCATCATCAGGTGCCGTGCCCAGTTTGAGCTTTGACTGCCATGGCCCACACACTCCTGCTTCGGGTCAAGTGGATCAATTCATTGGTATTCATTTCCAGTTCTCTGGCTGCTGTCTCCATCATCATTTGTCTTTGCCTTCCTCTTGCTTTCTTCCCTTCAATCTTTCCCATAATTACCGTGCATTCTAATTCCTCTTTCCTAATTACATGTCCAATGAAGTTACGTTGCCTTTTCATGATCTCATACATTATTTCTCTTTTTGTGTTTGCTCTGTTCATGACATCCCTCGTTAGATATTCGTTTCATCCATGATATCCTTTGCATCCTCCTCAAAAACCACATCTCTGCTGCTTCAATTCGTTTCCTCATGTTACTAGATATTGTCCAACATTCTGAGCCATATAACATAACTGGATAAACGTAACATTTCAGTACTCTGAGGCGGGTTGTCATGCCTAGTTTAGTGTTGGTCAGTATACTCTTCATTCTCGTAAAGGTGTCTTTTGCCATCCCTATTCTTCTTTTGATGTCCAAGTCGCACCTGCCATCTGATGTCACCAGCTTCCTAAGCAGCAAAAGTTCTGTACTTGTTTTATGTCTTCTCCATTTATTCTCAGCCTGCAGATAGGATTCTCCTTCTTTTTGGATATCACCATAGATTCTGTCTTTTTGCAATTTATAGATAGACCCATTTTTACACTTTCTTCAACAATTATATCAATTAAGTTTTGTAGTTCTTCCTCCGTACTTGCAATTAACACAGTGTCATCTCATTCGTAAGGCCAGTGATGTTGTGGGGATGGAACTGGACTCTCTGACGGTGGTGTCTGAAAAGAGGATGCTGTCTAAGTTGCATGCCATCTTGGACAATGTCTCCCATCCACTACATAATGTACTGGTTGGGCACAGGAGTACATTCAGCCAGAGACTCATTCCTCCGAGATGCAGCACTGAGCGTCATAGGAAGTCATTCCTGCTTGTGGCCATCAAACTTTACAACTCCTCCCCTGGAGGGTCAGACACCCTGAGCCAATAGGCTGGTCCTGGACTTATTTCCTGGCATAATTTACATATTACTATTTAGCTATTTATGGTTTTATTACGATTTAATTATTTATGGTGCAACTGTAACGAAAACCAGTTTCCCCCGGGATCAATAAAGTATGACTATGACTATATATGACTATGACTATCTCCATATCTAAAATTATTGATGTTTTCACCACCAACTTTGATTCCCAATATGTCTCTTATTTTTTGTAATATTGTCTCACTGTACATAGTAAATAAATCAGGGGAGAAAACACACTCTTGTCTAACGCCTCTCCTGATTTTCGTAAACTGACTCACTTCTCCATCTATTCTTACAGCAGCAGTTTGTTCCCAGTACAGATTTCTGATTAGGCGGAGGTCTTTCGAATCTAGATCTAGAGTTTTCTGTAATATTTCAAATAACTTATTGTGCTTCACTTTATCAAATGTTTTTGTGTAGTCGATAAAACAAACAAAGAAATCTTTTTTGCACTTGAATAGCTTGTTCTGATAGTAACCTTAACATCAATATTGTGTTTCTTGTACCTTTGTCTTTCAATGACAATCTTGAAGCACTGACTATCAGTAGGTACACTATTGTGCTTCACTTTATCAAATGCTTTTTTTTAGACACGCAATATACATTCCACTTTTGTGCACATTCATACTTCTGACCCTTAGCTTCTTGTACAATGAGATGTGTGCATTCATTCATTTTCAGCTGTCCAGTGCACCGCCAACTTTGATTCCCAAGATGACTCTTACCTTTTGTAATATTGTTTTAAATACACATTAGATAAATCAGGGGAGAAAACACACCTTTGTCTAATGCCTCTCTTGATTTTCGTAAACTGACTCACTTCTCCATCTGTTCTTACAGCGGCAGTTTATCCCCAGTACAGATTTCTGATTAGGCGGAGGTCTTTCGAATCTGGATCTAGAGCTCATGCTAATATTGGAAATATGGCTCACATCTGACAGAGGACGAGGGTTCAGTGCATCTTCAGTACTTGTAGGAGTTGAAATGCTTGGAGCCAAATCTTTAGATTTTCTTTCTGATTCTACTTTATAATTACTTTCATCTTGGCAAGCATCCAGTTCAATAGAATCAACAAACCACTGGATAGACACGCAATATACATTCCACTTTTGTGCACATTCATACTTCTTGAAGCACTATCTTGAGGCCGCCTGAGGTGAGGTAAAGCGAGCTCTGATTCCTCGCCCGCACGGTTTTCGGAAGGTGGAGGACTGAGGCTTGGTTCTGCGTTTCGGGTCAAGTCCGGTGGCATCGAGGAAGGCAAGAAGGTAGCAAGGCACCCCTCAGACCTGGCACCAGATTGTGAAAATGGCCAAGTCTGCAAGTCGAGTATCTTTCCTTATGAAATTCATAAAAACAGAGGGGAAAAGATTCTGAGTATTTCACAAAAGCTTTTAAGGCAATTAAAGAATTTAAATCAGAAGAATTTCTACTAACTATCAATGAAGATGAAACATTTAGCTTAAAAGTAAAGGACAACTCACTTTATATATGTGACCCATTTGAGGGACCTGCTTATGATCATCTACAAAAGCTTGGATGTAGGATCGTTGGTCCACAAGTAGTTATATTTTGTCTTCAGCAACAACAGAATGTACCTGGAGCCAAATCTTTAGATTTTCTTTCTGATTCTACTTTATAATTACTTTCATCTTGGAAAGCACCCAGTTTCAAAGAATCAAAGATCCACTGGATAGACACGCAACGAAGGCAAGGAAGTTTGCAGACGATATGAAGATAGGTGGAGGGGCAGGTGGTTTTGAGGAAGTAGAGAGGCTACAGAAGGACCTACACAGATTAGGAGAATGGGCAAAGAAATGGCAGATGGAATACAGTGTCAGGAACTGTATGGTCATGCACTTTGGTAGAAGAAATGAAAGGGTTGACTATTTTTTAAGTGGAGAGAAAATGCAAAACTCTGTGGTGCAAAGGGACTTGGGAGTCCCTGTACAGGTTGAGTCAGAGGTGAGGAAGACAAATGAGATGTTAATCTTCATGTCAAGAGGACTAAAATATGAAAGCAAGGATGTAACGTTGAGACTTTGTAAAGCACTGGTAAGGCCTCACTTAGAGTACTGTGAGCAGGACTGAGCGCCTTATTTTGGAAAGGACGTGCTGAAACTGGAGAGGGTTCAAAGGAGTTTCAGGAAAATGATTCCAGGATTGAGTGGCTTTTCATATAAAGAGCATTTGATGGCTCTGAGCCTGTATTCACTGGAATTCAGAAGAATCAGGGGTGACCTCATTGAAACAGTGAAAGGTCTTGCTAGAGTGGATGTGGAGAGGACGTTTCCTGTGATGGGAGAGTCTAGGACCAGAGCACACAGCCTCACAATAGAGGGGCATCCTTTTAGAATGGAGAAAAGGAAGAATTTCTTTAGCTAGAGAGTGATGGATCTGTGAAAATCTTTGCCACAGACAGCTGTGGAAGCCAAGCATTTAGGTATTTTTAAGGCAAGATTGATAGATTCTTGATTGGTCAGGGAGAAGGCAGGAGACTGGGGCTGAGGGGAATATTGGATCAACCATGATGGAATGGCAGACAAGACTCGATGGGCCAAATGGCCCAATTCTGCTCCTATATCAAACGGTTTTATGGTCAAAGAAAGGAGGAAAAGTTCCACCAAAGGCTATTCCTGATGGAGGTCGGCTGTAGAGGGTTCCCAGCAAGGTTGGCATGGAGTTTGCTGTCTGCGCTGGGCCTTGATGAAAAAGCAAGAGTCAAACAGCTCGCAGGATGGGGAAGGAAGCAGAAAGAGCCTCTGGCTGGGTATGGAGCAGGTGAGAGGAGTTGAGCTGGAAGTCAGGAGCAGACAGGCAGTGACTTGGCCACCTCTGCTGACCCGCCAACTGGAGAGTGTAGTGTTTACAGGCGGAAATACTCGATGAAGGTTGGGCATCATCTGATGACATCTGTTCCTGGCCAAAGGCTATGGCTACCTCATCAAGTAACTGAAGTGAGCACCTTGGAGTATGATGCAGGCAAGTCTCCACACACAGGTGCTGCTCGACCAGCCTAGCAGGCTGTTGCCTCAGGAACTGGATTTCATCTGTATCTCTTGTATGCACATTGAATAATAACAAAAAAATGCTCAGTCACAATTCAACACTCCCAGTGAAAGTTCCCAGACGTGAAACAATTTTGGATTCTGATGTTTAAGTCCAAGGTGCTTTCAGAAGTCAGGAAAGAGGCAGAAAATTTGTTGTTACACAATCATTTTAGTTAAAAGTTGATAGAACAAAGGAAATTTGAACAAACGAAAACAGCACCTATTGCTGACAGCATTTTTTATCCACAGATAGACATTTGATTCTAATTTATTGATGTGTTAACCAATTTGAATGTCATTATTCAAATAATGCAGAACAAGTAATTATATACAATACAAGCAATTGTTAAACTGAAAACAAAACTATCAATTACACAGTATAATCTAAGAATTATACAGTTGGATCTAATTATTTTCTCTCCACAGATGCTGCCTGATATGCTGAGTGCTTCCAGACTTTTCCGTTTTTATTTTCAAATTATTATTTTATTTACTTTCAAATGCAACTGGGATCTGTGCCAAGTGAGAGCAAGACCAGAGCAGAAGCTGCCATTACTGTAAACCAGGAAAGCAGAGATATAAACCACACATTGTTGAGGATCCCTACCAGCCCACATTCTCCAAATCAGAAACAGCATCGGGTTTAATATCATTGGCATATGCTGTGAGATTTATGGTTTTGTGGCAGCTGTGCGTGCAATATATAATAATGAAAATCTTCAAATTACGGTGCAATAAGGAACATATATAGATTAAATTAAGTAGTGCAAAAATAGAGCAAAAATAGTGAGGTGTGTTCATGGGTTTAATGTCCATTCGGAAATCAGATGGCAGGGGGGAAGAAGCTGTTCCTAAAATGTTAGGTGTGTGTCTTCAGGCTCCTGTACCCCTTCCTTGATGGTAGCAATAGAAGACAGCAGGTCCTGGATGTCAGTGGTCCTTAATGAAGGATGCAACCTTTTTGACCCACGACCATCAGGAAGGAGGTACAGGAGCATCAGGACTAGGACTGCCAGACTGGGGAACAGCTTCTACCCTCAGACCGTGAGACTAATGAATACCCTGTCACCACTGAGGTCTCATCACCAGGACAGAGACCTGTTTACTGTTTATCTGTGCTGCGCACTGCATGTATTTTGAATTATATTTTATTAATTTATTTGTGGTAGCATTATGTTTTATGTGATAAGGGTTCACCGTGGTCTGTGTTTCATTTGGTTGTATACATGGACAGTCAAATGGCAATAAATTTAAACTTGAACTTAATGTTTCTGCCCAGCATTATGGGCCTCCTCTGTTGGCGTTGGAAAGTATGGCGACTTTCATGGGCTATCCTCAGCACATCCTTAGGCTGTGTTGTTTGTTAACGCGAATGACACATCTTACTGTGTGTCTGGTGTACACGTGAGAAATAAATCGGAATCTGAATCTCAAATTGGTAAACTAGTAAATTGCTTTATTTTGTCACATATACCAAGGTGCAGTGAAGAACCGTGTTTTGTATGCCGTCCATACAGACCGGATCACTACATAGTGCATCGAGGTAGAACAAGGGAAAACAATAACAGAATGCAGAATAAAGAGTTACAGTTACAGAGAGAGTGCAGTGCAGGCAGACAATAAGGTCCAAGGTCATACCAAGGTAAATCATGAGGTCAAGGGTCCACCTAACCACACTAGGAAACCATTCAGTGGGTTATGCAGCATCCTTGAGCCTGGTGGAATGTGCTTCCAGGCCTTTACATCTCTTATTAATTACGTTATCTGCTTAATCAAGGCACTGGGAAATGTAGAGAGAGTCCACAGAGGGGAGGATGATTTCTGTGATGGGCTGAGTTAGAATCTGGGCAAAGAACAGGGCCATGGTTGAATTGCAAGAAATAAAAAATAAGAAATGCATTTATATTACAAAAAGAGTAATTTCCATCGGACCGTAAGACACAGGAGCAGAATTGGGCTTTTTGGCCCATTGAATCTACTTGGCAATTTGATCATGGCTAATTTATTGTCCCTTTCAACCCCACTCTCCTACCTTCTTTCCGTAACCTTCGATACCCTGACCAATCAAGAATTTATCAGCCTCCACTTAAAATGTACCCAATGACTTGGCCTCCTCAGCCACCTGTGGCAATGAATTCACAGATTCACTGCCCTCTGGCTGAAGAATTTGTCCTTATCTCTGTTTTGGTTTTATTTTACTTTTATTTAGAGATACAGCACTGTTACAGGTCCTTCGAGCCCACGTCACACAATTACACCCATGTGACCAATTATCCTGTTAACCCCTACTCCTTTCGAATGTGGGAGGAAACGGGAGCGTTCCGAAGAACCCACACGGTCACGGGGAGAAAGTACAAACTCCTTACAGACAGCAGCAGGAATTTCACTCCGATCACTGGCACTGTAAATCATTACACTAACTGCTACTCCGCTGCACCACGCCTTTGCCTCAATAAACAGGCAATCAAGCGCATTAACAACAGACAGAAAGCGATCCAGTTGATGAGCGGAACTCTTCCTGTGATTACACAACAGGCAACTGGTGCAGCAGACAAAGGCTGTAAGCAGATTCCCGTCAGAAGATCGGATGTCCCAGGCCAAGTGCAGCTGTCGTGGTAGGACAGAGTGTTCTCCAGAAACTGGTGACTCACATCCATCAGTTAGCAATATGAATACGTCACCTGGACGAAGTTTGCAACTCTTATCCCACAGAAAATTGGCTAATGAGTATCACTGACAGACATTTGAAGAGAAGAGTTGGGGTCTCAGGCTCAAAGTTCAAAGTAAATTTAGTATCAAACATATATGTCACCATCAATGTTCCAACTATTGCTCTGAGCAAGAAATTTTACATGGCTTGAAAACTGAGTGGCACATTAAATGTTAACTTTAACATTTGAGAAAACAAAATTCCAGCTGCACGACAACAAAGTCAGTGGGAGCATCTCAGTTACTGTGCAGCCGCATGGCTTAGAGCAAACAGTGCTCTCCATGTACAACCCTGAGATTCACTTTCTTGCGAGCATCCACAATAAATACAAAAAAACCCACAATAAAAACATTGAAACACCACCCCCAACAGGACAGACAAATAACCAATGTGCAAAAGACAGCAATTGTGCAAATACAAAACAAAATAATAATAAATAAATCGATAGATATAGGACATGAGATGAAGAGTCCCTCTAAGTGAGTCCATAGGTTGTGGGAACATTTCAGTGATGGGGCAAGTGAAATTGAGTGTAGATACTCTCTTTCGTTCATGAGGGGTAATAACTGTTCCTGAACATGGTGGTGAGAGTCCTGAGGCTCCTGTACCTTCTATTCTAGCAGCGAGAAGAGAGCATGTCCTGGGTGGTGGGGGTTCTTAATGATAGATGCTGCAGTCGTACAAGGTCACACTTCAAGACTGGAGATTCGAGATTCAAGACAGTTCTGTGCACAAGTGCAAGGGGAATGATTACTTGTTACTCCAGATCCAACGCAGCACAAGAAACACAAAAGATAAAGAACACAGTATTAATAATTCTTTAACAAATACAATAAATATAAAGACAAGAAAATCTGCAGATGCTAGAAATCCAAGCAACACACACAGAATGCCAGAGGAATTCAGCTCATCGGGCAGCATCTATGGAAAAGAGTAGACAGTTGACGTTTCAGGACAAGACCCTTCATCAGGACTGAAAAAAAAATTAGAAGTGAGATCAAGAATGTGGGGGGTGGGGATGAAGGTGGGTGGTGATAGGGGAAACTGGGAGTGAGGAGGGGTGAAGTAAGGAGCTGGGAAGCTGGTAAAGAGCTGGCGAAGGAGGAATCTGATAGGAGAGGGTAGAAGGCCATGGAAGAAAGGGAAGGGGGAGGAGCACCAGAGGGAGGTGGTGAGCAGGTAAGGAGATAAGGCAAGAGAGCAAAACAGGAATGGGAATGGTGAAGGGTAGGGGGCAATTACTGGAAGTTTGAGAAATTGATGTTCAAGCTGCAGGTTGGAGGCCTCCCAATGGAAATGGAATCAGGTTGGAGGCTACCCAGCTACACTCACTTGACTCTGTTTTACTCGCGCCCAACCCCCAGTTCAGTTCCTTCTTACCTACATACCTAGCACTTCACACACTTTGGAACTTTCCAATGACTTTCCTGGCCCCATCATCTCATTTTCACCATGGACGTCCAGTCCCTTTACACCTCTATCGCCCAAGAGGTTGGCCCTAAAGCTCTCCGCTTCTTTCTGGATAACAGACCCAACCTGTTCTCCTCCACTACCACTCTCCTCCGTCTGGCAGAACTGGTCCTCACTCTCAATAATTTCTCCTTTGGCTCATCCAAACAAAAGGTGCAGCCATGGATATTTGTATGGTACCCAGCTATGCCTGCCTTTTCTGTCAGCCACGTGGATCAGTCTATGTTCCAAGCCTACACTGGTATCGTTCCCCAACTTTCCCTATGCTACATTGACGATTGCATTGGGACTGCTTCCTGCACCCATGCTGAGCTCGTCGATTTCATCAACTGTGCCTCCAACTTCCACCCTGCCCTCAAATTTACCTAGTCCAATTCTGACACCTCCCTCCCCTTTCTAGATCTCTCTGTCTCTATCTCTGGAGACAGCTTATCTACTGATCATTTTACTGATTCTCACAGATACCTGGACTTTACCTCTTCCCACCTGTCACTTGTAAAAATGTCATCCTCTTCTCTCAGTTCCTCCGTTTCCACCACATCTGCTATCAGGATGAGGCTTTTCATTCCAGAAATCACAAGATGTCCTCCGTCTTCAAAGAACAGTGTGTTCCTTCCTCCACCTCAATGCTGCCCTCACCCCTATCTCTTCCATTTTGTGCACGTCTGCCTTCTACTTCCCATTCCCATTCTGACGCGTCAGTCATGGCCTCTTCTACTGCCGTGATGAGACCACACTCAGGCTGGAGGAGCAACATTGATTTGGTGTCTACTCCATCTGAGGGGCAGAGGCCCTATGCCCCTTCCCCTCTATAGTCCTGACAAACGGTTCCGGCCAGAAATGTCGACTCATCATTTTCACGGATGCTGCCCGACCTGCTGAGTTCCTCCAGCATGTTGTGAGTGTTGCTTTGACCCCAGCATCTGCAGAGTATTTTGTGTTTAGCATTTATAGGAAGAGGTACAGTCAAATCTCTTACTATCTCTTCTTTCAGTTAGTCCTGACGAAGGGTCTCGGCCCAAAACATTGACTGTACCTCTTCCTATAGATGCTGCCTGGCCTGCTGTGTTCACCAGCAATTTTTATGTGTGTTGCTTGAAATTCCAGCATCTGCAGATTTCCTCATGTTTGAGTTCTTAAAACAGTTTAGATAGAAAAAAAAGAAAAAAAGATCATGATTAAAGGTTAAAACTTACTCTCATTCCATCGATGTTGGGAAGAGGCATTCGTGAGGTAATATTATGACAACATTAATAATTGGATGATGCAGGAAAAGATCATGGAGAGATGGCTACTGTTGAAGACGATGGGCCTGGTGCTGGAGAGGATGGATCTGGTGCTGGAGAGGATGGATCTGGTGTTGGAGAGGATGGATCTGGTGCTGGAGAGGATGGATCTGGTGTTGGAGAGGATGGATCTGGTGCTGGAGAGGATGGATCTGGTGTTGGAGAGGATGGATCTGGTGCTGGAGAGTCAGGGTTTGATTCTGCTGCTGGGGGGGTGGTTTACTACTGGAGTCAATTTCTTGAAGTAGGCATCAAGGGAGGTTTGTACAAAGCTTTTCTTTTTCTCGTCATAAATGGCCTTGTAGCGGCTGAGGCCCTCGGTAAGTGTACAATAAACTTTGGTGAACTTCTCTGTATTAGGATCTTGCCTCTCCAACTTTGCCATCCCTGCTTCAATGAGACGAAAGGCTTCAGCTAACTCTTTTGTCAAAAACTTTTGCCCTGGTGCCCTTTCTCCCTCTTTCAAAGTGTAGGTCCTTTCAGGCATTTTTTCCAAAATAATCCAGTCTCGTCTACATTAAATATTTGGTCTGGCAAATAACCTTCCTCCTCAATAATTTTTTTCAACATTAATCACTGGCAGCACTTACATTGGCACTGGCTGCTTCACCTTGCACTTTAATATATGTAAATCTGCCCTCACTCTGAAACGATTGAACCAACCCCTACTCGCAACAAATTCTTCATCACAATCACCTTCACTTGCTGCACGTGTGGCTTTCTTGCGCTAAAGTAAGGCTAATAGGCACATTACGCTGATTTTGATCGTCTAACCAAATTATCAATAGCCTTTCCATTTCAATAATTAAACCACTGCGTTGCTTAGTAATAATTGTAGCTTTCATTGGGGCAGGCCCTTTCACATGCTCCATTATTCTCACTTTATCCTTTAAAATTGTTCCGATCGTTGACCAACTGTAGCCTAACGCTTTTCCGATGACCGATGACGTTTCACCTCTTTCCGATCGCTTTATTATTTCCACTTTATTTTCAATCGTGATCGTTTTCCTTTTCTTTGATGCATCACCAGCACTTGCATCGGATTTACGCTTTGGAGGCATGGTTACAAGGGTAAATAAGAGAAAAATTTAAGCCAAAAACAAAGTTACACACTCAACACAGTGTTAATGGCAACGTGATTCGACTTAAAATGGCGGACGGCGTTCTCCTTCCTCGAGCCGACGAACCGCTGATGCCGCGCACTGTTTTCAAATTTTTAATATGATAGGCTTTATGGCAGTCCGTTCGTAAGTACGAGTTGTCCATAAGTCAGACGTTCTTAACCCGGGGACTTACCGTAAATATAAATACGTAAAGTGACGCTAGGCACAAGAGTGTCTGCATCAGGTGATTGACAGGAAACGATAAAGTCGTGGTGGTTGGGGGTGTGGAGGGGTGGGTTAGTGGGTGGAGGTGTTGATCAGCCTTACTGCTTGGGGAAAGTAACTGTTTTTGAGTCTGGTGGTCCTGGGGGGACGTTATGTAGCATCCTCCCTGAAGGGAGTGGGACAGACAGTCCATGAGCAGGGTGGGGATCGTTCATGTTGCTGGCCCTTTCCCGGCACCTTTCTGTAGATACAGTGTGTCCTGGTAGGCTGTGATGCATTGGGCAGTTCTGACTGCACATCGTAGAACCTTCCTGTCTGCCCCAGAGCAGTTGGAACGTTATGTGCTGCTGGAGAGAGAATTTCAAAGACCC
Organism: Mobula hypostoma; assembly: GCF_963921235.1. NCBI lineage: Eukaryota > Metazoa > Chordata > Chondrichthyes > Myliobatiformes > Myliobatidae > Mobula > Mobula hypostoma. The sequence continues at coordinate 13,640,513 of NC_086103.1, read as the reverse complement.
AGAGCAACACCCACAAAATGCTGCAGGAACTCAGCAGGTCAGGCAGCATCTGTGGAGATGACTAAACAGTCGACGCTCCGTTCCGGCCCTTCGTCTGGACTGGAAAGGAATCAGAAAGAAGCCAGAATAAGCCGTGGGAGGAGAAGAAGGAGGACGAGTTGGCGGGTGAAAGGTGAAGCCAGGTAGGTGGAGGAGGCGAGTGAAGTCAGAAGATGGGAGGTGATAGGTGGAAAAGGTAAAGGGCTGGAGAGGAAAGAATCTGATCGGAGAGGAGAGTGGGCCAAGGGAGCAGGGGAAGGAGGGGGACCCTAGGGGGTCATCGGAGCAGGAAAAGGAGGGGGGCCCCAGGAGGTCATGATAGGCAGGTGTGGGTAAGAGGCAGAGTGGTGAATTGAAGAGGGAATGGAGGAGGGGGGAAAGTTACTGTAAGCTGGAGAAATCGATGTTCATGCCACCTGGTTGGAGGTTACCTCGATGGAATATAACCTCGAGACCCAGAGTCAGAATCAGATTCAGATTCACTTATCACATGTACATCGAAACATACAGTGAACTGTGTTGTTCACATTAACAACCAACACAGTCTAGGGATGTGCTGGGGGCAGCCGGCAAGTGTTACCACACAGTCCAGTGACAACGTAACATGTCCACAATACTCAGCAGAACAACACAGAGCACAACAAAAGAGAACATACCAGGCAATGACCTAAAAACAGGCCCCGTTCTACCTTTCCACCCACCCATGCACATACAGGCACAGCTCTCCACCTCCAGGAAAGGCCACCTTTGACCTGCAGTGGACTCGGACACAGACACTGGGCGGTCAATTTCCCCAGCAGACTCGCAGAGATCCGCAGACTCAGGGCTATGTCATTGGGTCTTGTCTCCAGGACTCGTCTTCCATTTTGACCCAGGACTCACTGTGGACGATGACTGAGGGCCACGGTTGAGGATCTGAACCCTAGGCTTTCAATGCTGGTCTCACCGGTGATTTGAACGCCAGACAGCTGCAGAGGCCAAGTCATTGAGTATATCTAACATGGAGAGACATAAGTTCTTAATTTGTAAGGATGTCAAAGGTTACGGGGAGAAGGCAGGAGAATGGGGTTGAGAGAGATAATAAATCAGCCGTGATGGAATGGTGGAGCAGACTCGATGGACCTAATTCTGCTCCTATGTCTTATGGTCTTGTACACAGAGAGTGTCCAACTGGTTGCATCATAGTCTGGTATGAAACACAAATGCCCATGACTAGAAAAGCCCACAAATTTGGTGGATACAGCCCAGTCCATCACAGGTGAAACCCTCCCCACTACTGAGCATGTCTACAAGGAGCACGGCCACAAGAAAGCAGTATCCATCGTCAAGGACCCCATCATCCAGATATCCTCTCTTCTCGCTGCTACTGTTGAGCAGGAGATACAGGAGCTTCAGGACCCACACTGCCAGGTTCAAGAACAGTTATTACCCCTCAACCATCAGGATCCTGAGCTGGTGTGAATCACTCCAACACTGAACTGATTCCACAACCTATCGACTCACTTCCAAGGGCTCCACACCTCCTGTTCTCAGTATTATCTGTTTACTGTTTCTTAAATTGCACATTTTATCTTCACTCGCACATTGGCTTATTGTCAGTCTTTGTATGTATCTTTTCATCGATGTAATTCAGTCCATTTCTCTGTGAATGCCCGCAAGGAAATGAATCTCAAGGTAGCATATGGCATACTTTGATAATAAATTTACTTTGAACTTTGAACTCTGGTACGGCAGGACCACTGCACTGGATCAGGAAAAACACCAGAAAGTTGCAAACTCAGCCTTCTCCATCATGGGAATTAGTCTCCACAGCATCAATGACATCTTCAAAAGACGATGCCTTGAAAAGGCAGCGTCCATCATTATGCCCCATCACCCAGGACGTGCCCTCTTCTCACCGCTACCAGCAGGGAGGAGGTACAGGAGCCTGAAGACACTCACTCAATGATTCAGGAACAGCTTCTTCCCCTCCACCATCAGATTTCTGAATGGACAATGAACCATGTACACTACCTCAATATTTGCGCTCCCTTTTTTGAACTGCTATATGTATATTGTGACCCCAGTGACCCCCATCTACAACACTCCCAGTAAATGTCACAAATACTGACCCCGGTGACCCTCTCCATGGTTTTTACTGTCCTCAGTAGGCTCTTGCGGTCCGATACCTTGCGGCTTTCGTAACACACAGTGATGCAGCCAGACAGGACAATTTTGATGGTTCTCCTGTAGAAAGTTGCTAGAATGGGGCCAGGGTCCGTCAGCTCTGGCGCAGAGTGTGATAAATCATCACACCCTCTGTCCACCTTGGCACTTTTCCTAAAAAACCTTTGCGCAAATATCAGCAGGGCGGCCCAGCTGGATTGGGAAATTTGTTGTATATGTGTCTTGCTTTTGCAACTCTATCTGTATACTTTATAAAATCCAGGAACTGAATAATTACTGCAGCTTTCTTACGCTGCCCTGCCAACTTTGAGGGTTTGTATAAACATCCTGTTCCCTCATTTTTGTGGAATTGGAAAAGAATCAGAATCAGGTTATCATCACTGACATATGTCGTGAAATTTGTTCTACTGCAGCAGTGCAGAACAAGACTTAAATATTGCCTCCGCTTTTGCCCAGACAGATCAGTACATGACCCCTCTTCTGCCATGATGACGCCACTCTCAGGGTGGGGAGGCAACACCATATTCCATCTGGGTAGCCGCCAACCTGGTGGTATGAACATCGATTTCTCCAACTTCCACTAATCTTTCCTCCTCCCCCTCCCCTCTATTCCCCACTCTGGGCTCTTACCCCTTCTCCTCACCTCAACTTCTCTCACCCCATCACTGAGCTGTTCCCACAGCCTATGGACTCACTTTCAAGGACTCTTCATCTCATGTTCTCAATATTTATTACTTATTTATTTATTATTATTATTGTTATTTGTTTATTTCTTTTTGTAAATGCACAGTTTGTTGTCTTTTGCACACTGGTTGAACACCCAGTGTTGGGCACGTAGCCAAGTGGTTAAGGCGTTCATCTAGTTACCTCGAGGTCACTAGTTCGAGCCTCAGCTGAGGCAGCATGTTTGTGCCCTTGAGCAAGGCACTTAATCACACACTGCTCTAGTCTGTGTGAGGAGTGGCGCCCCACTTCCAATCTGCGCCTTGTAAGGCATGAAAATGCCCGACGCAGGCCTCTCATGGTCTGAGTCGACGTTCCCTCCCTCCCCTGAACACCCAAGTTGGTGCGGTCTTTCATTGATTCTGTTTTGGTTAATATTCTATTGTGGATTTATTGAGTATTCCCACAAAAGCATGAATCTCAGGGTTGTATATGATGACATAGATGTGCTTCGATAAGAAATTTACTTTGAACTTTGAGCCTGTCTATCACCCATCCCTGGCGCCCCTCCTCCTTCCCTTTCTCTCATGACCCACCCTCCTCTCCTATCAACCTTTTACCTTTCCCACCCACCTGGCTTCACCTATCACCCTCTAGCTTGTCCTCCTGCCACTCCTCTCACATTTTTATTCTGACATCTTCCCACTTCCTTTCCAGTCCTGATGAAGGGCCTCAGCCCAAAACATCAGCTGTTTATCCACTTCCATAGATGTTGAGTTCCTCCAACATTTTGTGAGTGTTGCTCTGGGTTTCCAGCATCTGCAGAATCTCTTGTGTTTTTGAGAAAATTTACAAAAGATAGTGCAAAAGAAGAAAAGGGAGGTAGTGTTCGTGGACCATTGTGAAATCTGATGGCGGAGGGGAAGAAACTGTTGCTAAAACATTGAGTGTGTGTTTTCAGGCTCCTGTACCTCCTCCCCAGTTGTAGCGGTGAGGAGAGGGGACGTCCTGGGATGTGAGAGTCCTTCATGATGGATGCTGCCTTCTTGGGGCATCGCTATTAATGGTATGGAAAGTTAAACACTGAAGACTAGTTTTATTAGTCAAGCGCATATTGAAACACACAGTAAAAGTGTGTTATTTTGTGCCAACGGCCAACACAGTCTGAGGTGGTGCTGGGGGCAGCCCACAAGTGTCACATTGCATCTGGTGCCAACACAGCATGGCCACAAATCACCAACGCTAACCCGTACATCTTCGGACCACGGGAGGAAACCAGAGCACCCAGAGGAAACAGAGGTATCATACTAACCATTACGTTACCATGCTGCTTCAGAGGATGGCTGCAATCTATCACCCTCTGGGTTATAAGACAATAAGTCATAGTCTATTTGTCCCATCGAGCCCACTCCGCTATTCTCTCATGGCTGATTCATTATCGCTCTCCACCCCATGTGGGTTTCGACCAGGTGCTGCAGTTTCCTCCCACAGTCCAAAGTCGTACCGGTTAGTAGGGTAATTGTCACGTGATTAAGGTAGTTGCTCCGTGACACAGATCATCGAGCCAGAAGGGCCTGTTCCACACTGTATCTCTAAGTAAATAAATTCTGCCTGATTTGTATCTGCCCATGTCACTCACCAGCACCTCTCTCTGTCTGCCTCACCGTCCTTCCATCTCCAAAAGCTCCCTTCTGGAAAGTTCTATAGGGCTATTAAAACAAAAACTTCACAGCATCTTAAAAGTTTCATTCCCCCCCCCACCCCCAATCAACCATTCTAGTTAGTCCCACCCTCCTTTGTCTATTCTCCCCGTCACTGCACTGTGCAGTAAACACTTTAAACCACTCTTTATTATTTATTCTTTTGTTGAGATACTGTCCTTCTGGTCCATCCAGCAATTCCCCGACTTAGTCTTGGCCCAATCGCGGGACAGTTTACAATGACCAATTAACCAGTGTGCGTTTGCCCTGTGGGAGGAAACCAGAGCACCCAGAGGAAACCCACACAGTCATGAGGAGAGCATACAAACTCCTTACAGGCAGCAGCTGGAATTGAACCCGGGTCTCCAGCACTGCAAAGTGTCATGCTGACCACTACGCTACTGTGCCATTCCATTGTAAATACATGCTGGTGTTTATGTATTATTGCACATTTTATTCCAGATCTGTGCTTTAACTTCTAAGTTAATGTTATATAACTCTTTATAATTGCTGAATGTTGTTGTTTTTCTGTTGTGTGTCATGCCAACACACTACAGCAAATTCCTAAAGTATGTAAATGTGTTTGATGAATAAAGCTGATCTTTGATCTCAGGTTTTGGAAAACGATATGATGCCCTCATTAAAGCTGACCCTCGATTTCAGGATCCTGGGCCCTCAGAAAATAATGACCTCATTAACGTACAAGAAATGAAACACTTTGTTTTTCTCAGACAAAGTACTTCCAGAACTTTCTGCTTCTAACCCTGTGACCATAAGCCAAGTTCATTAACGTATTGCAAAGGGTAGTTATCCTAATGGCACCCCGAAGGAGTACGAGAGCAGACAGACCAAGACACAGATCCACTCCCCATAATTAGTGACTTGGGAACCCCGAGCACTAATGGCCCAGAGGTGTTTATTGATATCTTCTTCTGAAACATCCAGACGTTACAAGAGTGCTGTTTAAGACCATAAAACATAGGAGCAGAATGAGGCCATTCAGCCCATTGAGTCTGCTCTGCCTTCCCATCATGGCCGACTTCTTATCTCTCTTAACCCCACTCTCTTGACTTCTCCCCATAACCTTTGACACCCTGACTAATCAAGAATACATCAACCACTCCTTTAAATATACCAAATGACTTGACCTCCACAGATGTCTGTGGCGATGAATTACACAGATTCACCAGCCTATGGCTAAAAAAATTCCTCCTCATCTCTTTTCTAAAGTGCAGGAGAATGAGGGGAGATTTGATAGAGGCCTACAAAATTATGAGGGGTATAGATAGGGTAAATGAAAGCAACACAGAGGTCAGATGAGACTAGAGCTAGAGATTAAGGGTGAAAGGTAAAATATTTACCTGAGGGGGAACTTTTTCACCCTTAGGGTGGTGAGAATGTGGAATTGGAGCTGCCAGTGGAAGTGCCGGATGTGGGTTTAATTCTAACATTTCACAGAAGTTTGGATAAGTGTTCGTCCATTGTCGATCTCGATGAGGACCTCGACACCATTATGATGGCGAAGAGACTAGTGCGTGATTTGGATTTAAGTGAGGGAGAGTCAGCCTCACTCTCTCTTCCCAATTCCCATCTGGATCCAGTGGCAAGACAGAGTCTAGACGGCTGGAGATGGGACTAGGTGCAGTGGATGACCAGGATGTCTTCTGTGTCTTGTCCTGCTCTACACGTTCGATGACACTTGCAGAGACCGCCTTCTTGACCGTTGGACCTTCCATTGGTCTCGTCCGCTCAATCCGCCGGAGTCTGTCTTCACGTGCTGGGATAGACAACTCCCTATCTCACCGAGGGTTTGAGACCCGTCGGCTACCCTCACCTGGTTTAGCCGGCTTGTCGAAGCCGTTGCCCGGGGTGTGGCCGCTGTCACATGCAAACAGCTACGGGGAGCCACAGGTGAGAGCTGAGTGCCAGGTGGGGACCAAAGGTGGACTAACCACCTTGAAAAGGACGCGACATGTTCCCCCAGCAGAGGTGCTACCCCTCCCTGAAACCTCATACACCCCTTGGATAAGTACACAGATGGGAGGAGTATGGAGGGCGATGGTTGAGTGCAGGTCAATAGGACCAGGCAGAAGACCAGGTCAGCATGAAGTAGAGGGGCTGAAAGGCCTCCTTCTGTGCTGTGGTGCTCAATGACTCTATCACCAGCTGTCCACGAACACATGAACAGTACCTTATTATTCCACCTTTTTTACAATATTTATGTTTGTAAATTACTGCAATGGCGTTGAGGGGGATAATAAATCAGGTTGACAGGTTCTTGATTAGTCAGGGCATGAAGGGGTAAGGGGAGAAGGCAGGAGATCGGGTCTGAGAGGCAACTGAATCAGCCAAGATGAAATGGTGCAGCAGGCTCGATGGGCCAAATGGCCTAATTCTGCTTCTATATCTTTTGGTCATTTGGTTCAACGGTTCTGCTTGTTCTCAGAGAATGCATACAGTATACAACCTGAAATACCTGTCTTCACAGACATCCACAAAAACAGAAGAACCCCAAAACCCTAATGACAGAAAAACGTTCGGACCCCAAAGCCCCTCTCCCCCTCTCCCGTCCCCCACCAGTTTCAGCACCCACCACCCACCCAGCAACAGCAAAACACCCAAAGAGGGACCGTGATCTGCAGTCAACATGCCAGAGGCTCTCTCTCACTAGTAGGGCACAGAGAGATAGCAGCCATTTTCACAGCGAAAGGGGAGACTGACAACTGCTGTTACGGTATCACAGTCACTTCTCCATATGTCCGCCACAGCGAAATCCTGTTGTTCCATCTCCCACGACACCTCAGTCGGCAACGCCAGCCTGAAATCGGTCATCTCGGGGCCGCATCCTGGAGCTGCCAACTTCCAAGCCGCACCTGGAGAATGTTGGAAAATGGGTGGTCAACGAGCTCCAGGAGCAGGAACTCATCTGCCGTAAAAAAAAACACTACAGTTTGAGTGCCACTTGCAGATCAGGGCCTCAGAAGAACCCCAACCACCTTGAAAAGGAGAAAAAAAAGAAACATTAAAAGAAGGAATTAAGCTGTTTTTCACAGATAAGCTCAAAGAAACAGTCATTTGGCATCTTCTTAACTCTGCCCAATCTTAAGGTCTTATCGCCCAAGTGGGTAAAAACAATCTTGTCGTGGTTTCAAGCTTACATGCTTCGATAACCTGGACAGCTACTGAATGTTGGCTGGAGTCAGGGCTTTATGCTTTGGCTCTTGGTAGGGTCACCCATGCCAAACAGGTCAAAGAGTAGAAGCCAGACTAGGTATGGTCCACCAGTCTTCTACATTCAGGGGTTCTGCTCAGGACTAACAACACTGGTAAAACAAAATTGTTATGGAAACAGCAATAAGGAATCCTTCTACATCTGAGTGCGATGGTATTCCTGAGTCTCCATCCAGGACTTGCCTGACTGACAGAAGTGAAAACTGAGAAGCTACAGACATGATGAGGGAAGCCCTGATCACCGGCAGAGATGGAGACCCTTATTGCTGCCCTAAACACCAACAGTGTAATGGGCAGTAAGTAAGTAATAGAAACATAGAAAATAGGTGCAGGAGTAGGCCATTCGGCCCTTCAAGCCTGCACCGCCATTTATTATGATCATGGCTGATCATCTAACTCAGAACCCCGCCCCAGCCTTCCCTCCATACCCCCTGACCCCCATAGCCACAAGGGCCATATCTAACTCCCTCTTAAATATAGCCAATGAACTGGCCTCAACTGTTTCCTGTGGCAGAGAATTCCACAGATTTATCACTCTCTGTGTGAAGAAGTTTTTCCTAATCTCGGTCCTAAAAGGCTTCCCCTCTATCCTCAAACTGTGACCCCTCGTTCTGGACTTCCCCAACATCGGGAACAATCTTCCTGCATCCAGCCTGTCCAATCCCTTTAGGATCTTATACGTTTCAATCAGATCCCCCCTCAATCTTCTAAATTCCAACGAGTACAAGCCCAGTTCATCCAGTCTTTCTTCATATGAAAGTCCTGCCATCCCAGGAATCAATCTGGTGAACCTTCTTTGTACTCCCTCTATGGTAAAGATGTCTTTCCTCAGATTAGGGGACCAAAACTGCACACAATACTCCAGGTGTGGTCTCACCAAGGCCTTGTACAACTGCAGTAGTACCTCCCTGCTCCTGTACTCGAATCCTCTCGCTATAAATGCCAGCATACCATTTGCCTTTTTCACCGCCTGCTGTACCTGCATGCCCACTTTCAATGACTGGTGTATAATGACACCCAGGTCTCGTTGCACCTCCCCTTTTCCTAATCGGCCACCATTCAGATAATAATCTGTTTTCCTATTTTTGCCACCAAAGTGGATAACTTCACATTTATCCACATTAAATTGCATCTGCCATGAGTTTGCCCACTCACCCAACCTATCCAAGTCACCCTGCATCCTCTTAGCATCCTCCTCACTGCTAACACTGCCACCCAGCTTCGTGTCATCCGCAAACTTGGAGATGCTGCATTTAATTCCCTCATCCAAGTCATTAATATATATTGTAAACAACTGGGGTCCCAGCACTGAGCCTTGCGGTACCCCATTAGTCACCGCCTGCCATTCTGAAAAGGTCCCGTTTATTCCCACTCTTGGTTTTATATGGAATGGAGGAAGAGATTCAATGGGCCAAATGGCCTAATTCTGCTCCTATATCTTTGCATGGTACGGCTACTGCAAAGCAACAATTTCATGTCAAGAATGGCAGTGGGTAGCAGCCTGATTCTGACAGCAGGGACTGGGAATGCAGATTAGGAGACGTGCTATGAAAATCCAATTGAGAACTCTCTGAAATAGCTTAATACACCATTTAAAATTTCAAAGCAAAGACCAATCAGAAGTAAGGCACTTTTATGCAGAATGATTTCTGCTGCTTCAGGGATGTGACAGTTTAATAACCCAATAGAGTCTCACACCCGGCTCTCCTGGGGACGTACGGATTCCACACACAACTGCTGACTCGAGCAGAAGAGGAGCCTTTCTGAAAATCCAGTGGAATTTAAAACGGAGAGGGCGAAGCTTGCCAAGATCAGGAATAAAGACATCTGCGTTTTCAATTTTCCATGGAAATTAAAACTGGAAAATAAAGAGAGCAGTCAGTGGTATGAGGTGGATGAGAGACAATGTGTGAACAGATTATAGACTACTCGGTTGGGGTATGAGGTGTCGTCCTTCTGGTTAGTTTTGGCCTTAACCATCATTGGGACCTTGATGAGATCTGTTGTAAGACACAGGAGCAAGGTTACGCCATTCGTCCCATCGAGTCTGCTCCTCCATTCAATCATGAGACCATAAGACATTGGAGCAGAATTAGGCCATGCGCCCCTTGGATTCTGCTCCATTGAGTTATTTGATGTACACTCCAAGGCTAGCACTGAACGTCTTTAAAAGAACACAGCATTCCTTCACAATCACAATCAGGTTTAGCTGAGGCTTTATAAGGCAACATTTGAAGTAGCTTGAGCAGTTTTCTGTCCAATATCTAAAGAAGGATGTGCTGGCGTTGGACCAGATCCAGAGAAGTTGTACGAGAGTGATCTTGGTAATGAAAGGGTTAACGTATGAGGAGCATTTGATGGGTCTGGGCCTGCATTCGCTGGAGTTTAGAAGATGAGGGGGGGGATCTCAACACAATCTATCGAATGGTGAAAGGCCTTGATAGAGTGGATATGGAGAGGATGTTTCCTGTGGTGGGAGAGTCTAAGATCAGACGACACAGCCTCAGAATAGGGGGACAGCCATTTAGAATGGAGATGAGGAGGAATTTCTTTAGCCAGAGGGTGGTGAGTCTGTGGAATTTATTGCCACAAATGGCTGTGGAGGCCAAGTCACTGGGTGTATTTAAAGTGGAGCATAATAGATTCTTGATTGGTCGGGGCATCAAAGGTACGGGGAGAAAGATTAGCGTCATTTGTCACATGCGACATGTAGTGAAATACGTTGACACAGTCTGAGGATGTGCTGGGGGCAGCTCGCAAGTGTCACCACACTTCCAGCGCCAACATAGCTTGTCCACAACTTACTAACCCTCACCCGTACGTCTTGGGACTGTGTGAGGAAACCCCCGTGGTCACAGACTCCTTACAGGCTGCGGTGGGAATCGAACCCGGACCTTGCCACTGGCCCTGTCAAGCCTTGCGCTAATCTGCAGTGCCACGCTGTAGGGCTGTACCGGCCGGAGATCAGCTTGAGAAAGAAGATAAAGCAGGTACGACGGAACGGTGGAGCGGCAGCTTGAGAAACTTGTTCCAATCAGCTTTCCATTTCCCTGGCTGTATGTACCAGGGTGTTCTCTGAATTGGAGAGCGCGGCCCCCACCCACCCTGCTCATGGACTGTCTCACCCCCGTCAGGGAAGCTACGTAGCGTCCACACCTGACACGGGTGTTCGGTGCCGCCCAAGTGCGGACGGAGAGGCATAGCATTGAGTTGCAATAGGATCTGTACAGAACAAAAGGAAAAATAATAAATAACCAAAACTCTCAAACAAAAATCTAATGCTGTCACTATGGCTCGGAAGCAGTGTCTTAATACCGCCCCTTTATAGCATCGATCTAAATTGTAATCTTTCCTGGAATGTGGACTAAGGTAAGCTGGGAACATTGTCGTCGCTATGCTTTGGTCCAGACTTGCCAAGACCGAAACGAAAGGAAGGGAGTTAAATACAAACACAGCGAAACTCTAATAGACTGGAACGTGCAGTCTATCACAAGTGTTATTGTCAACCCCGTTCAGCTGCCCACCTGCGAGGGTGCCCAGACTACACCGCTCAGTCCTTGGTTGTGACAACACCAGGACCACTAGACTCAAAACACTTACTTTCTCCAAGCAGTGAGGCTGATCAACGTCTCCATCCACTAACCCACCCCTCCACAAGCCCAACCACCACTGCTTTATCATTTCCTGTCAATCACCTTATGTACAGACACTCCTGTGCCTAGTGTCAATTTATGAGAGATTGGGAGACTGGGATATAGTCCTCAAATACTCTGTGACTGGGATATAGTCCTCAAATACTCTGTGACTGGGAGATAGTCCTCAAATACTCTGACTGGGAGATGGTCCTCAAATATTCTGACTGGGGGATGGTCCTCAAATATTCTGACTGGGAGATGGTCCTCAAATACTCTGACTAGGAGATATTCCTCAAATACTCTGGCTGGGAGATGGTCCTCAAATAATCTGGCTGGGAGATGGTCCTTAAATATTCTGACTGGGAGATAGTCCTCAAATATTCTGTGACTGGGAGATAGTCCTCAAATACTCTGACTGGGAGATATTCCTCAAATACTCTGACTGGGAGATAGTCCTCAAATACTCTGACTGGGAGATAGTCCTCAAATATTCTGTGACTGGGAGATAGTCCTCAAATACTCTGACTGGGAGATATTCCTCAAATACTCTGACTAGGAGATATTCCTCAAATACTCTGGCTGGGAGATGGTCCTCAAATAATCTGGCTGGGAGATGGTCCTTAAATATTCTGACTGGGAGATAGTCCTCAAATACTCTGTTACTGGGAGATAGTCCTCAAATACTCTGACTGGGAGATATTCCTCAAATACTCTGACTGGGAGATAGTCCTCAAATACTCTGACTGGGAGATGGTCCTCAAATACTCTGACTAGGAGATATTCCTCAAATACCTGACTGGGAGATAGTCCTCAAATACTCTGACTGGGAGATAGTCCTCAAATGCCTCAACCTCAAACTCAGGTTGGAGGAACAAAACCTCATATTCCACCTGGATAACCTCCCCCCTACCCCTAACCCCCCAATAGCATGAACATCAATTTCTATAATGTGCAGTAATTTCTGCCCCCCCCCACACTCTTTTTCCACTCCAAATCTCGTCAGTGGTGGGAAGGGATGTCCCGGGCTGAATCTACTGTTCTCCGCAGTTCCTGTGCTTTCGAATTGGCGCAGCAGACTGTGACGCAACCCGACGGCGAAGAATGAGAGAGAGAGCGAGAGTGATGGAGGAGAGAGGGGCAGAGAAGGGTGAGAGGGAGATAGAGAAGGAGAGACTCCAAGGTTATAAAGTTGTGTTTAATGTTTGATAAGCCAAGGTTAAGGATTATCGAGTAAAAAAACATCAGCAGTAGCTTCTTCACATGCATGCCTTTGGGTAGATTTACAAATCCATGAAGCAATTACAGCACAGATACAGCCCTTCAGCCCATCCAGTCTATGCTGACCACTGTGCCCACCCAGCTAGTCCCAACCTCCTGCATTCAGCCCGTTTCCTCTCAAGCCCCACCCATCCATCTACATGTCCAAGTGCTTCTCAGTGCTGTTGTTGAGCCTGTCCCAACCACTTCCTCGGCAGCTCGTTCCATATGCTCACCACACTCTGGTGAAGGGGTTTCCTCGTGGGTCCTTTTTAAATCTTTCCTCTCTCACCCTAAACCTGTGCCCCTAGTTTTCAATTCTCCTACCCTGCTAGCCTGCCTTTTCTTTACCCCTCATAATTTTAAACATGTCTGTAAGGTCGCCTAACCCTAATCCTAACTCTCCCCTCTTCTTCGATTCCCCTCTGGCCTCTTTCCCCTTCTCACTTGCCTATCACCTCTTTCTCTTTCTCCTATGGTCCACTCTCCTCTCCTATTACATTCCTTCTTCTCCAGTCCTTTCCTTTTCCTATCACCTATCACCTTCCAGCTATCCCCGTCCTTCCTCTCCCCCCACCTTTTTAATCTGGCTTCTTCCCCTTCCTCTCCACTCCTGATGAAGGGTCTCAGCCCGAAATGTCGACCGTTTATTCGCTTCCATTCACCGTTGGACCTGCTGAGTTCCTCTGTGTTTCTGTGTGTGTTGGTCTAGACCTCCAGCATCCACCGACTCTCTCGAGGTTTTGATTCGTCACCCCGCGTTCTCCTACGTTCCAGGCAATGAAGGCGACCTGGCCAACCTCTCTGTCAGAGAGAGCACTCGGTAAATGCACTCCTTACACACGGGCAGTTACACACGCACACCAACATTGGCTTGTCACGCTGCTGTCGCTGTGCTGAGCTCGTGTACTTCAATGTATCCCCCCTCCCCGCCGGTATATCCTCATACTGGGTCATAAACCAAACTGGTGGCTTTCTGGTGCTTCACCATGCACAGTGAAATACTCCATTCCTTCAGCAATGGGGATGTGTCAGTGTGTATGCTGTACTTAATGGAAGGCCTTTGACAAGGTGCCGCACAAGACGCTGCTTAGCAAGATAAGAGCCCATGGAGTTACAGAGGAGTTACTGGCATGGGCAAAGTATTGGCTGGTCAGCAGAAAACAGAGAGTGGGAATAATGGGATCCTATTCTGTTTGGATTTGTGGCTAAATTTGCCGATGATACAAAGATAGATGGAGGAGCGGGTAGTGTTGAGGAAACAGAGAGCCTGCAGAGAGACTTAGATAGTTTAGGGGAATGGGCAAAGAAGTGGCAAATGAAATACAATGTTGGAAAGTGTATGATCATGCACTTTGGTGGAAGAAATAAACTGGCAGAATATTATTTAGATGGGGAGAGAATTCAAAATGCAGAGATGCAAAGGGACTTGGGAGTCCTTGTACAGGATATTCTAAAGGTTAACCACCAGGTTGAGTCTGTAGCGAAGAAGGCAAATGCAATGTTAGCATTCATTTCTAGAGGTGTAGAATATAAGAGCAGGGATGTGATGTTGAGGTTCTATAAGGCACTCGTGAGACCACACTTGGAGTATTGTGTGCAGTTTTGTGCTCCTTGTTTTAGAAAGGATATACTGACCTTGGAGAGGGTTCATAGAAGATTCACAAGAATGATTCCAGGAATGAAAGGGTTACCGTATGAGGAACGTCTGGCAGCTCTTGGGCTGTATTCCCTGGAGTTCAGGAGAATGAGGGAGGGAGATCTCACAGAAACATTCCGAATGTTAAAAGGCCTGAACAGATTAGATATGGCAAAGTTATTTCCCATGGTAGCGGAGTCTAGGACAAGAGGGCACAACTTCAGGATTGAAGGATATCCATTTAGAACAGAGATGTGGAGAAATTACTTTAGTCGGAGGGTGGTAAATCTGTGGAATTTGTTGCCACGAGCAGCTGCGAAGGCCAAGTCATTGGGCGTACTTATGGCAGAGGTAGATAAGTTCTTGATTAGCCAGGACATCAAAGGATATGGGGAAAAGGCAGGGGAGTGGGGATGACTGGAAGAATTGGATCAGCCCATGATTGAATGGAGGAGCAGACTCGATGGGCTGAATGGCCTACTTCTGCTTCTATATCTGGTGGTCTTAAGGTAGCTGCTTCTCTTTATTGTGCAATATGATTGTAACTACATTGTGGGATGCATCGTATTCTGATTCATGTGTAGTCTTGAGTTAAATTTGTTGGCAGTTCGAGATGGTGTGCCCTATTGAAACAAAAAGGAGCTCTCCACCGTCAGGAGGTGAGGGGGAGCTCGGAGTGTCCCGGGACTTCACACTGGACAACAGACCTATTGCTGTGTTTTCTGGTAGGTATCTTTTTGTAAGTATTGGCAGTTTTCTTTTCACTATTTTTGCTAATTGGATGCACCTAATTAACACCCTTGCACTGAAGTGCTAAGCGACTTTTCACTTCGTCATAACCCAAGTATCTAACACTCTCCCTAGAACTCAGACCGCCTGGACCTGGCAGCAGCCTCCTAAACCTTTCCTTAGGGAGTCCTGGGGTGGGTTCTTTTCTCTCCCCATCTTTGATATTTTCCCCCTGAACTAACGAAGGGGAAAGATGGACTGATCCCACTGTTGGTGAGGAAGATATGGTCTCACTAACGTAGACCAGTTAACAAAAACAAATTAAACCTAGGAGCCACCAGCTGGTAACCTTGCCATGGGGTTGCGATGACTAACCTCAAGACAAGTTCTTGCTCGTCTGCCCTCACCCCTGTAAAGGTTTGAGATTTCAAACCTTGTATCCTGAACCTTTTAAAAATTCCAAGGCAATTTGGCCCCTAGCTTTGGACTCCCCACCTCGGGTGAAAAGACTTTTACAGTCAACCTTATTTATACCTCTCATAATTTTAAACACTTCCATAAGGCCATTCACCTCACTTTCCTACGTTCCAACATAGTTGTTCACCTTCACCCAGGGCAACATCAAACCACAGTGCTAATTTAAAACCAGATCTATAGAGGCTGGGCACATTCCCCCCTCAAGTAAACAGACTGAAGTATTTGGACAGGCAGTATTTTCGTTTGAACTAACTGTACCTTTTGCCTTAACCTCATCAAGAATACTTTATGTGGGTTTGAAGAGTTTCTTTGAATGCAGTTTTGCATTTCTTGTTTCAAAGTTATTTTTCCAAATCAAGTTATCAAAAGTCACTCTGTGACCATACTCCCCACGTCTCTCCTCACCCGGCTTCTCATCGTGTCCCAAGTTCATCAATGGCCCATTTGTTCACAGGTCACTTTGAGGGGATTAAAGCCTAGCTGGTTAACTCTTTGTGCCCGAGCTTTGCCAAGAATGCACAGAGCTCAGAACATGGTAGCTGGAGTCCGAACGTAACACCAGGTCACACCATCTGACCTCCCTCTCGATCCACGGCTCCTTCAAAGGTGGTACGATAAAATGTAGCCATGTGTAACAGTTTACCACGCCAGTAACCAGCGTTCAGTTCCCACTACCATCCGTAAGGAGTTTGTACGTTCTCCCCTGAGAACTCACCGCTTTCCTCCGGGTGCTCTGGTTTCCCCCCACATTCCAAAGACGTACAGTTAGGGTTACTGATTCTATGACTATATTAGATTAGGTTATGAGGACGCGCAGTCCTCTTTTACTGTCATTTAGTAATGCATGCGTTAAGAAATGATACAATATTCCTCCGGTGTGATATCACAGAAACACAGGACAGACCAAGACTGAAAAACTGACAAAAACCACATAATTATAACATATAGTTACAACCCTGCAAGTAATACCGTAACTTGATGAAGACCAGGCCATGAGCATGGTAAAAAAATTCAAAGTCTCTCGAAAGTCCCACATCTCACACAGACAGGAGAAGGAAGAAAACTCTCCCTGCCATACCCGACCACAGTCCGACTCTGAGTCGTCCGAAAACTTCGAGCTCCAACCAGCCCTCCGCCACCAAGCACCGAGCACCATCTCTGCCGAACGCTTCGACCCCAGCCCCAGTCGTCAGCAGCAGGCAAAGCCGGGGATTTTGGGGCCTTCCCTCTGGAGATTCTCAATTGCACAGTAGCAGCAGCAGCGAACCGGGCATTTCAGAACTTACTCCAGATGTTCCTCCGTGCTCTCACGGCTGTCTTCATCAAATCAGGATTGTGCACAGCCCCTATTTAACAAATACGATATCATTTCACTGGAGCGTCGCGTCGCCATCTTCTCCTCCTGCCCAGCCAATATGACTCAATGACAGAAGGAGTTAAGGGTATCGGAGAAGGAACAAGTTGTCAGGGGGATTGGGCCTGCTGGGAGCACCATGGGCCTGATAGGGTGAATGGCCTCGTTTAGTGCTGTAGTTCATTAGTGAGTAAGGTGCTATCGTACATCCACTGCTTCAGACTAATAAAGCTACCTTTTATCTTTAATACAGAGTTCACTCTGCGTCAGATACAGTGCCACGGTAGCATAGCGGTCAGCGCGATGCTATTCTAGCTTGGGCCGTTGGAATTCAGAATCCCAACGTTATCCGTAAGGAGTCGGTATATTCTCCCTGTGAACGTGTGTGTTTCCTCCGGGTTCTCCTGTCTCCGAATTGAACCCGGGTCACTGGCGCTGTGAAGCGTTGTGCCAGCCGCTACATTACCATGCTGCCCCCTTGTGGTAATAGAAGAGAAACAGAGGATGATTTATTAATTCTGATTCCCATTCCTATTCAAAATCAGAATCAGGTTTATTATCACCGGCATGTGACGTGAAATTTGCTAACTTAGCAGCAGCAGTTCAATGCAATACATAATATAGCAGAGAGAGAAAATAATAATAATAATTAAATTAAATAAAACATAATAATTGATAAACAAGTAAATCAATTACATATTATCAATTACCAGAGGGTCCAGTGAGATGGAGGAACTGAGGGAAATACATGTTAGTAGGGAAGTGGTGTTAGGTAAATTGAAGGGATTAAAGGCAGATAAATCCCCAGAGCCAGATGGTCTGCATCCCAGAGTGCTTAAGGAAGTAGCCCAAGAAATAGTGGATGCATTAGTGATAATTTTTCAAAACTCATTAGATTCTGGACTAGTTCCTGAGGATTGGAGGGTGGCTAATGTAACCCCACTTTTTAAAAAAGGAGGGAGAGAGAAACCGGGGAATTATAGACCGGTTAGCCTAACGTCGGTGGTGGGGAAACTGCTGGAGTCAGTTATCAAGGATGTGATAACAGCACATTTGGAAAGCGGTGAAATGATCGGACAAAGTCAGCATGGATTTGTGAAAGGAAAATCATGTCTGACGAACCTCATAGAATTTTTTGAGGATGTAACTAGTAGAGTGGATAGGGGAGAACCAGTGGATGTGGTATATTTGGATTTTCAAAAGGCTTTTGACAAGGTCCCACACAGGAGATTAGTGTGCAAACTTAAAGCACACGGTATTGGGGGTAAGGTATCGGTGTGGGTGGAGAATTGGTTAGCAGACAGGAAGCAAAGAGTGGGAATAAACGGGACCTTTTCAGAATGGCAGGCGGTGACTAGTGGGGTACCGCAAGGCTCAGTGCTGGGACCCCAGTTGTTTACAATATATATTAATGACTTGGATGAGGGAATTAAATGCAGCATCTCCAAGTTTGCGGATGACACGAAGCTGGGTGGCAGTGTTAGCTGTGAGGAGGATGCTAAGAGGATGCAGGGTGACTTGGATAGGTTGGGTGAGTGGGCAAATTCATGGCAGATGCAATTTAATGTGGATAAATGTGAAGTTATCCACTTTGGTGGCAAAACTAAGAAAACAGATTATTATCTGAATGGTGGCCGATTAGGAAAAGGGGAGGTGCAACGAGACCTGGGTGTCATTATACACCAGTCATTGAAAGTGGGCATGCAGGTACAGCAGGCGGTGAAAAAGGCGAATGGTATGCTGGCATTCATAGCGAGAGGATTCGAGTACAGGAGCAGGGAGGTACTACTGCAGTTGTACAAGGCCTTGGTGAGACCACACCTGGAGTATTGTGTGCAGTTTTGGTCCCCTAATCTGAGGAAAGACATCTTTGCCATAGAGGGAGTACAAAGAAGGTTCACCAGATTGATTCCTGGGATGGCAGGACTTTCATATGAAGAAAGACTGGATGAACTGGGCTTGTACTCGTTGGAATTTAGAAGATTGAGGGGGGATCTGATTGAAACGTATAAGATCCTAAAGGGATTGGACAGGCTAGATGCAGGAAGATTGTTCCCGATGTTGGGGAAGTCCAGAACGAGGGGCCACAGTTTGAGGATAGAGGGGAAGCCTTTTAGGACCGAGATTAGGAAAAGCTTCTTCACACAGAGAGTGGTGAATCTGTGGAATTCTCTGCCACAGGAAACAGTTGAGGCCAGTTCATTGGCTATATTTAAGAGGGAGTTAGATATGGCCCTTGTGGCTACAGGGGTCAGGGGTTATGGAGGGAAGGCTGGTACAGGGTTCTGAATTGGATGATCAGCCATGATCATAATAAATGGCGGTGCAGGCTCGAAGGGCCGAATGGCCTACTCCTGCACCTATTTTCTATGTTTCTATATATTGAATAGATTATTAAAAATGTGCAAAAACAGAAATACTGTATATTAAAAAAAAGTGAGGTAGTGTCCAAAGCTTCAATGTCCATTTAGGAATCAGACGGCAGAGGGGATGAAGCTGTTCCTGAATCGCTGAGTGTGTGTCTTCAGGCTTCTGTATCTCCTACCTGATGGTAACAGTGAGAAAAGGGCATGCCCTGGGTGCTGGAGGTCCTTAATAATGGACGCTGCCTTTCTGAGACACAGCTCCCTGAAGATGTCCTGAGTACTTTGTAGGCTAGTGCCCAAGATGGAGCTGACTAGATTTAAAACCTTCTGCAGCTTCTTTCAGTCCTGTGCAGTGGCCCCTTCATACGAGGCAGTGATGTTGCCTGTCAGAATACTCTCCACAGTACATCTGTAGAAGTTTTTGAGTGTATTTATTGACATGCCAAATCTCTTCAAACTCCTGATAAAGTATAGCCACGGTCTTGCCTTCTTTATAACTACATCGATATATTGGGACCAGGTTAGATCCTCAGAGATCTTGACCACCCAGGAAGTTGCCCACAGCCTCCCTTTCTGCCGTGATGAGGCCACACTCAGGGTGGAGGAGCAACACCTTGTATTCTATCTGTGTAGCCTCCAACCTGATGGCATGAAGATCGATTTCTCCTACTTCCAGTAAAAAGTTATTTTCCTCCCCCCATTCCTCTTCTTCTATTCCCCACTCAGGTCTCTTAACTCTTGTAGAACCATAGAACACTACAGCAGGGAAAACAGGCCATTCAGCCCTTCTAGTCTGTGCTAAAACTTTATTCCACTAGTCCCATTGGCCTGCACCCAGTCCATAACCCTCCAAACCTCTCCCATCTATGTATCTATCCAATTTATTCTTAAAACTTAAGAGTGAGCCCGCATTTACCATGTGGAGGGTCAGGAAGTTTTGAGGAAGTAAATTCAAAATTCAAAGGTGCAGAAGGACTTGGGAGTCCTCATGCAGGGTTCCCTAAAGGTTAATCAGCAGGTTGAGGTGGTTGTGAGGAAGGCAAATGCAATGTTAGCTTTTATTTCCAGACGACTAGAATATAAAAGCAAGGATGTGATGCAGAGGCTTCATAAGACATTTGGTCAGAGTACACTTGGAGTATTGTGAGCAGTTTTGGGCCCCTTATCTAAGAAAAAGATGCGTTGATATTGGAGAGGGTTCAGAGAATGTTCACAAGAATGATCCAGGAAGGAAAGGGTTAATGTATGAGGAATGTTTGATGGCTCTGGGCCTGTACCCACTGGAGTTTAGAGGAATGAAGGGGGATCTCATTGAAATGTATTGAATATTGAAAGGCCTGTATAGAGTGGATGAGGAGAGGATGTTTCCTGGAGTGGGGGAGTCTAGGACAAGAGGGGCCAGCCTCAGAACAAAATCCATTTACAACAGAGAAGAGGAGGAATTTCTTTAGTTGGAGAGAGGTGAATCTGTAGAATTCATTGCCACAGATAACTGAGGAGTATATTTAAAGCAGAGGTTGATACGTTATTGATTAGTCATGGTGTCAAAGGTTAGGGGCGAAGGCAGAAAAATGGGGTTGAGAGGGATAATAACTCAGACATGATGGATGGCGGTGCAGACTCGATGGGCCAAATGGCCTAATTCTGTTCCTATGTGTTATGGTCTTATACGGTGAAGCGTCTCACTTCAGTCCCCCCTGACCCGTCACCTGGTCTCACCTGTCACCTGCCAGCTCGCACCCTTCCCCTCCCCCCACCTTTTTATTCTGGTTTCTTACCCCTTCCTTTGTCCTGATGAAGGGTCTCAGTGCGAAACGTTAACTGTTTATTCCTCCCCATAGATGCTGCCTGACCTGCTGAGTTCCTCCAGCGTTTTGTGTGTGTTGCTCTGGATTTCCAGCACCTGCAGAATCTCTCATGTTTGTGACCACTTGATCACTTTGAATTACAATGAACATTGCTTTTGTTTATCCAAATGTGTTCTTTTTTGTAAAGCTTGTGCATAATTTTTGTTTAATTTCTATGTTTCCAGTGACCGCTGTTTATCTGACACTCTGCACCGGTGATGTTGCTGCAGGTGAGTTTTTCATTGTATCTGTGCACACATGGACTTGTGCAGATGACAATAAACTCACTTTGACGTGATATCCCCACTCCTGTACTCTAGATCTCCTCTCATTTTTCTAAATTCCTCTGGATACAACCTGTTCAACCTTTCCTCGTTGGATTGCCTGTCCATCCCAGACCAAGAACGTCATGATATTGCTTGTTTTGCTGCAATATATAATTTAAAAACTAGAAATTACAGTAAGAAATATATATCTAATACAGCAAAAATAAATTAAACTAGTAATGCAGAGGAGAGCAAAGGCAAGTGAGGCTGTGTTCATGGGTTCACAGACGGTTCTGAAATCTGACGGCAGAGGGGAAGAAGCTGTTCCTGAATTGTTGAGTGTGTCTTCAGGCTCCTGTACCTCCTCCCTGATGGTAACAATGAGAAGAGGACATGTCCTGGGTGATGGGGGTCCTGAATGATGGACGCTGCCTTTCTGAGGCATCATCTTTTGAAGATATCATCAATAGGCAATGCCTGTCTTATTTGAAACATTTCCCTGCTGTCTTCTCTCATAGAGTCACAGAGTAACGCAGGATGGAAATAGGTTCTTCAACCAACTGATCCAATGCTGACCCCAGCATCCTCCCTGTTAATCCCATTGGTCCATGCTGACCCCAGCATCCTCCCTGTTAGTCCCATTGGTCCATGCTGACCCCAGCATCCTCCCTGTTAATCCCATTGGTCCATGCTGACCCCAGCATCCTCCCTGTTAATCCCATTGGTCCATGCTGACCCCAGCATCCTCCCTGTTAGTCCCATTGGTCCATGCTGACCCCAGCATCCTCCCTGTTAATCCCATTGGTCCATGCTGACCCCAGCATCCTCCCTGTTAATCCCATTGGTCCATGCTGACCCCAGCATCCTCCCTGTTAGTCCCAATTGCCCATACTTGGCCCATAACCCTCCAAGCCCCTCCCTCCCTCCCGTGTACCTATCCAAATTCTTCTTAAGTGTTGTAATTGTACAACTACTTCCTCTGGTACTTTCAGGTACTCTCTGCCTTCTGTGTAAAGGAGCAGCCACTCAGGTCTCCTTTAAATTATCTTCCAAAGAAAACACCTCAAGCCTTGCCAACTTCTTTCCACAGTTAAAATTCCAACTTCTTGGTAAAGCTCTGCATCCTCTCCTGTGTTCTCACATCCCTCCTGTGGTGTGCTGTCCTGAACTGTACACGGTGAGTTTTATACAGTCAAACAATAGAACATAGAACAGCACCGCACTGAACAGGCCAATTGAAGAACATTCAAGAACATTTGACCAGTTTCAGGAACAGTTATCACCCCACAACCATCAGGTTGACAAGGATGCTGCCTGGATTGGAAGGTATGGAGTATAAAGAGAGGTTCTACTAGCTTGAGCTGTTTTCTCTGGAGGGGCGGGGACACTGAGTAATGATCTGATCTGTATGAACAGTATGGAGGACAAATTTTTCACTGTATCTCAGAAAATGTGATAATAATAAACCAATTTAACAACATGTGCTTAGTAGGTCAATAGGCCTCTGTGCGTTGTCCCTAGTGTGTGACTGAGTGGGAACTATCCGTGGGAAAAGTGGGGAGAATATTTAAAATTATGAGGGGCATCAATTGGGTGAATGCAAGCAGGTGTTTTCCACTGAGGGTGGGTGAGACTGGATATAGGTTGTCCATTGACAGCTCGTTACACACTCATGCCACTCTTTGAGTGAAGAACTTCCCCTTCATGTTCCTCTTAAACATTTCACCTTTCAGCCTTAACCCAGTTCGGCAGAGACCAGACGGACTGCTAACAAGGTCATTGGGAAGAAAAGGGAGTAAGCATAGGCTTGCTTCATTATCCGAGATCAGCTCAGAGACGCTGAAGGTGACTTTCTCTCAGATTCTGATGGTTTTTATCCAAGGTATGGTCCTTGTGGCTACGGGGGTCAGGGGGTATGGAGGGAAGGCTGGGGCGGGGTTCTGAGTTGGATGATCAGCCATGATCATAATAAATGGCGGTGCAGGCTCGAAGGGCCGAATGGCCTACTCCTGCACCTATGTTTCTATGTTCTCCTAGAAGTGAAACTTATTGCTTCATGGTCCTTTTATTGAGCTCTAAGAGAACAAAGAGAATTGGAAACAAAGAGCTGCAAAAGTGTATTGGCCAAGGAAAAGGCTAAAGGAGAAGATGGTGGGTCAATGTGGTCAACCTTTCAGACGCCCCATAGATAAGAAACATTCCATTCAAATTTGTAGATAAGAGTTCACCAATCAGATTTATTTATGTATTTACGTATAATTGAGATAGAGCACAGAACAGGCCATTCTGGCCCTTCGAGCTGCACCACCCAGCAACCCCTGATTTATTCCTAGCCTAATCACAGGACAATTTACAATGACCAATTATCCTACCAACTGGTACATCTTTAGGCTGTAGGAGGAAACCAGAGCAGGGAGAACATACAAACCCCTTACGGGCAGCAGCGGGAATTAAACCTGGTTCACCTGGACTGTAAAGCACTATACTAACCACTACGCTGCTGTGTCACCCCAAGTAGCTCCAATTCAAATAATACAACACCAGAGAAGCTTCCAGAAACATGCAAACGTAACCACTAGGGGGACACACTGAACAACTGCAAATATAGTGGATTCCAGTTAATCGGGCACATCGGGACCATTACATTTTGGTCCAATTAAGCAGCTGTCCTAAGTAACTGAGGTTTCATGGAAATAGTTAAAAAGGTATAAAAAAGATAAACGACAGTTTAACTGAGTAACAAATTTATGTACTTACACCACCAATACCTCTACAGTGCTATAAAACTGTATATTAGTTCCTAACAGTTATCAGTAGAGGAACTCAACCAGTGTACACTGCTGTGTTCTTTTGATTGACTGTAAATAAACAAAATCAGCACAGACACCTGGTGTATGTAATGGACTGCCTTCACACAATGCTGTCGATGATTGCATCCTCCAATTCTTCATTTTCATTGTAACATTCAAGATGTTTGTCGATACCTTCAAATTGTTTGTAGTTCCTAACATGTTGAAGCAGTGAAATCTTTTAATTTTTCACTCCCAGCTGTTTCTGGCATCTCAAAGCCTGAATGCTTGAAACCACAGTAAGCAAACAAGTTCTGCAATGTCTTACTGATTATTTCTCACCAACTATCAGTGACAAAAATCACTGGTTCTTTAACACAAACTGATGCTTTTTAAAAACTATTCACTTTAAGCAAAGTGGGTTTAACGGCCATGCTAATGCATGTGACTGACGCTACTAGAAACTATTTGGCAACAGTCTCCTGCCCAAATTAAACAGCATAGTATTCAAAAAAACAGCTAAATTCTTAATTAGTTTTCGTTCTTTAAGAGTTGTCTTATATAAGCAGCTGCCCAATTAACCATTGGCCAAATTAATTGGAATGTACCTACCGTGACCACTAGGGGGCACACTGAACAACTGCATTACATACTGTGACCACTAGGGGGCACACTGAACAATTGCATATGTGACCACTAGGGGGCACACTGAACAACTGCATATACATACTGTGACCACTAGGGGGCACACTGAACAACTGCATATACACACTGTGACCACTAGGAAGCATACCAAGCAATTACATCTTATATAAGTAGTTATATAAAACACCTGCAGGCATAAAAGTTAAGCTTCAAAGAACATAACAATTGTACAGTCTAATCTAACACGTGGCACAGCCATAACTTCACCTCTGTTCCCATCATGCACTGTTCAGGCAAAGTCCTTGCATTAGAAAGTGGGGGGAGCCGTAGATCTCAAGTTTGTGAAATGCTCCATCATGGGGAGGGTGTGATTGGTATTGGGGACTGTGACAAACAAATCCTCCTCCATTTGGGGAAGGCTGCAATGAGGTGGATTTCATTTCACACTGGCTGTCTGCCCACACACTAACTGGGTTTTCACTCCTGCTGCATTGCTTGCTGTTCATTAGTGCCGACCATAATTTATTTTCAAATGTTGCTAAAGCATGAACAGGTCCACCCCTCTGATACACAAACTTAATTTAATAGGTGATTCAATTAACACTGATGAGGATTTCGCTCTCTCTCTCTCTCTCTCTCTCTCTCTCTCTCCCTCCCTCCCCCTCCCCCTCCCTTCCTCCCTCCATCCCTTCCTCTTTCCCTCCCTTTCCTCCCCCTCTCTCTCTCTTGTTCCCCCTCTCTCTCCCTCTCTCTCCCTTTCCCTTTCCTTCTCTATCTCTACCCCTCTCTTTCTCTCTCTTTCCCTCCCCATCTCCCTCCCTCATCGTCTGTCTTCCTGCCTCTCTCCCTCCCTCTCTCTCCCTCTGCCTCTCTCTCTTCCCCCTTCTTTCCCTCTCTCTCTTTCCCTATCCTTCTCTCTATCTCTAACCCTCCCTCTTCCCCTCTCTCTCTCCCTCTTTCCTTCTCTCTCTCCTCTACTCTCCCTCTCTCCCTTTCCCTGGCATTCTCTCTCTCTTTCTCTCTCGCTCTCTTCCTCCCTCCCTCATCCTCTTTCTTCCTCCTCTCTCATCCTTCCCCGTTTGTCTCCCTACCTCCTTCTCTCTCTCCCACTCTCATTCCCTCCTTCACCCTCTCTCTCTCTTTCTCCCTCTGCCTCCGTCCCTGTTATCCTTTCAATCTCACTCTGTTTGTTCTCTATCTCTCTCCACTTTCTTAAATATCTCCCCACCTTCTCCCCTCTCCCCTCTCTCCTCTGAGAGTAGGAGTCATACTCAGGGCACCAAGGAGAATAGTGGAACAGAGGGATTTAGGAGTACAGGTGCACTGTTTATTGAAAGTGGACAGGGTGGTGAATATGGTGTTTACCACACTGGCCTTCATCAGTCAGGACATTGTGTACAGGAGTTGAGACATCATGCTGCGGTTGCATATCTCACTGCTGAGGCCTCGCTTGGAGTTTTGTGAGCAGTTTTGGGCCCCTTATCTACGAAAGGATGTGCTGGTATTGGAAGAGGATCAAGCAGAGGTTCACAAGAATTATCCCGGGAATGAAAGGGTTAACTTGGAGGAGCGAGGTTTTGCACTTCAGTGGGACCAACCAAAGCAGATCTCACACAGTGAGCGGGAGGTCACTGAGGAGTCTGGTAGAACAAAGGGATCTGGGAATACAGGTCCAAAGTTCAGTGAAAGTGGTGTCACTGGTAGACAGGTTCATAAAGAAAGCTTTTGGCACATTGGCCTTCATTAATCAATGTATTGAGCACAGGAGATGGGATGATATGTTGAAGTTGTTCAAGATATTGGTCAGGTCTAGTTGTGTGCAATATTGGTCACCTACCTACAGGAAAGATGTAAACAAGGTTGAAAGACTACAGAGAAAATTTGCAAGGATGTTGCCGAGTCTGGAGGACCTGAATTATAAGGAAAGGTTGAACACGTTAGGACCGTATTCCTTCGAACATAGATGATTGAGGGGAGATTTGATAGAGGTATGCAAAATTATGAGGGGTATAGATAGGGTAAATGCAAGCAGGCTTTTTCCACTGAGGTTGGGTGGGACTACAACTAGAGGTCATGGGTTAGGGGTGAAAGGTGAAAAGTTTAAGGAGAACATGAGGGAAAACTTCTTCCCTCAGAGGGTCGTGAGGGTGTGGAATGAGCTGCCAACACAAGTGGTGCATGCGAGCCTGATTTCAACGTTTAAGAGAAGTTTGGATAGGTACATGGATGGTAGGGGTATGGAGGGCTATGGTCTGGGTGCAGGTCGATGGGAGTAGGCAGATTAAATGGTTTGGCCTGGCCCTGATGGGCCGACGGACCTGTTTCTGTGTGTTACTTTTCTATGACAGAAACAAGCCCTTTGGCCCATCTAGTCCATGCCGAACCATGTAAACTGCCTAGTCTCATCGACCTGCATCTGGACCATAGGCCTCCATATCTGTCCCATCCATTCTCTTAAACATTGAAATCCAGGTTAAGGTCACACTGGTGAAGCCCAGGGACTTCTTATCAGTGGCAAATAAGCAAAGAAGATAGCTAAATACTTTTTCTGGTAAACAATCGCGCTGTCACAGTGGTGTCAAGAAAACAGCCTCTCCCTCAATGTCACAAAAACAAAGGAGCTGGTTGTGGACTACAGGAGGAATGGAGACAGGCTAGCCTCTTTTGACATCAATGGATCTGGGGTTGAGAGGGTGAATAGCTTTAAGTTCCTCGGCATAAACATCACCGAGGATCTCACGTGTTCTGTACATACCGGCTGTGTGGTGAAAAAAACACAACAGCGTCTCTTTCACCTCAAATGGTTGAAGAAGTTTGGTATGGGCCCCCAAATCCTAAGGATTTTCTACAGGGGCACAATTGAGAGCATCCTGACTGGCTGCATCACTGCCTGGTATAGGAACTGTACTTCTCTCAATCGCAGGACTCTGCAGAGAGTGGTGCGGACAGCCCAGCGCATTTGTAGATGTGAACTTCCCGCTGTTCAGGATATTTACAAAGACAGGTGTGCAAAAAGGGCCTGAAGGATCATTGGGGACTCGAGTCATCCCAACTACAAACTGTTCCAGCTGCTACCATCCGGGAAATGGTACCGCAGCATAAAAGTCAGGACCAACAGGCTCCGGGACAGCTTCTTCCACCAGACCATCAGAATGATTAATTCATGCTGATGCAATTGTATTTCTATGTTATACTGACTATCCTGTTGTACATACCATTTATTATAAATTACTATAAATTGCACAGTGCACATTCAGACAGAGACATAACGTAAAGATTTTTACTCCCCATGTATGTGAAGGATGTAAGAAATAAAGTCAATTCAATTCAATTCATTACCGCAAACAATGGAGAGGTGAGCAGGCACAAGGCAGAGCTGAGGCGAGCGGAGCGAGTCAGAGTCGAGGCTGAGTAGGGGCAAGCGGAGGTGAGGTATAGTCAAGGCGAGCAGAGGCGTGGCCGTCTACCAAAACCAAGAGCGAGGAAAGACCCGTGGTTTGCTCGATCTAAGCGCTAGCAGATTTGGAAAGGTCAGGTACGGGCCGAAACGTGGCAGCAAGTTCCAGGCCCAGAGCACATCAAAGCAACAGGGTCTGGGTCCTGGAGCGAGGAACAATCCGATATTTGGACGATTTATGCTCCGGGCCAGACTGAAAAGACAAGGTGGCAGGTCCACAGGCTAGGGTCGAACCGGTTCTGCTCACTGCTCCACAACGCTTTCTCTGCTCTGTGATGAACCGATGCTGTGGCCTACGCCGGCTCTCCGGGCTCTGAGATGATCTGCCCCGCTGTGTGATGATCTGCCCTGCTATGTGATGATCTGCCCCGCTATGTGATGATCTGCCTCACTGTGTGATGATCTGCCCTGTTGTGTGATGATCTGCCCCGCTGTGTGATGATTTGCCCCGCTGTGTGATGATCTGCCCTGTTGTGTGATGATCTGCCCCACTGTGTGATGATTTGCCCCATTCTGTGATGATTTGCCCCGCTCTGTGATGATCTGCCCTGCTGTGTGATGATCTGCCCCGCTATGTGATGATCTGCCTCACTGTGTGATGATCTGCCCTGTTGTGTGATGATCTGCCCCGCTGTGTGATGATTTGCCCCGCTGTGTGATGATCTGCCCTGTTGTGTGATGATCTGCCCCACTGTGTGATGATTTGCCCCATTCTGTGATGATTTGCCCCGCTCTGTGATGATCTGCCCCGCTGTGTGATGATCTGCCCCGCTCTGAGATGATCTGCCCCGCTGTGTGATGATCTGCCCCGCTATGTGATGATCTGCCCCGCTATGTGATGATCTGCCTCACTGTGTGATGATCTGCCCTGTTGTGTGATGATCTGCCCCGCTGTGTGATGATCTGCCCCGTTGTGTGATGATCTGCCCCATTCTGTGATGATTTGCCCCGCTCTGTGATGATCTGCCCTGCTGTGTGATGATCTGCCCCGCTCTGAGATGATTTGCCCCGCTGTGTGATGATTTGCCCCGTTCTGTGATGATTTGCCCCGCTGTGTGATGATTTGCCCCGCTCTGTGATGATTTGCCCCGCTGTGTGATGATTTGCCCCGCTGTGTGATGATCTGCCCCGCTGTGTGATGATTTGCCCCGCTGTGTGATGATCTGCCCCACTCTGTGATGATCTGCCCTGTTGTGTGATGATCTGCCCCACTCTGTGATGATTTGCCCCGCTGTGTGATGATCTGCCCCGCTGTGTGATGAACTGCCCCGCTGTGTGATGATCTGCCCCGCTGTGTGATGATCTGCCCTGTTGTGTGATGATCTGCCCCGCTGTGTGATGATCTGCCCTGTTGTGTGATGATTTGCCCCACCGTGTGATGATCTGCCCCGCTGTGTGATGATTTGCCCCATTCTGTGTGATGATCTGCCCCGCTGTGTGATGAACTGCGGCTGTGGCCTACGCCGGTTGCTCCGGGTTTCCTGTCTGTGGATTCATTTTTGTTCTGAAAGCTATTTGCTTACTTTTATCATTTGTACTATTTGTTGTTTTTCTCTCTCTGCACACTGGGCGTTTGACGGTGTTTTTTTAATGGGCTCTTTTAGGTTTCTATTTTATGTGGCCGCCCGTAAGGAGATGAATGCCCGTAAGGTTGTATATAGTATACACACTTCATACGTAATGAATGTACTTCAAACTTTGAACTTTAAAGTGAAGCTCACATTCACCACGTGCCCTGGCAGCTCACTCCACAATCTCACCAACCTCTGAGTGAAGAAGTTTCCCCTCAGGTTCCCCTAAGTGCCCAGACTTTTGCACAGCAACAGAGGAGCAAAATTAGGCCATTCAGCCCATTGAGTCTGCTCTACCATTCCATCACATCTGATTTATTATCCCTCTCAACTCCGTTCTCCTGCCCTCTCCCTGTAACCTATCAACCTCTGCTTTAATTATGCTCAATGACTTGGCCTCCACAGGAGCAAGTGTTACAGAGGGGGGAATGGCCAGTAGTCAGGTAGCCACCTTCCACGCTGAAACGTATGAAACTCTGAAAAATTACACCGCTGTTTGCTGGGAGTGTGATTTTTAAATTGAGCAGTGATATTCAGGGAATTTGAAGGAAGAGGTGACTTTCCAAAAACTTCTCGGTTGCAACCTTTAGCTTCACAAAAGTCTTCCATGAAATTAATTCCAGAAGGCACTTTTGTGAAATCCACTGTCAAAATGTTATTACTTTTTTATTGGCCCCTGTGTGACGCAGCTCTTTGGATTTTCATGGGGCTTTTTTTGTACGTTGTCTTCTGCTTGAACCTTGCAGTCTGTAGGAACATGAACAAAAACTGCAGTTTTTAATTAATCAGGATGTTCACTCGGCTCCCCAGGAATAGAATTATTAATATCCAGAACCGGCAGCAGAACATTTCCCGCTGGAACTCCAATCTAGAATTTGTTCGAGGATGATCAGAGGCAGAGATCGAGTGGACAGCCAGAGACTTTTCCCCAGGGTGGGTACAGTGACGGGAAGAGAGTATGGGGGGGGTGGGGGATGTCAGAGGTAGGTGTTTTACACAGAGAGTGGTGGGTGTGTGGAACACCTTGCTGGGGGTGCTGGTAGCAGCAGATACATTGGAGATGTTTAAAAGACTCTTAAGGGTTAGATTGATCTTGTAGTTGGCACAACATTGTGGGCCAAAGGGCCTATGTTCTTCGTGTGAGATGTTGCACTTTAGAGAGATCAAAGGGAATGAAAAAGTATACAGGAATATACGTTTAAGGTATGGGGGTGGAGGGCCTGTACTGTGCTGTACTCTTCTATGTTTCAAGTTCCAAGTTCTAAGTCTGTGCCAACCGTGAGGCCAATCCAAACAAATCCTACCTGCTTGCGTATTGTCCAAACCCTTCCAATCCTTACCTGGTCAAATGGCTCTCAAATGTTGCTATGGCTCTCTTCAAATGCAGGCAAACAGGACTAACTCAGGTCGGCATGGACAAGATAGGCCACAAGGCCTGCTTCCATGCCGTATAGTTCTTTGACTCTGTACATACCGGGGGAAGGCCTATCACCCCCTGCGGCCTCCTCCTGAACTCATTAAGGTTATGGGTGATCTGACTGTATCCCCGCTCACAGCCATCAAAGTAAATTTGTTATCAAAGTACATATTGCATATGTCACTACCTTGAGAATTGTTTTCTTGTGGGCATTCGCGGTAACATAAAGGAAAACAACAGGAACAATGGAAGACGGCATCCAACAGGACAAACAACCGACATGTAAAACACAACAAACTGCAGGTACAAAAGAAAAAGGGCACAGTCAAATACCTCTCATGACACGAAACTCCAAAAGGTGCCAGTCTAACCCATACAATCAGCCCTCGAGGGGCAAATAACTCATTTCTGCCCACAGCTTATTAAGGGAAGAAACAATTTCACCCCAAATCCGTCTGCAGTTCAGAAGAATGAGGGGGGGTCTCACTGAAACCTATCCAATATTGAAAGACCTGGATAGAGTGAATGTGGAGAGGATGTTTCTTGTGGAGGGAGAGTCCAGAACAGAGGACAGAATCCTCAGAATAGAGGGACATCCATTTAGAAACATAGAAACATAGAAAACCTACAGCACAATACAGGCCCTTTGGCCCACAATGCTGAGCCGAACATGTACTTACTTTAGAAATTACCTAGGGTTACCCAGAGCCCTCTATTTTTCTAAGCTCCATGTACAACAGAGATGAGGAGGAATTTCTTTAGACCATAAAGTATACAAGCAGAATTAGACCATTTGGCCCATCGAGTCTGCCCTACCATTTCATCATTCCTGATCCACTCCCCTCTCAGTTCCAGTCTCCTGCTTTCTCCCCTTATCCCTTCATGCCCTGACCAATCAAGAATCTATCAACCTCTGCCTTAAATATACCCAATGACTTGGCCTCTATGGCAACAAATTCCATAGATTCTCCACCCTCTGTCATGGCCCGGTCCGTGAAGTCTGTATTCTGGTTCACGGTCCAGTCCATCGACCCTTGCTCCAGGTTTTCCTGTCTACCCTGTTTCTGTTCTTGTTGAGCACTAATTGAGGCAGCTGATTCTCGTTGGGGCTGGCTGCATAAATACCTCCAGAGACCAGGGTGTGGCTGCTGGATTGATCTTGTCCTTACTCCTTGTATCCCTTCCCCTGCCTTCTGTTTCCTCGCCTGAAACCCTGCCTTGTCTTGCCGGTAACTCTTGCCTCACCTGAAGTTCTCGACTCGCCTTGCATTGCCTGAAGCCTTGCCTTGTCTTGCTGGTAACTCTTGCCTCGTCTCGCCTGCGGTCTTGTCCTGGAGCCACCCTGTACCTAGCTCCCTTCCTGTCCCTTGCCTCCGTCGGGTAAGCCAGGCCGTATTGCCGTTACCTGTGGTTGGTTCTATCCCTTCCTGTTCCTTGCCTCTGTCGGGTGGTGATCCGCGCCCTGCCCAGGCGGAGCCTCTAGCCTCCGGCCTCCAGCCTCCTACCTCCTGCCAAGCCTCGCCTCAAATCTCCAGCCTCCAGCCTGAAGGCTCCAGCCTCGTCCTGCCTGCCAGCCAAGCCTCATCCTTGCCTAGTTCTGGGGTCCGAGCCAGAGGCAAGACCCAGGTACTGGGTCCTTGTCCAGTCTCTGGCTCAAAGTCCAAGCCCGGACTCCTAGCTCTCTTGTCCAGTCCTGTTTCTGGTTCCCGGTTTACGTGTCCATGTCATTGCCCTCACCCTGTATCCTAGTCCTGTCCCTAGTACTTCAGTGTCTGTGTCTTGCACTTGGGTCCGTTTCCAGCCACCGCCGTATGACACCATCTGGCTAAAGAAATTCCTCCTCATCTCTATACTAAATGAAATGGATGTCCCTCTATTCTCAAGCTCTGTTTTCTGGTCCTAGGCTTCCCCACCAAAGGAAACATCTTCTCTACATCAACTCTATCTAGGCCTTTCATTATTCAATAGCTTTCAATGAGATTCTCCCTCATTCTTCTGAACTTAGTGGTGAACCTGTGGAATTTGTTACCACAGTGACCGTAGAGGCCAAGTCATTTGTTGTATTTAAAGCAGAGGTTGATAGATTCTTGATGAGTCAGAGCGTCAAAGGTTACAGGGAGAAGGCTGGAGAATGGGGTTGAGAGGGATAGTAAATCAGCCAAGATGGAATGGCGGAGCAGATATGATGGGCTGAACAGCCTGAATATGCTCCTATGCCTTATGGTTTTATGATACTAACAGGGCAGATCCTTCTTTTTCAACTCTGAGAAAGCAATTATAATTGTTTGTGAAGCTGTTGCACCATCTGCTGGTGATGGTCTCCCCTGCGCCAATGGAGGGAAATGGTTTCTTAGCACATTAGGTCCAGCCCTTTCGCCTGAAACCAGCTGAAGGGACGTTGAGCTGACACGTAAACTGTCCATTCCCCTTGTGACAAAAGAACCAGTTATCAGAAGATTGATGCCGATAAGAGGACAATGGGGGAACATGCAAGGTGCTAATAAGAGAGAGACGAGAGAGATTACCAAAAGGAGACACAGTTTCGAGTATTGTCAGAGACTGGTGGCTTTGAACCCTGAACTGTTTGAAGTTTGATGGACAGGCGATACCCCAGCAGGGGGATAAAAAGGGACAGGTTCGCTAAGGCAACAGACACACGACACCACGAGGTAACGAGACCCTGGAAGCGGTGTGCCCCCACAAGTTGGTGGGAGTTTTGGAGGTCTGGTCACGGGACTAGCCATAGACGCACAGGGTGGAAAGGTACGGTCGGGCGGGTACCTGGTGTGTGTGTCCACCCTTGCCTGGGTGCCGGGTTCACCGCAGAAGAACGATCGTATCCGGAACGGAGGGGTCACAGTCGGTGACCTCAGAAGACACTACAAAGGGCTTGCCTGAAAGCTAACTGCGAGGAATATCGAAGGTCTATTTGGAATCCGTTTTGAATATTCATACGCTTTCGCTCTCTCTTCTCCCCGTCCCAACGGCACAATAGCGATTGCTGCGAACTGAACTGAACTAAATTGAACTGAACTTTGCGTCACTTGAAACTGATCATTTACCCCTAGACTGCGATAGAGCTTGATTGATCCTATTATCATAGTTCTGTGTACATGTGTGTTTATTCATTGCTAACCTGTTGCATTTATAGCCTTACTATTAGAGTATTGTGTTGCTTATTTCTTTAATAAAACTTTCTTAGTTCCAGTAATCCAGACTCCAACTAAGTGGTCCATTTCTGCTGGTTTGGCAACCCAGTTGTGGGGTACGTAACACCCTCCACACACTGAGTTACTCCAACATTTTGTATATGTTGCTCTGCAGTTCTTGGAACTGGTTCTCAAGTTTATTACGTGCGCAGAGGAAAGCCCCTGGTGATGTGTTGGGGAGAGTATATTGACTGATTGCATCACAGTCTGGTATGGAAACACCAACGTCCTTGAATGGAAAATCCTACAACAAGTCACGGATATGGCCCAGTTCATTACAGGTAAAGGCCTTCCCACCATTGAGCACATCTACAGGAAGCATTGTTGCAGGAAAGCAGCATCCTTCAGCAGTAACACCCACCACGCTCTCTTATTGCTCGTGCCATCAGGAAGGAGTTACCGGAGCCTCAGGACTCACCACCAGGTTCAGGAACGGTTATTATCCCTCAGCCATCGGGCTCCTGAACCAAAGGAGACAACTTCACTTCCCCATCACTGAACTGTTCCCACAACCAATGCACTCACTTTTAATGCCCCGTCATCTCATGTTCCCAATATTTATTGTTTATTTATCACTATTATTATTTATTTATTTTTGTATTTGCTCCATTTGTTTTCTTTTGCTCACCAATTGAACACACTGTGTGTTCAATTGGTGTGGTCTGTCATTGATTCTGTTGTGGTTATTAGTCTGTTATGGATTTATTGAGTATACCCTCAAGAAAATGAATCTCAGGGTTGTATATGGTGACATATATGTAGTTTGGTCATAAATTTACTTTGAACTTTGAACTTTCAACATTCCAATAATGTATGGGTTAGAGTTAATCAGTTGTGGGTAGGCTATGTTGGCACTGGGTGTGTAGAGACACTCTTGGGCTGCCCCCAGCACGTCCTTGCTGATTTGATTTGAGAGAAACATAGAACATAGAGCATTATGCTCAGTAGAAGCCCTTTAGTTGTGTCGATCTTTTAACGAACTCTAATTTCAATCTAACCCTTTCCTCCCACATAATCATTGATTTTTCTATCATCCACGTGCCTATGTAAGAGTTTCTTAAATGTCCCTAATGTATCTGCCTCTACCAGGACCCCTGGCAGCGTGTTCCACACACCCACCACTCTCTGTGTAAAAAAGAAAAGCACACCTCTGACATCTGCCCTGTACTTTTCTTGAATCACTTTAAAAATATTCCTCCTTATATTACCCATTTCCACTCTGGGGAAAAAGTCTCTGGCTGTTAATTGGGTCTCAGCCTCTTACTATCTTGTACCTCTCATCCTCCTTCACTCCATTGAGAAAGGCCCGAGCTCACTCAAACTAACCTATAATATTTATTTATAATATTTATTATAAATTTCTGTAATTGCACATTGCACATTGAACAGAGACATGACGTAACAACTTTTACTCTTCATGTATTTGAAGAATATAAGTAATAAAGTCAATTAAATTCAATTAAGACACGCTCTCTAATCCAGAAAGCATCCTGGTAGTTCTCCTCTGCACCCTCTCTAAAGCTTCCACATCCTTCCAATAATGAGGCGATCAGAACTGAACACAATTCTCCAAGTGTGGTCTAACCACACCACATTTCGCTGTATGATTCAATGTACATGTGACAAATAAAGCTAAACCTTAATACATGGGAAGTGGAGAGGATGTGAACTTTATGCAAAATATCCAACACACTCCCACTGAAT
Organism: Mobula hypostoma; assembly: GCF_963921235.1. Taxonomy (NCBI): domain Eukaryota; kingdom Metazoa; phylum Chordata; class Chondrichthyes; order Myliobatiformes; family Myliobatidae; genus Mobula; species Mobula hypostoma. Next base: position 13,604,352 of record NC_086103.1, on the reverse strand, counting down.
TTTAATAAAAATCCCTCCCAAAACCATCAAGAAATTCCTTTGACTCATCAAAGTTCAATGTCAGCCTGTCCACCTGACATCCCACCCCCATCCTAACCCAGATCCACCAAAGAGTCTTCGTGTGAATCTGAGGGCCAGATATGGTTAAGTGGTGTCAAATCAATAACCTTGTACGGATTGTGTGAGGACTGTCAGGAAGAGGAGTCAGTAGAACATGTAGTTCTGAGTTGCAGGAAGTATGGAATACAGAGAGAGATGATAATAATTAATCTAAGGGAATTGGGGGTGCAGGAATTCACATTAAAAGGGTTGCTGGGCATGGGTGAGAGGGAGCACAGGTCAGGGTATTTTTAGCTTTCTTAAGGGGTACAGGGGTTTTTTATAGGATATGATGGATAAACAGGAATAGGGTACTAGGATGGCCAAAGATGGGAGGATAAAGTGTAGGTTAGGGTATATGTGTGTGTGTGTATGTGTGTGCTTGGGTGAAGGGATTTAGAACGTAAATCTATTGCACACTCCAGAGCAGAAGGTGGCGGTAATGCACCGTCAAGCTGGGTGCCAACCACTGTAAAACAAGACGGAGAAGAAGAAGAAGAAGAAGGACCTTGTACTCATCTGGACCAGGGTGCACAACACAGTACATATAACCCACATACAATTGTACACATGTATATCACCAAACAAAACAACATTCCTCTGGACCAGGGCACAACACAGTACATATAACTCACACAACCGTACACATGTATATCACCAAACGAAACAATGTTCCTCTGGATCAGGGTGCACAACACAGTACATATAACTCACACACAACTGTACACATGTATATCACCAAACAAAACAACATTCCTCTGGACCAGGGCACAACACAGTACATATAATTCACACAACTGTACACATGTATATCACCAAATGAAACAATGTTTCTCCAGACCGGGGTGCACAGCACAGTACATATAACTCACACACAACTGTACACATGTATATCACCAAACGAAACAATGTTCCTCTGGACCAGGGTGCACAACACAGTATATATAACCCACACACAACCGTACACATGTATATCACCAAATATAACAATGTTCCTTTGGACCAAGTTGCACAATACAGTACATATAACTCTCATACAATTGTACACATGTATATCACCAAATGAAACAATGTTCCTCTGGGCCAGGGTGCAGAACACTGTACATATAACACACACATAACACATAATGTAATAGCTGTATTACCACAAATAAATTAACAAATAATAGGTGCATTTGTAATACAAGTTAAAAAGTAAACAGTATGTCGCTACGGGTGAGACTGGACCTGGGTGGTGACGGAGTTCAGTAGTCTCAAAGCCTGTGGGAAGAATCTGTGAGGAGCCTGAGGAGATTTGGTATGTCACCAAAGACTACAGTAAATTTCCACAGATGAATCCTAAAAACTTTTTTTTTCGCTGTCTGGTCTGGAGGGGCCACTGCACAGGATCAGAATAAGCAGCAGAAAGTTGTAAAGTTCAGCCAGCTTCTCCATTAAGGACATCTTCAAAAGGTGATGCTTCGAAAAGCACATGCACCCAGGCCGTGCTCTCATCCCATTGCTATCATCAGGGAGGAGGTACGGGAGCCTGAAAACGCACTCAGTGATTCAGAAACAGCTCCTTCCCCTCTGCCATCAGATTTCTGAAAGGACAATGAACCCGTGAACACTACATCACTACCTATTCCTCTTTTATTGCACTATTTGGCTTCATAACAGTAATTTTATGGGTGGCAGGGTGGAGTTACATCTCTACCAAAGGAGGTGTAAGGCACTCCTTCCCTCCGCTAGCCTGCACGTCACCTTTGGGCAAGGTGCAAGACCTGCTTAGCACCCTCCCCCACCACGCCGGTCAGGGTCATGTGAAGCCATTGGAGCGGGTGGCGGACGTCCGTACGAGCAGCCGGGGCAGATCACAAGTCCTGGTTATGCGAACACTGACGCCAGGCAGACAGTCTCTGAAGAGTATTGATAATGTCTGGGCTCACCCGTCTTGTAAAGACACTCAGAAAGTAATGACAAGCCATTTACCAAGAACAATCATGGTGACATGACCATGATCACCCACTCATACGACATGACACATAATGATGAGTAATTTTATAATTTTGCACTGCACCACTGCTGCAAAATAACAAATTTCACATCATATAAAACAGTGAAAATAAGCCTGATTCTGATTCTGACAGCATTGAACAGTCAATTGCCCTGACAATGTTGAGACACAAGGTGGCAAGAGAGGCTCACTTAACTACAGCTGACTATAATCACAAAAGTCTTACTCTGGCTTCTTCCCTCTTCCTTTCCGGTCCTGTTGAAGGGTCTTGGCCTGAATTGTTGACTGTTTATTCCCCTCTATAGGTACTGCCTGTCCTGCTGAGTTCCTCCAGTATTTTGTGTATGCTGTGTAGAGCTGACTACCCTGCTTACACAATGTCTGCAATGGACCTGTCAGATACTTTATTCTCCACCGGATCCACACTTCCAATCCCCAGTCCTTCACCTTCTCACGTCCAGCAAGGATCAGAAGAGCACCGTCTGCAGTCTGCGGAACCCACCGTCTGCAACGCCAGCAGCCCAAGGATGTCCCTGGACCACGATACCTGCTGCCAACCTCGATGCCAACAGATGCCCCCACATTACGAATTTCTCAAAATCCATCCCCAATTCTGACATCTCTGGATACCTTCATACTGGTGACACTAACAATGCCAAAAGCAGTTCCAACGACCCCGGGCAGATTCAGAACCCGGATTCCACCGTCATCCAACAACCCCAGATGCCTTCAAAGTGCCTACTGCACAACCTCCAACTCTGACTCCAGCCTGGACCTCCAGGCCGAGACTGCTGGAACCCCAATGTCCTTTCCCACACCACCACTCTGCAATTCCGTCTCTCTCAAGTCCCACCATCAGCTCTTGGGTCCTCAGAGACTCCATCCTCCTCTCACCCCACCTTCCCTGAACACCCAACCCTCTTCCCCCTCCCCACCCTGATCCCAGTTCTCATCATACCGGGTCTTCACAATTCCCTCTCACCTTCCCCTCTCAGAGGCAGAATGGAATGTCCTGTCCTCAGTAAGGGCCACACCTTCATCCCGCTGCGTCCTACACCTCAGTGAGTTCTGTGCCCATGACTCCAAGCTCTTCCTCTGCTACCTCTGTCTCTGTGCCTATTTCTTAGGCAAGCACCTTCCATCCTGCACCAATGACCCCTTCTCTCATCTTCAACCCTCCTCCTCTTCATGGACACCCTCCTCTGGTCTTCTGCCTGCTCTGGATCTTTTCATTGCTAATTGTCGATGAGGTATGAACAGTCTCTACTTCACCACTCCTCCTCAGTTCCAACCTCACTCCTTCTGAACGCATTGCTCTCCACTCCCTCCACAGTAATCCTAACGTCACCATCAAACCCGCAGATAAGGGGGTGCTGTAGTAGTCTGGCGGACTAACTTCTACCTTGCTGAGGTACAGTGCCAACTCTCAGACACCTCCTCTTACTTATCCCTCAAACAGGACCCCACTAAGGAGCACCAGCCCGTTGTTTCCCACACCATCACCAACCCTATTGACTCTGGGGATCTCCTATCCACTGCCACCAGCCTCATAGTTCCTGCACCCCGCATCAACCATTTCTACCTCCTACCCAAGATTCATAAACCCGCCTGTCTGTGACTTCAGGTTCCCTGGCACAAATCATCCCATTTTCACCATGGATGTTCAGTCCCTATACACCTCCATCCTCCATCAGGAGGGCCATAAAGCTCTCTGCTTCTTTCTAGAAAACTGACCCAACCTGTTCCCCTCCACCACCACTCTCTTCCGTCTGGCAGAACTGATCCTCACTCTCAATGGTTTCTCCTTCAGCTCCTCCCACTTCCTCCAAACCAAAGGTGTAGCCGTGGACACTCGTATGGCTCCCAGCTCTGCCTGCCTGTTTGTCGGCTACATGGAACAATCCATGTTCCAAGCCTACACCAACATCCCTCACCATTTTCCTATGCGACATCGATGACTGCATTGGTGCTGCTTCCTGCACCCATGCTGAGCTCATTGACTTCATCAACTTTGCCTCCAACTTTCACCCTTCCCTCAGATTTACCATTTCTGACCCCTCCCTCCCCTTTCTCAATCTCCCTGTCTCTATGTCTAGAGACAGCTTATCTACTGATATCTTTTATAAACCTACTGACTCTCACAGCTACCTGGAACATACCTCTTCCCCACCCTTGTCACTTGTAAAAATGCATCCCCTTCTCTCAGTTCCTCCATCTCCAAAGTATCTCCTCTCAGGATGAATCTTTTCATTCCAGAACTAATGAGACATCCTCCTTCTTCAAAGAAAGGGGCTTCCCTTCTTCCTCCATCAACCTCTCACCCCCATCTCTTCCATTTTGTGTACATCTGGTTTCACCCCATTCTCCCACTGCCACACCAGGGATGGGGTACCTCATGTCCCCTCCTACCACCACACCAGCCTCTGCATCCAGCACATAATTCTCTGTAACTTCCACCACCTCCAACATGATCCCACCACCAAGCACATCTTTCCCTCTCCCACACTTTTCACCGGCTTTGCTCCCGAGGCAATTCCCTTCTCCATTCGTCCCTCCCCACTGATCTCCCTCTTGGTACACCTACCTCTACACCTCCTCCCTCACTACCATTCAGAGCCTGATACAGTCCTTCCAGGTGAGGCGACACTTCACCTATGAGTCTGTTGGGGTCACTTACTGTGTCCGGTGCTCCCGGTGTGGCCTCAGTGAGACCCGACATAGATTGGGAGATCAATTCACTGAGCACCTATCCTGCCAGAAAAAGCAGGATCTCCCAGTAGCCACCCTTTTCAATTCTACTTCCCATTCCCATTCCAACACCTCTGTCCATGGCCTCCTCTACGATCACGATGAGGCCACAATCAGGATGGAGGAGCAACACCTTCTTTTCTGTTTGTGTAGCCTCCAAATGATGGTGTTAACATTGCTTCCCACCCCCTGACCTTCTCCTTTCCCCATTCCTGTTTCCCTCGCTCACCTTATCTCCTTACCTGCCCATTACCTCCCTCTGGAGTTCCTCCCACTTCCATTTCTTCCATGTTCTTCCACCCTTTCCTATCAGATTCTCCGTTTTCCAGCCCTTTATCTCTTCCATCACCAATTATCTTCCCAGCTCTTTACTTCACCCCTCCCCCTCTCCCAGTTTCACCTATCACCTACCACCTTGTACTTCAGCCTACCCTTTCCCAACCTTTGTACTCTAACTCCTTACCCTTCCTGTCCAGTCCTGATGAAGGATCTCGGCCCGAAACATCGACTGTTCATTCATTTCCGTGGATGTCCCCTGGCCAGCTGAGTTCCTCCAGCATTTTGTATGTGTTAACCTGGCTACTCTTTACCAAGGGACTACCTCTTACAGTCCATGTAAAACTGAGTCACATTTCATGCATTTTTAATTTATTTATTTATTTAAAAATATGATGTGGAACAGTCCCTTCATTCCGGCCCAGCAGACCACCAAGTTAACCCTTGTCTAATTTACAATGTGTGGACACGTGGCCAAGTGGTTAAGGCATTCGACTAGCGATCTGAAGGTTGTGAGTTCGAGCCCCAGCCGAGGCAGTGTGTTGTGTCCTTGAGCAAGGCACTTAACCGCACAGTGCCCTGCGACGACACTGGTGCCAAGCTGTGTGGGTCCTAATGCCCTTCCCTTGGACAACATTGGTGTCGTGGAGAGGGGAGACTTGCAGCATGGGCAACTGCTGGTCTTCCATACAACCTTGCCCAGGCCTGCGCCCTGGAGAGTGAAGACTTTCCAGGCGCAGATCCATGGTCTCGCAAGACTAATGGATGCTTTAAATTTACAATGACCAGTTAACCTACTGGTCCCAATGTGTCCCAAATAACTGGAATTTCCTGTGAATGCATGCAAGGAAATGAATCTCATGGTAATCCATTGTAACATATATAGTACATATTTTAATAATAAATTTACTTGTTACTTTACTTTGAATATGGACTTGAACTTACTTATTGTTTGATATGCTGTGGGCGTTTAAGGCAGCACTGAGGGCTTTCCAACTCTGGCAGTGTTCAGGACTTCCTTCGTCGTGCCAGTAGCTTTCTCTTGGATGGACTTGCGCATACGACAATAGACTCAACCATGACTAACATTCCGTTAAGGCATAAAAACCCAACCAGCTGTGGATAATGAGAGAAATTATTGAGTCAAGAAAAGGCCAAATGAAGTGGGAGGTCTGGAGATTGCAAAAAATTCCACCAAAGAAAGAAGAAGATGCTGATAAATCAGAGATGAGGAGGAATTTCCTTAGCCAGTGAGTGGCGAATCTTTGGAATTCACTGCCACAGATGGTCAAGTCACTGGGTGTATTTAAAGCTGAGGGTGATAATTTCTTAATTAGTAAGAATATCAAGGGACATCCTTACTAATCATGCCTTACAAGGCGCAGATTGGAAGTCTGTGTGGGGCGCTACTCCTCGCACAGACTAGAGCAATGTGTGGTTAAGTGCCTTGCTCAAGGACACAAACACGCTGCCTCAGCTGAGGCTCGAACTAACGACCTTCAAATCACTAGACGAACGCCTTAACCACTTGGCCATGTGCCCAACACCTGCGCCTTGTAAGGCATGAAAATGCCCAACGCAGGCCTCTCATGGTCTGAGTTGACATTTCCTCTCTACCTTACTAATCAAGAACCTATCAACCTCTGCTTTGTAGGGCGAAGGCAGGAGAATGGTGTTGAGAGGGACAATAAATCAGCCATGATGGAATGGCAGAGCAGACTCAATAGGCCGAATGGCTTAATTCTGCTCCTGTGTCATATGGACTTATGAACAGACCCTCTTCTCATAACTACCATCAGGGAGGAGTTACAGGAGGCTGAAGACACAATATTTCTGAATGGTCCCTGAACTCCTGAACGTCATCTTGCTACCTTTTTGCACAGCTTACTTTTCTGATTATTGTAAGTAATAGTTATTTTTATGTCTTGCACCATACTGCTCCCACAAAACAACAAATATGTCTGCGAAAATAAATCAGACTCTGGTTCTCATTCTTCCCCTTTCCATATCCTGTTTGCCCGTGACGCTACTTTCAACAAGTTATGCACTTGTTATTCGACTGAGTCCCTCTGTTCCATTAAAGTCTCCAGCACCCTCCCATTCATAGCATAACCTGACTTCCGGCCAACTTCTCTCAAAATTCCAAAATTCTGGGATGGATCTTACAGGGTAGAATGCAGCAAATATAAATCCACAAACTAAGAAAGAGAAAGAAAGAAATTGAGGAACTGCAGACCTGTTTCTTGCAAAGTTGCTGGAATCTAATAATGAGGGAAGTGGTTTCAAAGCAGCTGGAGAATACTCATAGTCAACGTGGAAAGGCCATCTTGTATTAAAGATCTGTTCTTTTGACAATGTAACCAACAAAGCAGAGTAGTTCTGGTCCAATAGATGTGGTGTTCTTTGTAACTTTGGTGAGGTTCCACAGAGGAGGTTATAGAAAAATAGATGCTGCTTGACCTGCTGAGTTTCTCCAGCACTTTGTTGTGTGTTGAACTGGAGCTGGAATTGATTTATTCTTTTCACATTATGCCAGAGATATTTTTTCTCGTGCTTTTCTCTTTCGAGCAAAGGACCATGAGCAGTAACGTGATAAGAGGTGTAAAGATAACAGGAGACATAGACTGAGTGGACAGCCAGAGACATTTTCCCAGGGCAGAAATGGTTAATATGAGGGGGCATAATTTTAAGCTGATTGGAGGGAAGTATAGGGGAGAGGTCAGAGGCAGATTTTATTTGCACAGGCAGTGGTGGGTGTGTGGAACACCCTGATAGGGCTGGGGGTCAAGGCAAATACATTGGGGGCATTTAAGAAACTCTTAGATAGTCACATGGACGATAGAAAAATGGAGGTTTATGTGGGAGGGAAGCATTGGATTGGCCTTGGAGTCGGTTAAAATATCGGTATATCATAGGCCAAAGGGAATGTGCTGTACTGTGCTGTAGTGTTTTATGTTCTATGTTTTGTGTGTAAATGGACGTCTTGCAGTGATGGAAGGGGGGGGGGTTCTCTAGAATGCTTGATCAGATTAACTGCCTGGGGAAGGAACTTTAAAGATGATGTGAGGTTTTTGTTTTAATAACCCTGCTGTGCTTTCGAGACGGAAGCTTTTGGAAAAGGCAGTTTGCAGGCTGGCTAGTGTCCTCAATGATTTTTTCATGCCCACTTCACTGTCCTGGGCACCAATAAGGTGGAGATAAAATGGTGGTATGGTCCAGATGGACCAAGTGGCCTCTACACTGCTCCCAGCCCCTCCTTCCCAGTCCACGATGAGGTGCCGGATATCAGTGTGTGGAAACTGGAGGCCGCAGTAAGGAAAGGAGATGTGAAATCACAGAAAAAACACACTTCCACAACGTAAAGAGAAATTAACAGTGACAAAGGGTTCATTTTGTTTCGATCAGAGAGGAAACATCTGCTTTTATCGCAAACAGAAGGCTGCAAATGAGAACCTGTGGGCCAGAGGGTTTGTACCATGCAAACGCAAATGTTTACATCCATCTTATCCAGGTTCCTTGTTTCAGGTTATCTACGTAGAATAAATTTGAATGTACAGATTGATACTATCCAAGAGGACCACAACCTTGACGTGTTTTGAAGGCTTGCATGCCTCAAACCATGTCAAGGTTGACCCAGAGGACTACACTGGCGAGAGTCAGGGCTTTATGCTTTGCCTTTTGGTAGGGTCACCCATGACAAACAGGTCAAAGGTTAGAGGCCAGATCAAGGTTCTGGGGTACAGTTCAGGGCAACAACTCCGTCTGGTAAAACAAAGCTGTTGGAAACAGCAATGCAGAATCCTTCTACATCTGAGGATGAATGACGGTGTTCCTGAGTCTCCACCCAGGAATTGCATGACTGACAGTAGTGGAAACCAAGAGGAAGCTACTGATGTGATGGAGGAAGCCTTGTACACCGCCAGAGATGGAGGACCTTCATTGCTGCCCTAAACGTCAGAGGTGGAATGGGCAGTAAGTAGGTGCGGGCTGGCAGGGTGGGGAAGAAGCTATCTTCTCTGAGCATAGAATATAAAAGTTGAGGTGTTACGTGGAACTAGAACAGAGAACAGTATAGCACACAACAGGTTGCTTAGTCCACGATGTTATGCCAAATCTGTTAACCTTCTCCAAGATCGATCAAACCTTTCCATCCCACATAGCCTCCATTTCTCTTGCATCCATAGCATGTATCTGCCTCTACCACCACTCTCTGTGTGAAGAATTTACTTCTGACATTTCCCCTGTACTTTCTGCCAATCACCTTAAAATTATACCCATTTGTATTAGTCGTTTTCACCTTGGCTAAAAGTCTCTGGCTGTCCCACTCGATCTATGCCTCTTATCATCTTATACACCTCTATCAAGTCACCTCTCATCCTCCTTCACTCCAAAGAGAAAAGACCTAACTCACTCAACCTATCCTCAGAACATGTGCTCTCTAATCCAGGCAGCATCCATGTAAATCTGCTCTGCACCCTCTCTAAAGCTCCCACATCCTTCCGATAATGAGATGAGCAGACACAATATTCAAGATGTGGTCTAACCAGGGAAAATAGAGAATTATCACAAGTAAAGGGAAAGATTTGGGAAAGGAATAAAAAAAAATGAAAAAATTAAGTAAATAAGTACATAGGGATTGGATAACTATGTCTGCGGGCAGGAACAAGCACGAACAAATTGGGATATAAACACCTACAATGGTTGGTATATAGGCTTGTATGCAACATTTTGGACCAGTGGAAATGGTCCAGAAGGGTTGTATGGAAACTATTATTACCATTTTTCTTAACAACTAATTTCATTACTTAGCCTAATAGGTTAGATTTACCACAGTACATAATTATCTATTTAAATGTTTATTTTGCTTTTATATCATCTCAATGTGTACTTAAGAATGTATAAATAATTGTAGTTTTATACATATAAAAAAATGGAAAAGGTTATATGTGTGAAAAAAGTACATGATAATTGTGAACTCCTTATCCAAATAAAAATAAAATTAAAAAAAAAAGAACTGCAACGTTATCTCATGGCTCTTTAACTCAATCCCCTGACTAATGAAGCCAGCAGATCTTCTTAATCACCCTAAGGATGTAATAAGACCATAGTACCATAAGACATAGGAGTAGAATTAGGCAATTTGGCCTACTGCCTATGGTAACAAATTCCACAAATTCACCTCCCTCTGGCTAAAGAAACTTCTCCACATCTCTGTTTTGAATGAAAGCCCCTCTATCCTGAGGTTGTGCCCTCCTGTCCTAGACCGACCCCCAACCATGGAAAACATCCTTTCCACATCTACTCTGTCTAGGCCTTTCAACGTTCAAAAAATTTCAATGATATCCCCCTCATCCTCAGAAAGGCACTGCCAGAGTTATACCAACGTGTTTCCTGCCCCACTAGAGGCCCGAATATACTTGACCACTGCTACACAACAGTCAAGGATGCCTACCGTTCCGTCCCACGACCTCTCTTTGGAATATCGGACCATCAGGCCGTACTCCTCCTCCCGGCTTATAAACAGAAACTGAAGCTGGAGGTCACGGTGTCAAAAGTACTGTCGCGTTGAACGGAGGAAACAGATGAGGTCCTCCGTGACTGCTTTGAATCGGTGGACTGGTTAGTATTCAAGGACTGGGAAGCTAACCTCAATGAGTATGCCTCAGCTGTCACGGACTTTATTTGGAAATGCGCGGAGGACTGTGTGTCTCGCAAGACGATCCGGGTATTCCCTAACCGGAAACCTTGGATGAATTATGAGGTCAAGTCCCTTTTAAAGGCTAGAGCTGTGGCTTTTAGGTCCGGGGATACCAGTCGCTACACGGAATCCAGGCGAGAACTCCGGAAAGCCATTAAGGGTGCCAAGAGTCAATATCGAGCCAAGTTGGAAGCCCAGGCTAACCAGAGGGATGCCAGTAGACTATGGCAGGGTCTAAATGAGATCACTGGGCACAAAGAAAAGGCTGAGAATATCAATAACTGTGGCGCTTCTCTTCCTGACGAACTCAACGTATTCTACGCAAGATTCGAACAGAAGAGGAGCGTCCCGCTCCCTCCGGATGAACCGGACCTGGTGGCATCGAGATTCATCGTCACCGAGGAGGACGTTAGAAAGGCCGTCCTGAAGATAAATCCAAGGAAGGCGACGGGCCGAGATGGTGTCCCAGGATGGGTTCTCCGGGCCTTCGCAAGCGAGTTCGCTGGAGTGTTTGCTGACATCTTCAACTGCTCCTTGCTTCAGTCTAAGATCCCCTCATGTTTTAAGAAGGCAACGATAATCCCGGTACCGAAGAAGAGCAAGGTGGCATGCCTGAATGACTATCGACCTGTGGCTCTGACATCAATTGCTGTGAAGTGCTTCGAGAGATTGGTTATGGCACACATCAACCACAGCCTACCGGTCAACCTCGACGCTTTGCAATTCGCCTACCGGAGCAACAGGTCAACGGCAGATGCCATCTCTCTGGCACTACGTTCCTACTTAGAACACCTGGAGAATAAAGATGCATACGTAAGGCTCCTTTTCATTGACTACAGCTCTGCCTTTAATACCATCATTCCAAATAAACTAATTCCTAAGCTCTGGAACCTGGACCTTAGCACTCAGATCTGCAGCTGGATCTTCAACTTCCTCACAGACAGGACCCAGGCTGTAAAAATAGGGGACAAGCCCTCCTCTACAATCACTCTAGCACCGGTGCCCCACAAGGCTGTGTACTCAGCCCCCTGCTGTACTCACTGTACACCCATGATTGTGCAGCCAAGTTTCCATCAAACTCAATATATAAGTTTGCTGATGACACAACAATTGTAGGCCGTATCTCGGGTAATGATGAGTTTGAGTACAGAGAGGAAATTAAGAACCTGGTGGCATGGTGCGAAGACAATAACCTATCCCTCAACATCAGCAAGATGAAGGAATTGGTTGTTGACTTCAGAAGGAGTAGCGGACTGCATGACCCCATTTACATCGGTGGTGCGCAAGTGGAACAGGTCAAAAGCTTTAAGTTCCTCGGGGTCAATATCACAAATGACATGACTTGGCCCTACCAAGCAGAGTTCACTGCCAAGAAGGCCCACCAGCGCCTTTACTTCCTGAGAAAGCTAGAGAAATTTGGCCTGTCCCCTAAAACCCTCATTAATTTTTGTAGATGCACTGTAGAAAGCATTCTTCTAGGGTGCATCACAACCTGGTATGGAAGTTGTCCTGTCCAAGACTGAAAGAAGCTGCAGAAGATCGTGAACACAGCGCAGCACATCACACAAACCAATCCTTCATCCTTGGACTCACTGTACGCCGCACGCTGTCGGAGCAGTGCTGCCAGGATAATCAAGGACACGACCCACCCAGCCAACACACTTTTCGTCCCTCTTCCCTCTGGGAGAAGGTTCAGGAGCTTGAAGAGTCGTACAGTCAGATTTCGGAACAGCTTCTTTCCAACTGTGATAAGACTGCTGAACGGATCCTGACCCGGATCTGGGCCGTATCCTCCAAATATCCGGATCCGCCTCTCAGTTTTTTTGCACTACCTTACTTTCCATTTTTCTATTTTCTATTTATGATTTATAATTTAAATTTTTAATATTTACTAATTTTTACTATTTTTAATATTTTATATTTAATATTTTTGTAATCCAGGGAGTGGGAAGCGCAGAATCAAATATCGCTGTGATGATTGTACGTTCTAGTATCAATTGTTTGGCGACAATAAAGTATAAAATATCCTTCTAAATTCCAGTGAGTACAGCCCAGAGCCATCAAATGTTCCTCGGATGATAACCCTTTATTCCTGGAATCATCCTTGTGAACCTCCTCTGGACCCTCTCCAATGCCAGCACATCTTTTCTTAGATGATGAGCCCAAAACTATTCAACTGTTCAAAGGCGAGGCCTCACCAGTGCCTTATAAAGCCTCAGCATCACATCCCTGCTCTTGTATTTGAGACCTCTTGAAATGAATGCTAACATTGTATTTTCCTTCTTCACCACAGACTCAGCCAAAAAGTTCACCTTCAGGGTGTTCTGCACAAGGAATCCCAAGTCCCTTTGACTCTCAGATTTTTGGATCTTCTCGCCGTTTAGCAAATAGTTTGCACATTTATTTTTTCTACCAAAGTGCATGACCAAGCATTTTCCAACATTGTATTTCATTTGCCACTTCCTTGCCCATTCTCCTAATCTAAGTCCTTCTAAAGCCTACCTGTTTCCTCAACAATACCTACCCCTCCACCAATCTTCATATCAACTTGGCAACAAAACTATCTATTCCATCATCTAAATCATTGACATACAGCATAAAAAGAAACGGTCCCAACACCAGCCCCTGTGGAACACCACTAATCACTGGCAGCCAACCAGACAAGAATCCTTTTATTCCCACTTTCTGCCTCCTACCAATCAGCCAATACTCTAACCATGTCAGTAAATTTCCTGTAATACCATGGGTTCTTAACTTGGTATGCAGCCTCATTGTGTGGTACCTTGTCAAAGGCCTTCTGAAAGTCCAAATATACAACATCCACTACATCCCCTTTATCCATCCTACTTGTAATCTCCTCAAAGAATTCCAACTGGTCTATAATTTCCTTTCTGCTGGTTTCAGTGTCGTTCAGTTCAGTTTTCGTTTATTGTCATTTAGAAATGCATGCATTAAAAAATGATACAACGTTCCTCCAGAATGATATCACAAGAAAACACGGGACAAACCAAGACTAAAACTGACAAAATGACATAATTATAACATACAGTTACAACAGTGCAAGCAATACCGTAATTTGATAAAGAGCAGACCATGGGCACGGTAAAAAAAAAGTCTCAAAGTCCCGATAGCCTCATCATCTCACGCAGACGGCAGAAGGGAGAAACTCTCCCTGCCATGAACCTCCAAGCGCCGCCAACTTGCCGATGCAGCACCATTGGAAGCACCCGACCGCAGTGGACTCTGAGTCCGTCCGAAAACTTCGACCCTCCGACCAGCCCCTCTGACACAGCCTCTCCGAGCACCATCTCTGCCGAGCGCTTCGACCCCACCCCGGCCACCGAGCAACAAGCAAAGCTGAGGACTTGGGGCCTTCCCCTCTGGAGATTCTGGACCACACAGTAGCAGCAGCAGCGAAGCAGGCATCTCAGAAGTTTCTCCAGATGTTCCTCCATGCTCTCATAGTCATAGTCATACTTTATTGATCACGGGGGGGGATTGGTTTTCGTTACAGTTGCACCATAAATAATTAAACAGTAATAAAACCATAAATAATTAAATTAGCAATATGTAAATTATGCCAGGAAATAAGTCCAGGACCAGCCTATTGGCTCAGGGTGTCTGACCCTCCAAGGGAGGAGTTGTAAAGTTTGATGGTCACAGGCAGGAATGACTTCCTATGACGCTCTGTGTTGCATCTCGGTGGAATGAGTCTCTGGTTGAATGTACTCCTGTGCCCAACCAGTACATTATGTAGTGGATGGGAGACATTGTCCAAGATGGCATGCAACTTGGACAGCATCCTCTTTTCAGACACCACCGTCAGAGAGTCCAGTTCCATCCCCACAACATCACTGGCCTTATGAATGAGTTTGTTGATTCTGTTGGTGTCTGCTACCCTCAGCCTGCTGCCCCAGCGCACAACAGCAAACACGATCGCACTGGCCACCACAGACTCGTAAAACATCCTCAGCATCGCCCGGCCCTCTCCATCAAATCAGGATTGTGCACGGCACCCTCCTTGACAAATAACATCCTTTCTTCAAGAGTGAAGTGATATTTGCAATTTTCCAGTGCTCTGGTACCATGACAGGATACAATGATTTTTTAAAGATCGTTACTAATGCCACCACAATCTCTACCGCTACCTCTTTCAGAACATTGAGTGCAATTCATCTGGTCTGGGTGACCTGTGTACCCTTGGACCTTTCAGCATTTTGAGCACCTTCTCCCTTGTAATAGTAACTGCACTCACTTCTCTTCCTTCACACACTACAACATCTGGCATGCTGGTAGCATCTTCCACAGTGAAGACTGATGAAAAATATTCATTTAGTTCATCTGCCATCTCCTTGTCCCCCGTTATTATTTCTCTGGCCTCATTTTCTAGAGGTCCTACATCCACTCTCATCTCTCTTTTATTTTTTACATACTTGAAAAAGGTTTTACTGTCCACTTTATTATTGTTTGCTAGCTTGCTTTCATATTTCATCTTTTCCCTCCTAATGATTCTTTTCATTGCTGTCTGTAGGGTTTTAAAAACTTCCCAGTCCTCTATCTTCCCACTAATTTTTGCTTTGTTGTATGCCCTTTCTTTTGCTTTTACAATAGCTTTGACTTCCCTTGTCAGGCACAGTTGTACTATTTTGCCATTTGATTATTTCTTCCATTATTGGAATACATCTGGCCTGTATCTTCCTCATTTTTCCCAGAAACTCATACCATTGCTGCTCTGCTGACATCCCTGCCAGCATCTCCTTCCAATTTACTTTGGCCAACTCCTCTCTCATACCACTGTAATTTCCTTTACTCCACTGAAATACTGCTACATCAGACTTTCTCCCTATCAAATTTCAAGTTGAACTCACTCATATTGTGATCACTGGTTCCTAAGGGTTCTTTTACCTTAAGCTCCCTAATCGCCTCCAGTTCATTACCTAACACCCAATCCAGTATAGCTGATCCCATAGTAGGCTTAACAACAAACTGCTCTAAAAAGCCTTATAGAACATAGACATAGAACATAGAATAGTACAGCACAGTACAGGCCCTTCGGCCCACAATGTTGTGCCAACCCTCAAACCCTGCCTCCTATATAACCCCCCACCTTAGATTCCTCCATATAGCTGTCCAGTAGTCTCTTAAACTTCACTAGTGTATCTGCCTCCACCACTGACTCAGGCAGTGCATTCCACGCACCAACCACTCTCTGAGTAAAAAACCTTCCTCTAATATCCCCCTTGAACTTCCCAACCCTTACCTTAAAGCCATGTCCTCTTGTATTGAGCAGTGGTGCCCTGGGGAAGAGGCACTGGCTATCCACTCTATCTATTCCTCTTATTATCTTGTACACCTCTATCATGTCTCCTCTCATCCTCCTTCTCTCCAAAGAGTAAAGCCCTAGCTCCCTTAATCTCTGATCATAATGCATACTTTCTAAACCAGGCAGCATCCTGATAAATCTCCTCTGTACCCTTTCCAATGCTTCCACATCCTTCCTATAGTTTGGTGACCAGAACTGGACACAATACTCCAAGTGTGGCCTAACCAGAGTTTTATAGAGCTGCATCATTACATCGCGACTCTTAAACTCTATCCCTCGACTTATGAAAGCTAACACCCCATAAACTTTCTTAACTACCCTATCCACCTGTGAGGCAACTTTCAGGAATCTGTGGACATGTACCCCGAGATCCCTCTGCTCCTCCACACTACCAAGTATCCTGCCATTTACTTTGTACTCTGCCTTGGAGTTTGTCCTTCCAAAGTGTACCACCTCACACTTCTCCGGGTTGAACTCCATCTGCCATTTCTCAGCCCACTTCTGCATCCTATCAATGTCTCTCTGCAATCTTTGACAATCCTCTACACTATCTACAACACCACCAACATTTGTGTCGTCTGCAAACTTGCCTACCCACCCTTCTACCCCCACATCCAGGTCATTAATAAAAATCACGAAAAGTAGAGGTCCCAGAACAGATCCTTGTGGGACACCACTAGTCACAATCCTCCAATCTGAATGTACTCCCTCCACCACCTCCCTCTGCCTTCTGCAGGCAAGCCAATTCTGAATCCACCTGGCCAAACTTCCCTGGATCCCATGCCTTCTAACTTTCTGAATAAGCCTACCGTGTGGAACCTTGTCAAATGCCTTACTAAAATCCATATAGATCACATCCACTGCTCTACCCTCATCTATATGCCTGGTCACCTCCTCAAAGAACTCTATCAGGCTTGTTAGACACGATCTGCCCTTCACAAAGCCATGCTGACTGTCCCTGATCAGACCATGATTCTCTAAATGCCTATAGATCCTATCTCTAAGAATCTTTTCCAACAGCTTTCCCACCACAGACGTAAGGCTCACTGGTCGATAATTACCCGGACTATCCCTACTACCTTTTTTGAACAAGGGAACAACATTCGCCTCCCTCCAATCCTCCGGTACCATTCTCGTGGACAACAAGGACGTAAAGATCCTAGCCAGAGGCTCAGCAATCTCTTCTGTCACCTCGTGGAGCAGCCTGGGGAATATTCCGTCAGGCCCCGGGGACTTACCTGTCCTAATATATTTTAACAACTCCAACACCTCCTCTCCCTTAATATCAGCATGCTCCAGAACATCAACCTCACTCATATTGTCCTCACCATCATCAAGTTCCCTCTCATTGGTGAATACCGAAGAGAAGTATTTATTGAGGACCTCGCTCATTTCCACAGCCTCCAGGCACATCTTCCCACCTTTATCTCTAATCGGTCCTACCTTCACTCCTGTCATCCTTTTGTTCTTCACATAATTGAAGAATGCCTTGGGGTTTTCCTTTACCCTACTCGCCAAGGCCTTCTCATGCCCCCTTCGTGCTCTTCTCAACCCCTTCTTAAGCTCCTTTCTTGCTTCCCTATATTCCTCAATAGACCCAGCTGATCCTTGCTTCCTAAATCTCATGTATGCTGCCTTCTTCCTCCTGACTAGATTTTCCACCTCACTTGTCACCCATGGTTCCTTCACCCTACCATTCTTTATCTTCCTCACCGAAACAAATTTATCCTTTACATCCCGCAAGAGATCTCTAAACATCGACCACATGTCCATAGTACATTTCCCTGCAAACACATCATCCCAATTCATACCCGCAAGTTCTAGCCTTGTAGCCTCATAATTTGCCTTTCCCCAATTAAAAATTTTCCTGTCCTCTTTGATTCTATCCTTTTCCATGATAATGCTAAAGGCCGGGGAGCGGTGGTCACTGTCCCCCAGATGCTCACCCACTGAGAGATCTGTGACCTGACCCGGTTCATTACCTAGTACTAGATCTAGTATGGCATTCCCCCTGGTTGGCCTGTCCACATACTGTGACAGGAATCCATCCTGGGCACACTTAACAAATTCTACCCCATCTAAACCCTTGGAACTAATCAGGTGCCAATCAATATTAGGGAAGTTAAAGTCACCCATGATAACAACCCTGTTATTTTTGCACCTTTCCAAAATCTGCCTCCCAATCTGCTCCTCTGTATCTCTGCTGCTACCAGGGGGCCTATAGAATACCCCCAATAGAGTAACTGCTCCCTTCCTGTTCCTGACTCCCACCCATACTGACTCAAAAGAGGATCCTGCAACATTACCCACCCTTTCTGTAGCTGTAATAGTATCCCTGACCAGTAATGCCACCCTTCCTCCCCTTTTTCCGCCCTCTCTATCCCTTTTAAAGCACTGAAATCCAGGAATATTGAGAATCCATTCCTGCCCTGGTGCCAGCCAAGTCTCTGTAATGGCCACTACATCATAATTCCATGTATGTATCCAAGCTCTCAGTTCATCACCTTTGTTCCTGATGCTTCTTGCATTGAGGTACACACATTTCAGCCCTTCTACCTTACTGTCTTTACACCGTTTATTCTGCTTCTCTTTCCTCAAAACCTCTCTATATGTTAGATCTGGCTTTAGTCCACACACTTTTATCTTGGGCATTCAACAAACTTACTCTCTTGAGATCCATTACGAACCTAATTTCCCCAATCAACCTGCATGTTAAAATCTCCCATGACTACCATAACATTGCCCTTTTCACTCGCCTTTTCTAGTTCCTGTTGTAACCTGTGGTCCACCTCCCAGTCACTGTTGGGAGGCCTGTATAAAGCTGCCATTAGTGTCCTTTTATCTTGCAGTTTCTTCACTCAGCCCACAAGGATTCAACATCTTCAGATCCTACGTCACATCTTTCCACTGATTTGATGCCATTCTTTTACCATGCCAGCCCCTCTGACAACCTTCATATTCCAATGTATCATGTGTAACCTTGGACATTCAGCTCCCAACTACAACCATCCTTCAGCCATGATTCAGTGATGCCTAACAATCATACCCGACAATCTGTAAAAGTGCAATAAGATCATCCACCTTATTTCTCATACTCCGTGCAATGAGATATAACACTTTGAGTACTGTACTTGTTATACTTTTTGATTCTGCATCCCTAATACACTGATACTCAGGCTGCTGGCTGCAATTATGTCCTGTCATCTGCCTGCCCACAGCTCTAATAAACCTACCTGTGAGAATATTGGTCCCCTCGGGTTCAGGCACAACCTGCCACTTTTGAACAGGTCATACCTCCCCTTGAGGAGATCCCAACGATCCAAGAACTGGAAGCCCTGCCCCCTGCACCACCTTCTCAGCCAAGCAATTAATCTGCCAAACCATCCGGCTTCTACCCTCACTGGCGCGTGAGACAGGCAGCAATCCAGAAATTACTATCCTGGAGATCCTGCTTCTCAGCTTTCTGCCTAGATCTCTAAATTCTATCTTCAGGACCTCATTGCTTTTCCTTCCTATGTCGTTGGTACCAATATCTACCAAGACATCTGGCTGCTCTCCCTCCCTCTCCAAAATACAGTGGATGCAATCTGAGATGTCCCTGACCTTGGCATCTGGGAGGCAATATACCACCTGGCTGTCCTGTTCCCCTTCAGTGCTTTTAAGTTTATAAAGCACTGGTGAGGCCTCACTTGGAGTATTGTGAGCAGTTTTGGGTCCCTTATTTTAAAAAAGATCTGTTGAAACTGGTGTGGGTTCAAAGAAAGTTTACAAAAATAATTCCAGGATTGAATGGCGTGTCATATGAAGAGCATTTGATGGTTCTGGGCCTGTATTCACTGGAATTCAGAAGAATAAAGCATGACCTCCTGAACCTTATCGAATGGTGAAAGGCCTTAATAAAGTGGATGTGGAGAGGATGTTTCCAATGGTGGGAGAGTCTAAGACTATAGGACAGAGCCTCAGAATCGAGGCACGTCCATTTAGAATGGTGATGAGGAGGAATTTCTTTAGCCAGAGGGTGGTGAATCTCCGGAATTCTTTGCCAGAGGCAGTGTGGAGGCCAAATCTTTATGTATATTTAAGGAAGAGGTTGATAGGTTCTTGATTGGTCAGGGCATGAAGGGATATTAGGAGAGGCCAGGAGATTGGGGCTGACAGGAAAAATGGATCAGCCATGTTGAAATGGTGGGCCAGACTCGATGGGCCAAATGGACTAATTCTGCTCCTATATCTGATAGTCTTATGGTCAATGAACTTGCACGGTAAGTTGTATTATGTTGCAACTTTGCAAAACACCTGTTGGACTGTATGTGACATACAGTACAGTGTACAGTTCTGGTCACCATACTATAGGAAGAACGTGGTTGTGCTGGAGACCTTTGGTTCCTTAAGATTCTCATATTTGAGGCTGGGTTGTGGGGACAAGCTCCCGCTACCTATTAAATGCTCCCAGTGGCATGTCTTCAAATAGCCTCTGACAACCAAGTCCAGCTCCTGGCCCTCACCTGTAGCTTAGCTACTAAACCCGGTTGAACTATTCCTACTGACAGGAGAAGGGGCAAAGGTGTGTTACTGGCACCTTAAAACCAGTCGCTTCGGGCAGACGGAGATCCTCAGCTGTGGTTGTCATCCTATCTAGGAGAAGGAAACCTCTGCTGCCTTGCGACTGTGCCCACTCATGGGGAAGGCTTCGGGAGTAAATCCCGAGGAAAAATCCAGAGCTGGAGTCCCTAAGGCCCTACACTGAGTTCAGTGCTGACTGGCAACTCCTGCGATGCTGCTGGTGCCAAACTGTATCGGTCTCGGCCGTTTCTTTAGATTCATCATCTGCGTGGAGAGGGGGAGCCTGCCACGTGGGCAGCAGCTCGCTCTCCGTATCGGACTGCCCCAACAGCTGGGACACAACATCCATGGTCGACCGCAACCAATGGAGGGCCTCAAATGTTGTGCTGGGGAGAGTGCAGAGGAGATTCACTAGGACTGGAGGGGTTTGGTCATGGTGAGATATTGGATAAACAACAGCTGCAGGAACTCAGTGGGTCTGGCAGTGTCTGTGGGAGAAATAGACAGATGACATTCCGAGATCAGACCATTCTGAGGGTTCTGAGTTGGAGGATCAGCCATGATCACAGTGAATGGCGGTCCAGGCTCGAAGGGCTGAATGGCCTACTCCTGCACCTATTTTCTGTTTCTATGTCCCCTCAAATCCAGATGAAAGGTGCTGTTCTAAGACATTGATTGTCCATGTTCCTCCACTGATGCCATCTGACGATTGAGTTGCAACAGCAAATTATGTCAGATTCAGATTCAAATTTATGAGAACATATCGTGAAATGTGTTGTTTACACCACCTAACGATGTGCTGGGGGCAAGTGTCACCACACGTAGCATGCCCAGAATGCTTGGCAGAACGACAAGCAACAGAACAAACTTCAAAACAAGTCACCCTCTCATTCAAAGTTCAAAGTACATTTATCATCGAAGTATTACCTTGATTCTTCTTGCAGGCCGCCACAAAACAAAGAAGCACAATAGAACTGTTTTAATGTGAAGCCCCACAACAAAGACTGTCAGACAGCCAGTGTATGACAGAGGGACAAATCGTGTAAACAGTAAAATAAAAAACAAATGACCCAGAGAACATGAACGGTGGAGTCTCAGAGAGAGTCACGGAGACAGCTCAGCACTGAGAGCAGTGAATCCAGACCAGGAGCACAATGGCTGCAGCCATTGCTCAGAAACCTGGTGGCCTGGGACCCAAGACCCTCACACGCACACAGACAGACAGACCTCCAGCCTCAGGACCTCCTACCTCCTGTCCTTGGCCCCAGGACGGGTTGTGTGAGCTCGGGCTTTCCTCTTTGGAGTGAGAGAGGATGAGAGGTGACTTGATAGAGGTGTACAAGATGATAAGAGGCATAGACCTAGTGGACAGCCAGAGACTCTTTCCCAGGGTGGAAATGGTTAACATAAGGTGATTGGAGGAAAGTATAAGAGGATGTCAGAGATTGTTCTTTTACACAGAGAGTGGTGGGTGTGAGGAACGTGCTGCCAGGGGTGGTGGTAGAGACAGATACATCAGGGACATTTAAGAGACTCTCAGACAGGCACATGGATGATGGAAGGGCTGTGTGGGAGCGAAGGGTTAGATTAATCTTGGATTTGGTTACAGGGTTGGCACAACATCGTGGGCCAAAAGGTCTGTACTGTGCTGTAGTGTTCTATGTTTTAGGTTCTTCATAACACCTCAACTTTCATATTCTATGCCCAGAGAGAATAGCTTCTTCCCCACCCTGCCGGCCAGCACTTACTGACTGCCCATTGCTCTACTGATGTTTAGGCAGCAATGAATGTCCTCCGTCTCCAGTGGCGTACAAAGCTTCCTCCATCATGTCAGTAGCTTCCTCTTGGTTTTCATTCCTGTCAACCATACAAGTCCCGGCTGAAGAATCAGGAATACCATCACACTGAGATGTAGAAGGATTCCTCGCTGCTGTTTCCATAACAGTTTTGTTTGACTAGTCAGGGTTGTTAGCCCTGAGCTGAACCCCCGTACCTGGAGGAGGAGAGGACCGCTCTTAGTCTGGCCTCTACCCTTTGACCTGTTTTGCGTGGGTGACCCTAGCAAGAGCCATAATGTTAAGTTGAAGTAGAGGGAAGTACAGGGGAGGTGACAAAGGTAGATTTTCTACAGGGAGTGGTGAAACTTACTACCAGGGTGGTGGTAGAGACAGATACATTAGGGACATTTAAGAGTCTCTTAGCTAGGCACATGGATGATAGAAAAATGGAAGACTATGGGGGAAGGAAGGGTTAGATTGACCTTGGAGCAATGAGGTTTGGGCTGCTTATCTAAGAAAGGATGTACTGGCATTGGAAAGGATCCTGAGGAGGTTCAAGAGAATGATTCCGGGTATGTAAGAGTTAATGCATGAGAAGTGTTTGATGGCTCTGGGTCTGTACCTACTGGAGTTCAGAAGAATGAAGCGGGGATCGCATTGAAACCTATCGAGTATTGAAAGGCCTCGACAGAGTGGATGTGGAGAGGACGTTTCCTGTAGTGGGGGAGATTAGGGCCAGAGGGCACATCCATTTAGAACAGACATGAGAAGGCATTTCTTTAGCCAAAGGGTGGTGAAACTGTGGAATTCATTGTCACAGACAACTGTGGAAGCTAAATCATTGGGTAAATTTGAAGCGGAGATTGGTAGGTCCTTGATTAGTCAGAGCATCAAAGGTTACAGGGAGAAGGCAGGAGAATGGGGTTAAGAGGGATAATAAATCAGCCATGATGGAATAGTGGAGCAGACTTGATGGGCTGAATGGCCTAATTCTGCTCCTATGTCTTGTGGTCTTATGGTCTTAAAAGGTCGGCACAACATCATGGGCTGAAGAATTGTACTATGTTCAGTGTTCTATGATTCTGATTCAGAGGTTAGGGTCCGGTTTTAGTTTTGTACTCAAGGTAGTGAATACGTCAAAGCTCAAAAAAAATTCAGACAAGTCTTCATTGTGAGTTAAGGTGAAAGAAGAAGTGTGTGTTGGGGACTTCCAACACAGCATTTCTGTGTTTTTTTTAAATTCACATTAATGTCTCACCCTGGCTGCCTTGCCCTTTTGTTTCATTACGCAGATAAGAATGGGGGAAGCGAGATTCCGCAGAATTGCTGGTTCAGGAAATTCAAGACTCTCTGGATGTCAAGGACAAAGTATTGGCATCAAAGTGACAATTAAATATTAAAAGAAAAAGATTAATCTTATTTGTCCAAATGACCATAAGGTATAGGAGCAGTGTTGGGCTATTTGGCCCATCGAGTCTGCTCTGCTATCCCATCATGGCTAGCCATTTTCCCTCTCAGCCCCAATCTCCTGCCTTCTCCCCGTATCCCTTCATGCCCTGACCAATCAAGAATCTATCAACCTCTGCCTTAAATGTACATAAAGACTTAGTCTGCACGGCTGCCTGTGGATCTCATTGAAAGCTATCGAATGTAGAAGAGATTTACCAGGTTGCTGCCTGGATTAGAGAAATATCTTCTGAGGATAGGTTGCGTGAGCCAAGGCTTCACTCTTTGGAGAGAAGGAGGATGAGAGGAGATTTATACAGCACACCCTCAGCGGCTGCGCAAGGGCACTTGGTGAGGGACGGTACAGGTGGAGGCATGATCAGGTCCTGAAGACCATCGCTGAAGCCGTCAGCTCAGGAGTTGAGTGGGCGAAGTGGTCCCGATCCTCCAAGCAGACCATTGCCTTTGTCAGAGCTGGGGAGCAGCCAATACCTGCCAAACGAACATCTGCAGGCATCCTGACCTCTGCAAGGGACTGGCAGCTGTTCATGGACCTCGAAGGGCAGCTGAAGTTCCCCAACCACATCGCAGCCACCACCCTGCGACCAGACATTGTCCTAGTGTCTGAGTCTACTAAGCAAGTGGTGCTGCTGGAGCTGACAGTCCCATTGGGAAGACAGCTTGGAAGAGGCCTTTGAAAGGAAGCGCTCCAAGTACGCAGGACTGGTCAGCAACTGTCAGCAGGCTGGATGGAGAGCGAGGTGTCTCCCAGTGGAGGTTGGTTGTAGGGGATTCACAGCCCGTTCCTTAGTTAGAGCCTTCAGCATTTTGGGCATCGAGGCAGAGAGGAAGAGGAGAGCCATCCGCAGTACCACCGATGCGGCAGAGAGGGCCTCAAGATGGCTGTGGCTCAAAAGAGGGGAGCCATGGAGTCATAAGTAGCTAGCCATCTGGACACAAGCTGGGGTCTGATCAGCCCTGCCTGGGTCACCTGGAGGAGGTTGTATGATGTTGAAAGACCCGAAACACCTGATGATTCCAGGATCACTGAAGATGCGTCCAGAAGCATCAATAGATGTACGTACACAGCAGAGGTGTACGAGATGATAAGAGGCAAAGATCGAGTAGATCCAGAGCTGAGCTGAGAAGTGGCAGGTGGAATTCAACCCAGAAAAGTGTGAAGTGATTCTGTGACGGTGTGCACTGGCAATGATGGACGCTAAGTGCAGAGGAACGGTAGTCTCCCTTCCCACACAGAGATGGCAAACAGAGTTTATACATAGGAATAGCAACAGAACACTGATGACTCAACCCAGCAACACCGCAGGACGAAACTTAAAACTAGGACCCCACGATAAGTGTCTGTCTGTCTGTCTGTATCTTGTTTTACGGCAGTTGGCATCCAGCTTAATGGTGCATTACCGCCACCCTCTGCTCCAGAATGTGCACTAGACATACATTCTAAATCCCTTCACCCAATCACACACACACACACACACAAACCTACACTTCACCCTCCCATCTTTGACCATCCTAGTATCCTATTCCTGTTTATCCGTCATATGCTATAAAAAAACCCCTGTACCCCTTAAAAACGCTAAAAATACCCGGACTTGTGCTCTCTCACCCATGCCCAGCAACCCTTTTAATGTGAATTCCTGCATCCCCAACTCCCTTAATTTATTTCTCATCATCTCTCTCTGTATCCCATACTTCCTGCAACACAAAACTACATGTTCTACTGACTCCTCTTCCTGACATTCCTCACACAATCCTGTCTGGTGTTTCCCTGTCATTTTCAATGTTTTGTTTAATGCTCAGTGCCCCAGCCTTAACCTAGTCCACACAATTTCCTCTCTTCTGTTTCCATTACCTACCCTAGTAACTGCAACACTCTTTTGTATTTGATATAAATGCCTCCCTTTCCCCTCCCTGTCCCTTCTTTCTTGCCACATTCGGTTGACTTTTTCCCAGATTACACACTTAACCTCTGCTTTACTGATACTAATGTGCATTTCCACATTTTCTTTCTTTAACGCCTTCTTTGCCAAATCATCCACCCTCTCATTCCCCTTCACCCCTACATGTGCTGGAACCCATAGAAATTTTACCTGACCTCCCTGATTTGCAATTCTTGTAACTAACTGAAGAACTTCATAAAGTACATCTTGCCGACTGTTTGTGTGAAAAGACCTTAAACTTGCTAGAACTGAGGATGAATCTGAACATATCAATGCTTTGGCTTGTCTGGCTTTCTGTACCCATTGCAACGCAACCAACACTGCCAGCATCTCCACTGTAAACACCCCTAACTTATTAGATGTTCTTCTGCTGATTCCAATTTCTTTTGCTGGTATTACCACCCCAAACCCTGTCACTCCTGTTTCAGGTTCCTTCGCACCATCCGTAAATGTGAGTATAATCACTATACTTTTCCATCACATGACAGTTAAATGCATTTACCAAATCTGTTTTATATCTTTCTTTCCTTTTTGCCTCTAACAAATGCCAGTCTAAGTCAGGCCATACCAGCTTCCATGGAGCTACAACCGGATAAACTACTGAAGGACTTATCCTCAGATCAAATACTCCACATTCTTTCGCGATATCATTCCCTACCCGACTAAAGGTATCCCTCTGAAACCTCCCATTTTCCCAGCACTCCTGCAACACTCCTTTAGTAGGGTGAGAATCATTGTGCCCCTGCAAGTTAGCCCAGTAGTTTGCCATCAGTTGCATCCTTCTTAGTTCCAAAGGCATTATTCCCATTTCTACCTGTAGTGCTGACACTGGTGACGTTTTAAAAGCCCCACTTTACACTCTCAAGGCCTGAGCCTGAATCACATCCAGTTTCCTTATAAGAGACCTAGCTGCTGATCCATATACTATATTTCCATAATCCAATACAGATCTCACTAAAGCCACATACATTCTCTTCAAAGCTGAGCAACTTGCTCCCCATTCCCTACCAGTCAAACATCTCATCACATTTATTACTTTTTTACATTTCTCCTCAACTTTCCTGATATGGTCTGCCCATGTTAATCGTGAATCAAATATAACTCCCAGAAATTTAAATGATGCAACCCTTTCTAATTCAACCCCATACATCCTTAACTTCTTCCCTACCTCAACCCTTTTCCTGGTAAAAAAATACAGTTTGAGTTTTGTCTACTGAAAATCTACATCCCCAATCATAACCCCACTCCATCACTTCATCAATTGCTTCTTGTAGTTTCCTGATTATATGGTCCATGTTCCTGCCTCTTTTCCACAAGGCCCCATCATACGCAAACAGTGACCTACTTATATCCACTGGTACCTTTGTGAAGACATCATTGATCATAATGATGAAAAGTAACGGGCTAATCACACTACCTTGAGGTGTGCCATTTTCCACTATGTACTGTTTTGATAATTCTGATCCAATCTGAACTTGAATTTTTCTACCAAACAAAAAACCTTTAATCCAATTAAAAACTCTCCCACCAACCCCCATCTTGTGCAGTTTAATTAATAATCCTTCCTTCCACATCATATCATAGGCTTTTTCAATGTCAAAGAACACTGCCACTACTGACTCTCTATTTGCCTGGGCCTTCCTTATTTCAGTCTCTAACATAATCACTGAGTCCATGGAATTCCTTCCCTTTCTAAAACCACTCTGATAACTTGCCAGCATTCCCCTTTTCTCAAGCTCATATAACCTTTCTGTTATCATCCTTTCCATTATCTTACATATACTTGATGTTAATGCAATTGGTCTGTAGCTAGTGGGTTTTGACAGATCCTTGCCAGGCATCCTTATTGGAATTACTACTGCTTCTTCCCATGCACTTGGTAATCTTCCCTCCTCCCACACTCTGTTATAAAAATGCAGCAACTTCAAGAGTGCTCCTTCTCCTAGATTTTTTAGCATCACAGAGCATATCAGATCTTTCCCTGGGGAGGTTGGTCTCGATCTCTTTATTGCTTTCACCATTTCTGCTAATGTAAATGGATCATCAATTATATCATCTGTTCCTTCCCTCCTGCTTAACACACCTGGGTGTTGGCTCATTATTCTTTCCCTTCTTCTTCTCCCTTCTTCAGACAAATTTTCTGAACTGTGTATCAGTACAAATGACTTGGCCATGACCTCAGCCTTATCCCTACTGGAGACTGCAGTTTCCTCCTCAGATATCATTACTGGATATTCCCATTCCCCTCTATCTCCTCCCATCCTCTTAATCATTCCCCATATCTCTCCCACAGGTGTTGTTCTTCCTACCTTGTCGCAAAAACTCCTCCAACTTGCCCTTTTAGCTTGACGTATAGTTCTTCTCACCACTGCCTGTGCTTTCTTATATTGAACCAAATGCTGCATATTATGGGTTCTTTTAACTAGCCTGAATGCTCTATTTCTGTTTTTTACAGCCTGACAACATTCCTCTGTCCACCATGGTACCAGTTTTCTATTCATTCTATTTTTACTCCTAGGTATAGATCCTTCTGCTGCCATGATAATTGCTGAAGTCACCTGACTGTTTAATTCATCTACATTTCCAGAAATATCAATCTTTGTCAACCCTTCTTCACTCAACTTCTGGAACTTACCCCAATCAGCTTTTTCAAACACCCACTTTGGGGTTCCGCCACCTGGTCTTACTTCAATTCTTTCACCCACTGAACACAAAACTGGGTAGTGATCACTGCCTACTGTTGAAGCAGTCCAAACTCCCCAGTTACTAATGCCAGCCAAGGTATTAGACACTAACGTAATATCTAACACTGACTCAGTTCCTGTTGTTATATCTATCCTTGTGCTGCTACCATCATTCATACACGCCAAATCCCTTTCTTCCATCAAATCTTCAATTACCTTTCCATTTGGATCTGTAATCTGATCCCCCCATATTGTGCTATGAGCATTGAAATCTGCACACCACACTACTTTATGTCTGTTTTGTCCTTGTATCGTTAATAGGCTGTCCAAATCCAAACTTTTACATGGATTGTAGTAGTTAATTATAACCACTCCCTCCCCTCTTTCCCACACTTCCACCACTATGTATTCCTGATCATCTCCTTTTTCCAGTACCCTATATGGTATACCTTGCTTGATTAACATAGCACAACCCCCTCCTCCCCCTAGAT
Source organism: Mobula hypostoma (assembly GCF_963921235.1). Lineage (NCBI taxonomy): Eukaryota > Metazoa > Chordata > Chondrichthyes > Myliobatiformes > Myliobatidae > Mobula > Mobula hypostoma. The sequence goes on along the minus strand of NC_086103.1, from coordinate 13,575,289 downwards.
TTCTATCTTTCCTTATCATTGTATACCCATATACCACAAAGTCTAAAGTTGGTTTCAACCAAGTTTCCTGAATACACACTACATCCGGTTTTACAACCATTTCTTTAATAAAGTGCTTGAATTCCTGGCTATTGGCCAGTAAGCTCCTTGCATTCCATTGTAAAAGAATCACCATAATTTGTATTAACCAACACATGACACTTCCTGGCTTGACCTGATTACTGAGGTTCTCCCTCACTTCCTCCCATGTCAGTCCTACTAACCCTAAATGGTTTACTGCTGCTTTTACCACCAGCTGAATTTTGTCACTTTTTGACTTTACCTCAGCAGTACTATTAATCACTCCTGCAATGAATGTTACTAGAGCCTTTTTGTCTACATAAATCCTGTCATTTGTTCTTTGTTGCATCTCTCGTATCCCTATTGCTCCCTGTTCATTAGGAACATTATTCTGTTCTCTTGACATTCTTACAGCTTCTGCATAAGTGATCTTTCTTTTCACTCTTATTTCTTGAATTTTAGTCTCCCGTCTGAAAACCTCACACCCACCATATGCAACATTATGAGCTCCTCCACAATTGCAGCATTTTGGTTGAACTCCTGTTCCGCACCTTCCATATTCATGATCACCCCCACATCTAGCACATCTCCTCTGCCTTTTACAGTTTTTAGCCACGTGTCCAAACCTTTGACAATTATAGCACCTCAGTGGCTTTGGCACATACGCCCTTACTGGGTAACTAATGAAACCCAGGAACACCTTCCTTGGCACTCTTTCTTCTTCAAATTCAATCAATACTGATTCACTTTCCTTTTTCACTCCCTCCTTTGTTGTTTTCAGTGTTTGAACATTCATTACTTTCCCTCCTTTGATATTCCTCTTTATCTCCTCCATATTTATACTCATTGGTATCCCCGTGATCACTCCTTTACAACCACTGTTTTGTGCTCCCACCCTCCCTGTGTATTCCACCTTGCATTTTCCTATCTCTTTTAGCTTGAGTGCTTTCTCAAGTTGTTCCTCATTCACACATCTTACCAATAAATTGCCATCATTAAGGACTTTTGCAAATACTATTTCCCCTACCTTATTTGTCAGAATTGTTGTTAGCACAAACGGGTTAATTTTCTTCATATGTCCCTGAGCCTTCTCATTAAACCTAATTATGACAACACCTCCTCTCTGAGCTTGTTCATCTTCCTCACTTTCAGAGCTTTCTCCACTATCATTTCTTATTCTTTTATTCCATTTGTCTTGGTTTTTATTCATCCGACCCCTCACTACCTCCTCATTCCCTTTATTTCTCCCTTCACAATAATCCACCTCTCCCCAGCTGCCTACCTCTGGTCCCAAGTCTCTATCCCTCTCCTTCTCCACTTTCTTTCCCTCAACCCCGCCTCTTATCTTGTCCGCCATTACCGGACCCACATGACCCCCTCCCAGCAATTTCCGTTCCTTCCCCACTCTCTTTCCCTCAACAGGTTCCAAAACACACTCACACATCAAACAAAACACAGCCAGCTTCCAGTCCGTCGAGAGAGAAAAACCCACGATATGTGCTAAGGAACAACCACTTAAGTAGTACAGGTGATGCTGAATCGCCAAGCCTATCAAAGTAAACTGAACATGGTTAAACAATTAACAAAACTAGGTAAACATCAATTAACCAATTAAACTGCTCAAGAAACCCCAGAGCCAAATGCTCTCCTTGCACAAGCCCAGACAGCAAATTACAGATTCACTTTGGAAGGTTGAATTTGAGGCAGAGTACAGGGTTAACGGCAGGATTCTCAGCAGTGTGCAGGAACAGAGGGATCTGGGGGTTCACATCCAAAGTTCCCTCAAAGTTGACGCGCAAGTGATGGGGTTATTAAGGAAGGTGCAGCGTTCTGGCCTTCGGTAGTCAGGGGATTGAGTTCAAGAGCTGTGAGGTAATGTTACAGCTCCATAAAACCCTGGTTTGACCACACTTGGAGAATTGCATTCAGTTCTGGTCACCTCATTATAGGAAGAATCTGGAAGCTTTAGAGAGGGTGCAGAGGAGATTTTGCTGCCAGGATTAGAGGGCATGTCTTATGAGGACAGGTTGTGTGAGCTAGGGCTTTTCTCTTTGGAGTGAGGGAGGATGAGAGGTGACTCAATAGAGGTGTAAAGATGATAAAAGACATAGATCAAGTAAACAGCCAGAGACTTTTTCCCAGGGTGGAAATGGATTATACAAGGGAGCATAATTTTAAGGTGTTTGGAGGAAAGTATAAGGGGGATATCAGAGGCAGGTTTTTTACACAGAATGGTGGGTGTGTGCAACACGCTGCCAGGGTGGTGGTAGAGGCAGGTACATTCAGAATATTTAAGAGGCACACGGATGGTAGGAAAACGGAGGGTTAGGTGGGAGGGAAGGGTTAGATTGATTCTGAAGTAGTTTCAAAGTTTGGCACAACATTGTGGGCTGAAGGAGCGGTTCTCTGCTGAACCTTACCAAGTTTTAGAGAGTCAGCACGGTAATGGGCCCTTTCTGACCCAACGTGATGAGCCCGTGCTGCCCAATTACACACACATGACCAATTAAGCTACTGACCCGTCCGTCTTTGGACTCTGGGAGGAAACCAGAGCACCCAGAGGAAACCTGCATGGTGACGGGGAGAACGTACAAACTCCTTACAGACAGCAGTGGGAATTGAACCCCATTCACTGTCACAGTAACGACTACACAACCATGCAGCTTTATGTTCGATGTTCATTCCCATTCCCCCTGTAACATAGAAATTGTTCTGTTTCTAAAACCTCCTCAGTTCCCCTGTGGTTTTGTCTGCTTCCTGGTACACAGTTCCACATCATAACCAGCTTTGTCCGCACAGGTTCTCTGCACCTCTGTCGAACAGTTTAAACTTGTGTCTCCTTGATCCACTTCCTTCTACTGAGCTGCTGAAACCGGTTGTGGTCTTGTGTACCTCAGACTCACAGAGTCAAACTTGTGTACCTCACACTCACAGGGTCATACTTGTGGATCTCAAAGACTCACAGAGTCATACTTGTGTATTTCACACTCACAGGGTCATACTTGTGGATCTCAAAGACTCACAGAGTCATACTTGCGTATTTCACACTCACACAGTCATACTTGTGTATCTCATAGACTCACAGAGTCATACTTGTGTATTGCACACTCACACAGTCATACTTGTGTATCTCATAGACTCACAGAGTCATACTTGTGTATTTCACACTCACACAGTCATACTTGTGTATCTCATCGACTCACAGAGTCATACTTGTGTATCTCACACTCACAGAGCCATACTTGTTTATCTCATAGACTCACAGAGTCATACTTGTGTATCTCACACTCACAGAGCCATACTTGTGTATCTATTAGACTCACAGAGTCATACATATGTGTTTCACACTCACACAGTCATACTTGTGTACCTCACACTCACAGAGTCAAACTTGTGTACCTCACAGTCACAGGGTCATACTTGTGGATCTCATAGACTCACAGAGTCATACTTGGGTATTTCACACTCACACAGTCATACTTGTGTACCTCACACTCACAGAGTCATACTTGTGTCTCTCATAGACTCCCAGAGTCATACTTGTGTGTTTCACACTCACACAGTCATACTTGTGTTCCTCATACTCACAGAATCATACTTGTGTATCTCACACTCACAGAGTCATACTTGTGTATCGCACACTCACAGAGGCATACTTGTATATCTCAGACTCACAGAGTCACAGTTGTGTACCTCACACTCACAGAGTCATACTTGTGGATCTCATAGACTCACAGAGTCATACTTGTGTATTTCACACTCACAGAGTCATACCTGTGGATCTCATAGACTCACAGAGTCATACTTGTGTATCTCACTCTCACAGAGTCATATTTGTGTATCTCATAGACTCACAGAGTCATACATGTGTGTTTCACACTCACACAGTCATACTTGTGTACCTCACAGTCACAGGGTCATACTTGTGTACCACACACTCACAGTGTCATAATTGTGTACGTCAGTCTCACAGAGTCATACTTGTGTACCTCACACTCACAGAGTCATACAGGATGGAAGCAGGCCTTTCGGCCATTCTGCTCCATACCAGCCCAGAAGCCCAATCCACAGTATTCCTATCCACCAGTGAATGACCCTTACCCTTCTAAACCCTTCAAATTCATTGAACTATCCAACTCTCTTTTCGAATTTACTGTTGTACCTGCCTCAACTACTTCCTCCAGCAGCTCGTTCCACAGAGATTACATAATTTCTGCAAACAAGTTTCCTCTCAAGTTCCTCTTAAATCTTTCTCCTTTCAGTTTAAACCTGGGCCCCCTGGTTCCTCATTCCCAGCTCCGGGGAAAAGACTGAGTGCATTCGCCCTGTCTATGCTGCTCATGATCCAGAGGAGGTTCACGAGGATGATTCCAGGAGTGAAAGGGTTAACATATGAGGAGCATTTAATGGCTCTGGGCCATGTACTCTCTGGAGTTGAGAAGTATGAGGGGGATTCTTATTGAAACCTATCGCATATTGAAAGGCCTCGATAGAGTGGACGTGGAGAGGATGTTTCTAATAATGGAAGACTTGAGGACCTGAGTTACAGGGAAAGGTTGAACAGGTTGGGACTTTGTTCTCTGGAGTGTAGCAGAATGAGGGAGAATTGATTATGAGGGTAAATGCAAGCAGGCTTTTTCCATGGAAGTCGGGTGAAACTTGAAATCAGGATCAAGGGTTAAGGGTGAAAGGTGAAATACTTAAGGGGAACATGAGGGAGAACTTCTTCACTCAGAGGGTAGTGAGAGTGTGGAATGAGCTGCCAGTGTAAGTGGTGGATGTGAGTTTGATTTCAATGTTTTACAGAAATTTGGATAGGAACATGGATGGGAGAGGAATGGAGGGCATGGTCCGGGTGTAGGTCGATGGGACTCAGCAGATTAATGGTTCAGCACACACTAGATGGGCCAAATGGCCTGTTTCTGTGGTGCAGTGCTCTATGACTATCAATTTTCCATAAAGTGGGAGGGCACGCCTCCACCACAACATCTACAAGCCTGCAGATGACACCACTGTAGTATCTCTCGAGATCTCAAGCAACAATGAAATTGAGTACGGGAAGGAGATACCCAGGATATGCCCTCTTTAATCACTACCATCAAGGAGGAGCTACAGGAGCCTGAAGACACACACTTGACGATTCAGGAACGGCTTCTTCCCCTCCACCATCAGATTTCTGAATGGACAGTGAAGCTATGAAGACCACCTCAGTATTTTTCTGGCTCTCTTTTTGCATGACTGATTCAATTTAGTTTTGATTTGTGCGTACAACATATTTCACGATGTTTGCCAGAGATATTAACTCGATTCTGATTCTGAGATAGAAAGCCAAGAGACATGTAGACAGGTCAGCAAATCAAGGAGCTGGGCACTGGGCATTGACTTCAGGAACAGAGTAGAGTTCACACCTCTATTGTACTGAGGTGGAGAGGGTTGAGAGCTTTGAGTTTTTAGGGAGACTAAAATTTTAAATATAGTTAAACAATAAATTAAACAGTCATGAAGTCACCCTTCATTTTCCTACGTTCCAAGGAATAAAGACCTGGACTGGCCAGACACACCCCCCCACCATAACCCAGGCCCTCCGGTTTTTGCAATGTCCTTGTAAGTCCTGATGAAGGGTCTCAGCCCAAAACGTCGACTGTACTCTTTTTCCATGGATGCTACCTGGCCTGCTGAGTTCCTCCAGCATTTTGTGTGTTGCTCAGATTTCCAGCATCTGCAGATTTTCGCTTGTTTGTTATTGATTTGATTTAGTCTTTTTTTTGCTGTTCACTGCTCTTTATAGTATTTTTTGATCTTTAGAAACTTCTCATTTTATTATTCTTGAAAGCATCTTAGCTTTGCAGAATTTTTTTTACGTGTACCTAGACTTTTGCTTCACCACTTCAAGGAAATGTGCAGCTGCCTATTGTGCAGTCATAATCACTTGTCTGATCCCTCTTTTATCCACCCCTTCACTCCTTCATTCAAATACACTGAGGTTCACTCACCCCAACAATGAACTGTTCCCACAACCTATGAATCACTTTCACGGACTCTTCATCTCGTACTCAATGTTTATCGCTTATCTATGTATTGCCATTATTTCTCTTTCTTTTTCTATCTGTAGTTTGTTGTATTTTGCACATTGGCTGTCTGTCTTGTCGCATGCTGTCTTCCATTGATTCTATTAAGTATCTTTGTATTTACTGTGAATGCCTACAAGAAAATGAATCTCAGGGTAGTAAATGAAAACATATATGCCCTTTAGTAATAATTTTACTTTGAACTCTGATCATCCCGCCATCCTGGTAGAGACAATCCTAAATGGTTGCATCACTGCCTGGTACAGAAATGCCAATGGCCGTAAAACCACCAGAAATAAGAGGAGAATCTGGCCCATCAGGAAGGACCCTCAACACCCAGCACATGCCCTCTTCTTGTTACTACCACTGGTTCTTTCCCTCTGCCACAAAACAACAAATTTTACAACACACACTCGGTGGCCACTTTATTAGGAACACCTGCTCATTAATTCAAATATCTAATCAGCCAATCACATGGCAGCAACTCAATGTGTAAAAGCATGCAGACATGGTCAAGAGGTTCAGTTGTTGTTCAGACCAAACTTCAGAATGGGGAAGAAATGGTGTAAGTGACCTTGAATGATTGTTCGTGCCAGACGGGGTAGTTTTAGTATCTCAGAAACTGCTGATCTCCTGGGATTTTCACACACAATATTCTCTAGAGTTTACAGAGAATGGTGTGAAAGACAAAAAAAACATCCAGTGAGGGGCAGTTCTCTGGACGAAAACACCTTCTTAACGAGAGAGGTCAGAGGAGAATGGCCAGACTGTTTCAAGCTGACAGTAACTCAAGTAACAACTCATTACAACAGTGGTGTGAAGAAGAGCATCTCTGAATGCACGACACTTCCAACCTTGTGGCAGAAGACCATGAGCATAGAGAAGGTACCCAATAAAGTGGACACTGAGTGTATGTCAGTGATTATTAACCCGATTCGGATTCTGATCCTGAGTGTGATTATATCCCTCTTTGATCTGCACTATTTTAAAGAAAACCACGCATTGACAAAACCTTTGAAGTAAATAAGTAGGGTATATTTCACTTAGCCGAGGGGTCCGAGGGTTGTGGATACCTCCTCCTCCTGTGGCCACACCCAGAGTGCAGGCTGTTAGATGGGTAGATGGGTGACCACCAGGAGAGATGCAGGCAGTAAGAAGTCAATGCAGAGTTCTCCTGTGGCCTCTCCACTCAGCAACAAGTATACCGCTTTGGATACTGCAGGGGCAAGGGGGGTGAAGGGAAGACCCATTAGGGCACGATATCAGCTGCCAGACAAGTGGCACCATGGCCAGCTCTGAGGGTCTGCAGGGAAGGGTAAAGTCAGGCACAGCTGTGGTGAAAGGGGACTCAATAGTCAGGGGTACTTGGACAGGAGATTCTGTGGCCATGAAAGGGAAGCCAGGGTGCTGTGTTGCCTTGCAGGTGCTCGAGTCCAGGATGCGTCCGAGCAGCTGCAGAAGATTCTCAAGAGGGAGGGAGAGTAGCCAGAGGCCGTGTTGCACATTAGCGCTAATGACGCGGGTAGAAGGGGGAAAGAGGTCCTGCGCAGTGTGTATCGGAAGTTATGGCAACAGCTGAAGAGCAGGACCTCCGTGGTAGTAACTTCTGGATTACTCCCATTGTCATGTGCTAGTCAGGACAGGGATAGGATGATGGTACAGATGAATGAGTGGCTGAGAAAGTGGGGCAGGGGGCAGGGTTTCAGATTTCTGGATGATGGGGATCTCTTCTGGGGAAGATATGAACTGTATGAAAAGGATGGGTTACACCTGAACCCGAGGGGACCAATATCCTTGCGGGCAGGTTTGCTAGAGGTGCTGGGGTGGGTTTAAACTAAGTTGGCAGAGGGATGGGAACCAGAGTGATAGGGCTGAGGATGGGGCAGTCGGAATACAAGTCGATGCAGTGTGTAGTGAGACTGTGAGGAAGGACAGGTAATCCATCGGGCAAAATTTAGGTCAGTGGGTTGAGGTGAAGTGTTTCATGGGGGCAAAATCAAAAGAGTGATGAATACAGGACTGAAGGAGATAAATTTGAATGCATGCAGTACACGGAATAAGGCAGATGATCTTGTACTGTTATGACATTGTGGGCACCACTGAGCCGAGGCTGAAAGAAGATCATAGCTGGAAGCTTAACATTCAAGGATACACATTGTGTCAAAAGGACAGGCAGGTAGGCAGAGGGAGTGGGATGACTCCGTTGGTAAAAGGTGAAATCAAATCCTTTGAAAGAAGTGACATAGGATCAGAAGATGCAGAATCCTTGTGGGTAGAGTTAAGAAACTGCGAGGTAAAAAGACCCTGTGGGAGTTATATACAATCCCACAAATAATCGCCAAGATTTGGGATATAAATTTCAAAAAGAGATAGAACGGGCATGTAAAAAGCGCAATGTTATGATAGTCATGGTGAATTTCAATATGCAGGTGGATTGGAAATATCAGGTTGGCGCTGGAACCCAAGGAGCGAATTTATAGAATGTAAACAAGAATGTAGAGCAGTTTGTGGTTGAACACTCTGGGTTGGGTGTTGTATTATAAACCAGATTTGATTAGGGAGTTTAAGGTAAAGGAACCCTTGGGAGACAGTGATCATAACGTGACAGAGTTCACCCTGTAGTTTGAGAAGGAGAAAACAAAGTCCAATGTATCAGTATTGCAGTGGAGTAAAGAGAATTACAGAGGCGTGAGAAAAGATAGATAGATAGATAGATATACTTTATTAATGGAAACTGGCCAAAGTTCTTTGGAAGGGAACACTAGGAGTAATGGCAGTAGACCAGCAATGGCTGAAGTTTCTGGGGACAATTCGGAAGGAACAGGAAAGATTCACACAGCTACCTGGACTATTCTTCCCACCGTGCCATCCTCTTCTCACATGTCTTCCATCTCCACTGTATCTGCTCTCAGGATGAGGCTTTTCATTCCAGAACCACTGAGATGTCCTCCTTCTTCCTTTCCTTCACCACTAACACTGCCCTCACCCGTAACTGCCCTTCGTAACTTCCAGTCATGTATCTCTTTCATTTCTCGCGCGTCTGCCCACATCCTGTCCTTCTGCTGCCACACCAGGGATAGGCTCCCTCTTGTCCTCACATACCACCCCACCAGCCTCTGCATACAGCACATAATTCTATGTAACCTCTGCCAATTCCAACAGAATCCCACCACCAAGCACATCTTTCATTCCATGCGCCCCCCCCCCACTTTCCGCTTTCCACAGGGATCGCTCCCCACGTGACTCCCTTGTCCACTCGTACCTCCCCATTGATCTCCCTCCTGGTACTTACCCTTGCAAGCGAAACAGTGCAACATCTACACCTACTTCTACTCCCTCGCTACCATTCAGGGTTCCAAACAGTCCTTCAAAGCGAGGCGACCCTTCACCTGTGAGTCTGTTGGGGTCATCTACTGTATCTGGTGCTCCCAATGTGGCCTCCTGTATATTGGTGAGACCCGACGCTTATTGGGAGACCACATCAGTGAGCACCTATGCTCTGTCCACCAGAAAATGCGGGATCTCCCGATAGCCACCCACTTTCAATTCTACTTCTCATTCCTGTTCCTCCCCTACCGCCATGATGAGGCCACACACAGGCTGGAGGAGCAACACCTCATATTCCATCTGGGCAGCCTCCAACCTGATGGCATGAACATCAATTTCTTGAATTTCCGGTCATTGATTGCCTCCTCTCCCATTCCCATTTCCCACACTCACCTTATCTCCTTACCTGCACATCACCTTCCCCTAGTGTTCCTCCTCCTTCCTTTCTTCCATGGTCTTCTACCCTCTCCTATCAGATTCCCCCTTCTCCAGCCCTTTATCTTTTTCACCAATCTCTTTACTTCAGCCCTCTCCTCCTCCCAGTTTCACTTATCACCTGCACCTTGTACTCCTTCCTCCCCTCCCCCCACCTTCTTATCCCGACTTCTCCTCCTTTTCAGCCCTGACGAAGGGTCTCGGGCCGAAACGTCGACTGTACTCTTTTCCATGGATGCTGCCTGGCCTTCTGATTTCCTCCAGCCTCTTGTTGTTTTGGAATTTCCAGCATCTGCAGATTTTCTTGTGTTTACAGGATAGATACACCCTAAAGATGAAGAAGCTTCAAAAAACAGAGGGCAATGCGGTAGGCAGTTTCTAGAGTAGGTTACAAGACAACTGCGGCTGACAGCGGAAATCCAACACAGAATCAAAGCAAAAGAGAGGGCGCATAAAATAGCACAAAGTAGTGGGAAGTTAGAGGATTGGGAAGCTTTTAAAAACCAACAGAAGGCAATTAAAAAGAAAGAAGAGATAAAATATGAAGGTAAGCTAGCAAATAACATAAAATAGAATACAAACAGATTTTCAGGTGTATAAAGGCATGAGTAGATATCAGACCACTGGAAATGGGTAGTAATGGGGACAAAGAAGTGGCGGAGGAACTGAATTAGTACTTGTGTTAGTATTCGCTGTGGAAAACACTAGTATAATGCCAGAAATTCGCGAGTGTCGGGGGACAGGACTGAGTGCAGTTGCTATCACAAGGGAGACAGAGCTTGGGAAGCTGAAGAGCCTGAAGGTAGACAAGTCATCTGGTGCAGATGGACAACATGCCAAGGTTCTGAAAAAGGTAGCTGAAGAAATCTTGGAGGCATTAGTGATGATCTTTCAAGAATCACTAGATTCTGGAATGGTTTCCAGAAGGCTGGAAAATTGCAAATGTCACTCCACTCTTTAAGTAGGAACAATAACACTCATTTCTGCCCTCTGACATTCTCAAATTTCTGGCAAACAGCTAGTGTCTTCCACAGTGAAGACTGATTCAAAATACTTATGTAGTTCATCCACCATTCCCTGGTCCCCATTACTACTTCTACAGAGTCATTTTCCAGCATTCTGATATCCACTTTCACCTCTCTTTTACTCTTTATACATCTGAAAAAAACCTTTGGTATCCTCTTCGATATTATTGGCTAGCTTACCTTCATATTTCATCTTTTCCCTCATGGCTTTTTTAGTTGCCTTCTGTTCATTTTTAAAATCTTCCCAAACTTCTAACTTCCCACTAATTTTTGCTCTATTATATTCCCTCTCTTTTGCTTTTATGTTGGCTTTGACTTCCCTTGTCAGTCATGGTTGTCCCACCCTCCCTTTAGAATACTTCCTCCACTGGGATGTACCTGTCCTGTGCCTTCCAAATTTCTCCCTGAAACTCCAGCTATTGCTGCACTGCTGTCATCCCTGCTAGTGTCCCCTTCCAATCAACTTTGGTCAGCTCCTCTCTCATGCCTCTGTAAATCCCTTTACTCTTCTGTAATGCTGATACATTTGACTTTAGCTTCTCCCTCTCAAATTGCAGTGTAAAGTCTATCATATTATGATTACTGTCTCCTTGAGCTCCTTAATTAAATCCAGTTCATTACACAACATCCAATCAAGAATATTTGATCCCCTAGTGGGTTCAACCACAGTCTGCTCTAAAAAGCTGTCTGATAGGAATTCTACAAATTCTCTTTCTTGGGATCCAAATCAGCACCAACTTGATTTTCCCAATCTACCCTATTTCCTCAATGGATCTGGGGTTGAGAAGGTAAACAGCTTCAAGTTCCTCGGCATCTGCATCACCGAGGACCTCACGTGGTCTGTGTACACCAGCTGTGTGATGAAAAAAGCACAACAGCACCTCTTTCACCTCAATTGGTTGAGGAAGTTTGGTATGGGGCCCCCAAATCCTAAGAGCTTTCTACAGGAGCACAATTGAGAGCATCCTGACTGGCTGCATCACTGCCTGGTACGGGAACTGTATCTCTCTTAATCACAGGACTCTGCAGAGAGTGGTGCGGACAGCCCAGCGCATCTGTAGTTGTGAATTTCCCATGATTCAAGACATTTACAAGGACAGGTGTGTAAAAAGGGCCCGTAGGATCATTGGGGGCCCGAGTTACCCCAGCCACAATCTGTTCCAGCTGCTACCATCCGGGAAACGGTACCACAGCATAAAAGCCAGGACCAACAGGCTCCGGGACAGCTTCTTCCACCAGGCTATCAGACTGATGAACTCATGCTGACTTGAATGTACTCTGTATTACATTGACTGTTCTATTTATTATAAATTACTATAATTGTACATTGCACATTTAGATGGAGATGTAACGTAAAGATTTTTACTCCTCATGTATGTGAAGGGCGTAAAAAATAAAGTCAATTCATTCAAAACCTGCATAATGAAATCACCCATGACTATCATAACATTACCCTTTTGACACACATTTTCTATCTTGCATTGTAATTTGTAGACTACATCCTGCCTACTGTTTGGATGTCTGTATATATCTCCTGTACACCTTCAGTCCTGTATCCATTACCCTTGCAACTTTGTCTCCCTGTTAGACTGCAATTCATTCCACTGACTACGATTTTGTCTCATCATCTTCCCATTCTTGCTGACAGTCTCACTACACAGTGCATCAACTTGTAAACCAACTGCCCCATCTCCAGCCTTAAAACTACAGGTCCCATCCCCCTGCTAAATTAGTTTAAACCCTCCCCAACAGTTCTAGCACACCTGCCCACAAGGACACTGGACCCCCTTGGCTTCAGGTGTAAGCCGTCCCTTTTGTACAGGTCATACCTTCCCCAGAAGAGATCCCAATGATCCATACATCTGAACACCTGCCCCCTCCTACACCAGTTTCTCACCCTCACATTCAACTGCCAGATCATCCTATTCTTCCCCTCACTGGTGCATAGCACAGGCAGCAAGCCGGAGATTACTATCCTGGAGGTCTTGCTTTTCAGCTTTCTACCTCGCTGCCAAAATTCTCTCTTCAGGACCCCTTCCCTTTTGCAAGCTATGTCATTGGTGCCAGTACGCACCAAGACTCCTGGCTGCTCACAGTTCTGCTTTATAATGCCATGGACAGGATCCGAGACATCCCTGACCCTGGCCCTGGGAGGCAACGTGCTACATAAGGGTCTCTATCACATCTACAGAGTCTCGTGTCTACTCCTCTAGCTATGGAATCCCCTATCACTACTGCAGTCCACTTCTCCCTGTTCCTTTCTGAGCCACAGAGCTGGATCCAGTAGCAGAGACGCGGTCGCTGCAGCTTTCCCCTGGTTGGCCAGCACCCTCCACCACCACCAACAGTATTCAAAAGAGTCTACTTATAATTGAGGGGAATGGCCACAGGGCCACTCTGCACCAGCTGCCCATTTCCATTCACTTTCCTGACAGTCACCCAGGTACCTGCCTCCTGCAAATCCTGACTGCCCCCCTGAAGCTCCTATCTATCACCTGCTCAATTTCTCATCTGAGCCGAAGTTCATCGAGATACAGCTCCAGTTCCTTAACACGTTCTCAGAGCAGCTGCGGCTCGGTGCACCTGTGCAGATTGGTTATCTGGGAGGCTGGAGGTCTCCCAGAATCCCTACATCTCACACAAAGAACACAACACAGCCCTTGGAACCATTCTCACTGCTCTAACTATGCGCTAACAGTTAAAGAATGAAGAATGAAGAAGGAAAAAACTTCTTCTTGTACATCACCCGAGCCTGTTCTCACTGAAGCCTGATGAGCCAAAGCCTCCTCACTCTAACAGTGCTCCACTCCAATAATGGCCACTCCACTTGCTGCTGCCTGATTTTTATTTGCTCTTGGTAATAAATTGCTGTTTGATTGGGCCGCTGGAAATGCCAAAAACTCGCGAACACTCCTTTTTAAAATCTCACTCAGGGATTTGAGTGTTGCCTCCTATTTCTCTCTTGAATTGATTGAGTCACTACAAAAAAATAACTTGTTGCTCTGCTAAATGGCAGTTTATCTTTTTCTATCTGGGGCAGCCATTTAATTGGACCGAAATGTACCTGACCTGATCTGCTCCAATTAACCGGAATCCCCTGTATTTGAACAGACACTTGGATAGAAAAGGTTTGGACAGGCATCCCAACCTTTCATTTGCCATGGACCAATACCTTTAAGCAAGGGGTCCATAGTTGTCAGATTGGGAATCCCCAGTATAGAGGGATGTGGGACAAACATGAGCAAATGGGATTACCTTAACTAGGCATCTTGGTCAGCATGGGTGAGTTGGGCTGAAGGGCCTTTTTCTGAGACCGAATGACTCCTAACATCACTATGTTACTGTTTTAGAGCTCGTGAACTGCCATAGCATCTGACTCTAGAACAACCCGCATTCCCTACATGACAGCTCCTATTCTGGTGTTATCAGACTCTTGAGCAGAACTCTAAGATGGACTCTTAGCCTCACAGTCTACCTCGCCATGACCTTGCATCTTACTGTCTGCCTGCACTGCTCTTTCTCCATGACTGCCATACGTTATTCTGCATTGTTATTGTTTTACCTTGTACTGATCTGTGTGGATGGTATGAAAGGTCTTCACTCTACCCAGGTACATGTGGCAACAAGAAACCATTTACCACTCATGAGACCATAGGAACATAAGCCATGGGAGCAGAACTAGGCCATTCAGCCCATCAAATCACCCCCCCATTCCATCAAGGATGATTTATTATCCCTCTCAACACCATTCTCCTGTCTTTTTTCAATTACTTTTGACACCCTGATTAATCAAGAACCTACCAACTTCCTCTTTAAATATACTCAATGACTTGGCCTCCACAGCCATCTGTGGTAATGAATTCCACAGATTCACCACCCTCTGGCTAAAGAAATTCCTCCTCAACTCTGATCTAAATGGATGTCCCTCTATTCTAAGGCTTTGCCATCTGGTCCTAGACTCCTCCACTATCGGAAACATCCTCTCCGTGTCCACTCTGTCCAGGCCTTTCAATTAGTTTTGTGATTTGCACAATGGAATTATTTCTGCAGATTGCTCTACAAGGCACCATATAACTGCAGCTGAGATTTCCTTTGTCAGACATTGTTCATTTAAAAAAACAAGAACAAAAATGATTTTGTCCAATTTTATTTCACCATTTAGCCATTTGGATCATTTTAACTTCCCCGATATAAAGAGCCACCCTGATCTTTAACAGTGCAGGACTGAACAGTACTCCTGAAGATGAAGTCAACAATGGCCGGCTGCAGTCCTCGAAGTCTTATCATCGCACTCTTCACAGAGCCCTGCCCCCATCCCCCCAGCAACTGATTACACAACATGCTCACCCTTCAACTTATTGGTGGAAAAAATAGATGCCTAACTTCTGATTGGTTGACACTGGAGACACTGATTACACAACATGCTCACTCTTGACCCTATTGGTGGAAAAAAAGGGCTCCTAACTCCTGATTGGGTGACACTTGCACCAAAGAGCCATGACAGCAGGGATTTATTTTTGAGTTTGGCTGGTGATGCATGAAGTTATCAGCTCTGACCGTTGGAACTTGAGGTGAAATGCCAGGTCGCCCAATCTTGAAGCTGCGCGCATCTGTCCAAAGTAGACTTGTTCAATGCCACAGCATTTTGCCTTACACAGACACAAACACACACTCACACACACAACCTGTACATTTAACAACTGATGCCAAGTTTAATAGTCCTTTGTGATAAGCTGGATGTTCAATTCTCAGCCCATTTCAACTGTCTCCACAACCCAAAGAAAATCAAAATTAAAGCCATTTCCTTTATTGCAAAATAATCTCCCCAAGCGGTAGTTAGCGATTACCAGATATTAAATGAGATCTAGAAGCAATATTACTATTTAGCAAATTAATTATAGGTAGTTCTAACTTCAAACAAAATGGTAAGTAATAACACCGATGCAGTTGTTTTGCAGAGAATCTTAAACTGTTCCCCTATGATTTACTCTGCCCCTCATGAGAAGCCACCAAAGGGAGGTGATGAGCAGGTGAGGAAAAGAGAAGGGTGGGTGGGGGAAGGGGGGGTGAAGTAAGAAGCTGGGAGGTGATAGGTAGAAGAGGTAAAGAGCTGAAGAAGAAGGAATCTGATAGGAGAGGAGAGAGGACCATGTGACAAAGGGAGGGAAAAGGGGAACCAGAGGGAGATGATGGTCAGGGCATGTGAGGAGAAGGGAAGGGGTGAGAAGGAATCCAGTATGGGGAATGGAAAAAAACAGAAGGGGAAGCAGAGAGAAATCAATGGAATTTGGAGAAATCGATGTTCATGCCATCAGGTTGGAGGCATTTCAACCATTGAGGCACAGTCTGATTTTTCTACTTCTAAGAGAAAAAAATTCTTGTGGATGAATCTTAAGCAAATAAGGAAATGAATCTACTGGCTACAAGTCAGATATCAACAGTTATCAGTCAAATCTGATGTTAATAAAAGAATCAATCTATGCAATTAATGTTTGTCTGGGGAGTAAAGCTGGTCTAGATGACCCCATCCAACGCTGTGGCTTCCTTAAGCTTTAAAAACTGTAAGAGATGAGAAAAACACGTTTCAGTTTGGAAATTATCATGAGGAATTTGGTTCTACAATTCCTTTATCTTTGAATATTTGCAATACGGAGCTGGACAGGTTCTTAATAAGCAAAGAGCTCAGGAGGTTACTGGACACAGGCAAGAATTTTTTTAAGTTTAGATTTAGGTTATGCAGGGTGATTTGATCAGCCAGTATATCACAAGCACACAGAACAGGAGCAAGAGCCAGCCATTCGGCCCCACTGCCCTGCTCCTCTCCAGAGTGTTTGTTTAATCAATATCGGTTCTCCCTGCAACGCCACATCTGGAAGCAGCAGTGGTGAGAGGCAAGGAGCGCAGGCACACGTAACATTACGCTGGTGGATGTCTGTCAAACACTTAAGAGACTTTTGACAATCCATCCACGCTCAGGAGAGCAGCGAGCATGGAGAGCTTGCTGCTTTAAGCTCAAGAAACATTTGGCTGAGGAAGGACAGGCAAATTTAATTAGAGGATTAGGGAAGCGAGAGGCTGGGTAGTTTAGTCAGACAAAGCAGCTATTTCTGTACTGGACATCAAAGGACACTCCATGTTACTCATGTGTCCAAGCCTAAAGTGCTTGACTCACCTGGGTTTAGGAAGCCGAAAGGTGGAAAGAGAATCTAATTTAAGCTAAGAGACAGGAAAGAACACACTGAAGGATCCAATGACTTAGAAAACTGGTCCAGAATGAATGAATCGAGCTACGAGATGACACACGGAGAACCCTTCAGGTCAGAGGGAGGGAGGGGGTTTGTTTCGCTGCTGTTTTTTTTGTTGCTTGTTGTGTTCTCTGTTGTTCCGCCGAACGTTGTGGACTCGCCGTGTGGGTGCCGGAATGTGTGCTGACACTTGCCGGCTGCCCCCAGCACAGCGTTAGGTTGTGATGGTTGTTGGCACAAACCATAAGACACAGGAGCTGAATTAGGCCATTCGGCCTATCCACTACATCCTGGCTGATTTATCATCCCTCTGAACCCCACCCTCCTGCCTTCTCCCCGTAACCTTCGACACCCCGACTAATCAAATACCCATCAGCCTCTGCTTTAAAGATACCCAAATAACACAGCCGTCCATGGCAATGAATTCCACAGATTCACCCCCTCCAGGCTAAAGGAATTCCTCCTCACCCCTGCTCTGTGTGGATGTCTCTCTATCCCGAGGCTGTGCCCCCTAATGCCAGAATCTATTGATTCTTGAAAGATCATCGTTAATGCCTCTGCAATCTCTCCAGCTACTTCCTTCCGAACCCATCAGATCCAGGAGATGCATCCACCCTCAGACCATTAAGCTTCCTGAGCACCTTCTCAGTGGTAATTTTCACCGCACAAACTTCACTTCCCTGACACTCCTGAATGTCCGGTATACTGCAGATGTCTTCCATTGTGAAGACTGATGCAAAATACACATTCAGTTCCTCTGCCAACTCTGCATCTCTCATTACAATATCTCCAGCGTTATTTTGTATTGGTCCTATATCTACCCTTGACTCTCTTTTATATACTTAAAAAGGCTTTTAGTATCTTCTTTGATATTAGTCACCAGCTTCCTCTCATAATTCATCTTTTCCTTCCGAATGACCTTCTTAGTCTCCTTCTGCAAGTTTTTAAAAGCTCCCCAATCCTCTGTTTCCCACTAGCTTTGGCTTCCTTGTATGCCCTCTCTTTTGCTTTTACTTTGGCTCTGACTTCACTTGTCAGCCACGGTAGTGTCCTTCTTCCCTTTGAAAATTTCTTCTTATTTGGAATATATATTTTCAGCAGATACTCCAGCCATTGCTGCTCTGCTGTCTTTCCTGCAAATGTCCCTTTCCAGTCAGCTTAGGCCAGTTCCTCTCTCAAGCCATTGTCATTTCCTTTATTCCACTGAAATACCGACACATTGGATTTTATTTTTTCCCTCTCAAATTTCAATGTGAACTCGCTCATATTGTGATCAGTGTTCCCTAAGGGTTCCGTAACCTTAAGCTCTCTTATCACCTCCAGATCATTGCACAACACCCAGTCAAACACAGCTGATCCCCTAGTGGGCTCAACAACAAGCTGTTCTAAAAAAGCCATCCCTTAGACATTCTACAAATTCTCTCTCTTGAGATCCAGTACTGACCTGTCCATTTTCATGTTAAAATCCCCAGCGATTATCATGACATTGTCTTTCTGACACGCCTTTTCTATCTCCTGCTGTAATTTGTAATCCTCATCACGTGTATGTATAATTCTGGATTTCCAGCATCTGCATAATCTCTTGTGTTTATAAGTCTCTATAAGGTCACACCTTGGGCTCATACAGTCCAGGGTATTTGGTTTCTTCTTATAACTCAAAACCTTCCATCCAGATAACATCCCTGAGTGAAGGTTGGTGGTGTGGACAGTGTTGATACGGGACATTGATACAATGCAGAGCTGGACTGAAAAGTGGCAGATGGAGATCAGCCTAGAAAAAGTGTGTAGTGTTGGTTGTTGATGCAAACAACACATTTCACTCTATGTTTCGATGTCCGTGTGTTAAATAAATGAACCTGAATCTGAATCTGAAAGAATCTGATACATTTGGAGGTCAAAGATAATTTAAGTAGCGTTCCGCAGAGTGATATATGATAGGTCAATTGGGTGATGGTGAAGAGAGTCCATGGGCTATGGGAGGGATTCAGCTGGTAGGGAGAGGATTCAGTTGGTGGGGAATGTCCTGGGCTTAGGAAGGGGATTCAGTGGGTGGAGAGAGTCTGTGATGAGGAAGGGTTTCCATGGGATGTGGGAGGTGATTCAGTGGGTGGGGGGGGGGGAGAGTGTCTGTGGACTGTGGCAGGGGATGCAGTGGGTGGAAAGAGTCTGTGATGGGGAAGGGTTTCCATGGGCTGTGGGAGGGATTCAGTCACTGGGTTGAGGGTTGAAGGGTGAAGCAGGGTCTTGGGGACCACATCCATACTGAATAAGCAGATGAAGAAAGCTGAAGCCTACTTTTGCAACTATCTCGGGGATCTCGAGTTGCAGTTCCTTCAATCTTAGTCCCATTTGGATAGGTGCACCAGCAGAATCCTGTACTGGGCCAACACTGCTTCGGTTCAAAGTCCCCATCCTGGTCACAGCTGGGACGGAAACTGCCAGGAATCATCTTCTCCCTGCGCTGCCTCTCACAGTCGGTCTCTGGTCTTTTGGCTGCGCAGGGGGAAATAGCGATGGCATCAAAGAGCATCCTTTGTCAGGCAGCTCTGCCCGTACCTTTGCCACCCTCAGCATCTCAACCTCCTCAGCCTCCTTCCTAACAGTCAGAAGAACAGACAGCAGATTCCACGGACATGAATGGGATACCTGAATGATATGCTGTCTCCCAGGTGCCAGGGTCAGGGATGTCTCGGATCACATCCACAGCATTTTGGCGGGGGTAGGAAAGCAGCCAGATGCCTTGGTACATACTGGTACCAATGACATACGAAGGAAAAGCAATGAGGTCCTGAAGAGAGAATTTAGAGAGCGAGGAAGAAAGCTGAGAAGCAGGACCTCCAGGGTAGTGATTTCTGGATTGCTGCCTGTGCCACATGCCAGTGAGGGTAGAAACAGGATGGTTTGGCAGATTAATGCATGGCTGAGAAGCTGGTGCAGGGGGCATGGCTTCATGTTCTTGGATCATTGGGATCTTTCCTAGGGGAGGTAGGACCTGTTCAAAAGGGACGGGTTGCATCTGAACCCGAGGGGGACCAATATTCCTCTGCACAGGTTTGTTAGAGCTGTTGGGAAGGTTTTAAACTAATTTGGCAGGGGGTTGGGAACCGGAGTGAAGGGACTCAGGATAGGACGGATGGTAAAAAAGCAAAGATAGCATGCAACCAGACTGTCAGGAAGGGCAGGCATATGATAGAACAAAACTGCAGTCAGCAGGGTATCAGTGTGTTAAGGATGCAGAATCAAAAAGGATAGCAAATACGCTACTTGAAGTGTTATAACTCAATGCCCGGAGAATAAGAAATAAAGTGGATGATCTTCTCGCACTTTCACAGATTGCCAGGTATGATGTTGGGGCCATCACTGAATCACGGCTGAAGGATGGTTGTAGTTGGGAGTTGAATGTCCAAGGTTACATGATACATTGGAGGCATAGGAAGGTAGGCAGAGGTAGTGGTGTGGCTCTGCTAGTAAAGAATGGCGTCAAATCATTAGAAAGATGTGACATAGAATCGGAAGATGTTGAATCCTTGTGGTTGGGTTAAGAAACTGTAAGGGTAAAAGGACCCTGATGGTAGTTATATACAGGCATCCCAACAGTAGATTGGATGTGAACCAGAAATTACAATAGCAAATAGAAAAGGTGTGTCAAAAGGGCAAGGTTATGATAGTCATGGAAGATTGTAACATGCAGGTCGATTAGGAAAATTAGGCTGGTAATGAATTTCAAGAGAGTGAATTTGTTCAATGCCTATGAGGTGGCTTTTTAGAGCAGTTTGTTGATGAGCCAACTAGGGGATCAGCTATACTGGATTGGGTGTTATGCAATGAACCAGAGGTGATTTGGGAGCTGAAGGTAAAGGAAGCCTTAGGAGGCAGTGATCACAATAAGATTAAATTCAATTTGAAATTTGATAGGGAGAAGGCAAAGTCTGATGTAGCAGTATTTCAGTGGAGTAAAGGACATTACAGTGGTATGAGACAGGAGTTGGCCAAAGTAAAATGGAGGGAGATGCTGGCAGGGATGACAGCAGAGCAGCAATGGTGTGAGTTTCTGGGAAAAATGAGGAAGGTGCAAGATAGATGTATTCCAAAAACAAAGAAATACTCAATTGGCAAAATAGTACAACTGTGGCTGACAAGGGAAGTCAAAGCCAATGTAAAAGCAAAAGAGAGGCAATACAACAATGCAAAAATTAGTGGGAAGATAGAGGATTGGGAAGCTTTTAAAACCCTACAGAAAGGAACTAAAAGAATCATTAGGAGGGAAAAGATGAAATACGAAAGCAAGCAATAGCAAACAAAAACAAGGTGGATCAAAAAAGCTTTATCAAAAAATAAAAGAGACATGAGAGTGGATATAGGACCGCTAGAAAATGAGGCAGGAGAAATAATAACAGGGGACAAGAAGATGGCTGGTGAACTAAATGAGTATTTTGCATCAGTCTTCACTGTGGAAGATACTAGCAGTGTGACAGGTGTTGAAGGGTGTGAGGGAAGAGAAGTGGGTGCAGTTACTATCACAAGGGAAAAGGTGATCAAAAAGCTGAAAGACCTAAAGATACGTAAGTCACCTGGACTAGATGAACTGTACCCTAGGGTTTTGAAATAGGTAATGGTAGAGATTGTGGAGGCATTAGTAATGATCTTTCAAGAATCATTGGACTCTGGCATGGTTCCAGAGGATTGAAAAAATTGCAAAGATCACTCCACTCTTTAAGAAAGGATGGAGGCAGCAGAAAGGAAATTATAGACCAGTTATCCTGACCTCAGTGGTTGGGAAGATGCTGGAGTCAATTTTTAAGGATTAGATTATGGAGTACCTAGTGACACAGGACAAGATAGGAAAAGTCAGCATGGTTTCTTTAAGGGAAAATCTTGCCTGACAAAACCGTTGTAATTCTTTGAGAAGATTACAAGTAGGATAGATAAAGGGGATACAGTGGATGTTGTATATTTGGATTTTCAGAAGGCCTTTGACAAGGTGCCACACATGAGGCTGCTTGCCAAGTTATGAGCCCATGGTATTACAGGAAAGTGACTAGTATGGTTAGAGTATTGGCTGATTGGTAAGAGGTAATGAGTGGGATTAAAATGATCCTTTTCTGGTTGGTTTTCTGGAATTTGTTACCACAAGCAGTGTGGAGGACAAATCATTGGGAGCATTTAAGGCGGAGATTGAAAATTTCTTTATTGGCCACAGCATCAAAGGTTACAAGGAGAAGGCTGAGGAGGGAAAATAATGAATCAGCTATGACTGAATGGTACAGCAGACTTGATGGGCCAAATAGCATAATTCTGCTCCTATGTTATGGTCTTCTGGTCTAATCCCCCATCCAATGAACCATCGCCACCCAGCCTTGTGTTCTTTTCATTGCTACCATCAGGGAGGAGGTACAGGAGACCGAATTCACACACTCAGTGTTTTAGGAACAGCTTCTTCCCTTCTGCCATCAGAGTTCTGAATGGACAATAAACTCTGCATGACTAATTTTCTCTCCTTTACACTTCTTATTTTTTTATTTTTCTGATTGGAACTTATAGTAATTATTGTAATTATGGTAATGTATAATTGTGTTATGTATTGCACTGCACTGCTGCCCCAAATCCCCAAATTTCGCAACATATGTCAGTGATATTAAACCTGATTCTGATTCTGACACACGATCCTGCGAAGTAGGAGCAGAGGTCGAACACTAGGACCACAATACTCTAAGATACAGGAGCAGAATTAAGCCATTCGGCCCATTGCGTATGCTCTTCGGTTCCATTAGGCTGATTTATTATTCCTCACAACCCTTTTACCCTGCCTTCTCCCTGTAACCTCTGATGCCCCGATCAGATAAGAGTGAGGCTGAGTTGATTGTCACCCCAGTTCACCAATTCGGTACATCCATGGTAACCTTTCACCTCCTTGCTTATCAAGAATTTACCTACCTTCACCTTGCAAATATGCAAAGACTCTCTTTCCACTGCCCTTTGACAAAGGGAGCTCAAACGATTTGCAACACAGAGAAAGCATCTCTCCTCAATCCCTTCGACAGGCCAATCCTCATTAATTATATCTTCCCGTATCAAGCGTTTATTTATTTCTATTATTTATTTATTAGAGATACGACACGGAAAGGCCCCTCCAGCCCCATTCCCGCACAGCCCCCAACAACCCCAATTTAACCCTAACCTTATCACAGGACAATTTCAATGACCAATTAACCAACCCGGTACCGGTACATCTTTCGACTGTGGGAGGAAACCAGAGCACACAGGGACAACCCCACATTCCACTGGGAGGACGTACAGAGGACACCAGGACTGAACTCTGAACTCTGGCATGCTAACCACTATATTACCATTTCAATTCTAATCCAAGAATTTCTCACATCATTTCTTAATGCATATACCTCTTAGATTCCAGTTTCCCCTTTCCCAATCCCGTGGTTTCACAATGCCCTTCCCAATCCTTTTCCAAGTTGAATATGTGTTGCCATAGTATTGTGCTCTGGCTATTTAATTCTTAGATCAGACTGTTTAAATTATTTTCTTTGATATTTAACAATTAATTATGTGTTTGTATTTTTAGTTCTTGTAGTGGTTATACGGATACAAGTCTGGAAACTTCTCTCGGTACTACATTATTTGAATAAATATTATCTCATTGGTTAACTCTTATCTGCAAATTTGATTGGAATGTTCCTTATCTTTGGTTATAAAAACAGCTGACCACGAGGCCAGCACCATCTTCTTAATCTTAATCTCAGCATTTTAGACCTTAACTTCTGCTCCTGTCACTGCCCATTTCATATTTCCTTAATTCAACTACCGTGAAGATTTGTGTCTCATTCCTGACTTCTGAAAGAACCTTGAATGTAAAACATTACAATCCATCAATAGTTACCCCTTGTTACAGGCACCAGTTCGGGCATTTCGGCTGCCTTGGGTTGGTCTGCGGAGAGTGGCAGAACATGGAGCATTGGCCTCATCGCCATGCTGGACATCTTCCTACCTGTTGAAGCAAAAACAGTTTGATTACTTTCAAGACAGGTAACAATATCTCCTCGTAATACAGATCCGTTCATGTATTCACCATCCTCTGTGTGAAAAAATGTTGCCCCTTAGATCCCTTTTAAACGTTTCCATCTCATCCTAAATCCATTCTCCCAACCTTTGGTCTGTCCTGGAGTGGACTACCATTCTAAATTCACCTTTGCACCTTGTCCAGGGCAGAGAAGTGGGCAGAAAAATTATTGCAGACACTACCCACCCTGCACCCATCCACTGCCACCAAACCCATAGTTCCCTTACCCCACACTGCTCATTTCTACCTCCTACTTAAGATCCACAAACATGACTGTCCAGGTAAGCCCATTGTCTCTGCCTGATCCGGCCACACTGAACTTGTCTTCATACTCGACTCTACTTTATCCCCCTTGGTTCAGTCCGTTCCCAGCTACATCTGTGATACTTCTCATGTTCTCGATCTCCTCACTGTTTCTCAATTCCCTGACCCTGACCACCTCATTTTCACTCTGGACATCTAGTCCCTATACACTTCTATCCCCCAACAAGAAAGCGTTAAAGCTCTCTGCTTCTTTCTCAACAAAAGACTCATCCAGTTCTCCTCTTCCAACTGGCAGAACTGGTCCTCACTCGCAATAATTTCTCCTTCAGCTCCTCCCATTTTCTCCAGACTCGAGGGGTAGCCATGGGTACCCACATGGGCCACAGCTATGTCTGCCTTTTTATTGGCTATGTGGACCAGTCTGTGTTCCAAGCCTTCCCCAGTAATGTTCCCCATCTCTTCCTCCACTACATTGACAACTGCATTGGTGCTGCTTCTGGAACCCATGCTGAGCTCACCAATTTCATCAACTTTGCCTCCAACTTCCACCCTGCCCTTAAATTCATTTAGTCCATTTCTGATACTGTACCTGTCTTTGTTTTCTCTCAATCTCTCTATCTCCACCTCTGGAGACAAGCTGTCTACCAACATGTTTTCAAACATACCAATTCCCATGGTTATCTTGACTAAAGCTCTTCCACCCAATTGTTCCCTCTCTCAGTACCCTCATCTCTGCCATGTCGGTTACAAGGATGAGGTTTTCCTTTCCTGGACATCAGAGATGTCCTCTTTCCTCAAAGAGCAGGGTTTCCCTTCCTCCATGTCCTGAGCATCCATGCCCACCCCATCTTCCTGCCGCCTTAACAGTGATAGAGTTCCTCTTCTCCTTACCTACCACCCCACCAGCCTCTGCATCCAACACATCACTCTCCAAAACTTCCGCCACCTCCAAAGGGTTGCTACCACCAAACGTATCTTAATCACCTCCCTTCCACTTTCCACAGGGATCGCTTCCTCCATGATTCCCCTCGTCCATTTGTCCCTTCCCACTAATCTCTCCCCAGGCGCATACCCCTGCAAATGGCCAAATAAATTAACCTCTTCTATACCCTTCTACTTTCCTCACAAGGGAGCAGAATTGGGCCATTTGGCCCATCGTGTTTGCTCCGCCATTCCATCATGGATGATTTAATACTTCTCTCAACCGTATTCTCCTGCCTTCTTCCCGTAAACTGTGATACCCCGATTAATCAAGAACCTATCAACCTCCGATATTTAGGTATTAATCTTCCCCCTCAACTGAAGGATTTAGTAAAGGTAAATTTTGATCCATTATTGCAGAGAATTTCATGTGATGTGTAGACAGATGGTCATCGTTGTATTTGTCAATGTCGGGAAAAGTGAATGCCTTGAAGATGAATAACATTCCAAAGGTTAATTATCTGTTCCAGTTGTTACCAGTTCAAATCCCATTAACATATTTTGAGCAAATTGATAAAATAATTAAGGCTTTTATTGGGCATGGTAAATGTCCACACTTAAACTTTAACAAATTACAATTGCCAGTTGAAAGGGGGCGGCGGGGGGGGGGGGTTTAGGTTTGCCAAAGTTAATATACTATTACTATCCCAAAGTTACTACACTAGCACACTGGTCTCTCCCTCCGGAGAGAGCGTCTCCTTGGTATCGTATTTAGTGTTCTGCTCTTCCTCCCATCCCTCCATTACAATGTTTGTCTATCAAGTTACCTCCTGAGGCAAGGTTTCACCCAATTACATCGCATATGCACTTGTTTCGGAATAAACTAGCCAGATTATTTAAATTTAATCCATATTTGAATGAAGCCTCGAGTATGTGGATGAATCCAAAGTTGTGTATTGATAAGTCCCCTTTCTTCTGGAGGGAATGGCAAGGGAAAGGTGTAATTAAATTGGGAGACCTTTATAATGGTGACAGTTTAAAATCTTTTAATCAATTAACCCAACAGTACGATATCTCTATGTCACAATTTTGGAGATACCTTCAACTGCATCATTTACTATATACAACTTTTGGTTCTACACAGCAACCCCCACAAGTTGCTATGATACTGTCTACTGTACTGGCTGCATATGGTAAAGGTCACGAAGCCTCACCTTATTATTCAGCTTTAACACAAATCTCTGGGGACAAATTTCTGTTGGGTCTTAAAAGAGCATGGGAAAAAGACCTGAGTGTGACTTGTGTGACTTGTGTGACTTCTGTGACTTTTGAGACAAAGGAGTGGGACAAAATTTGCAAAAATGTCAAAACAACGTCAAGAGACCTGAGGGTGCGCCTTATTCAGTTTAAGATCCTACACCGTTTTTATTGGACTCCAGCAAGGTTACATAGATTAGGGTTGAAAAATACCCCTGATTGTTGGCGCTGAGAGGCAGATAAAGGGGTCTCAGTACATGCGCTCTGGTCCTGTCCCAGAATTCAAGAATTTTGGATTATGATACATAAGTATATTGGTGAAGTTTCGGGTATTCAACTCCCTTTCTGCCCCAGACTTTTTGTCTTGGGAGACACCCTTGGGTTACTTGGGGATAAACACTCAAAATTGGATCCAGACAAGTATAATGGTAGGAAGACAAATTATACTTAGAGGCTGGAGGACCTGGGGGGGGCCAATCATTTCAGGAGTGGGCCACAGAAATAGCCAAAGTGGCAGCTTTTGAACGCACATCTTACAAACAGTTTGATAGATTGGACATCCATACACAAAAATGGGGCAATTATTTAGGTTTCCTGGGGGGGGGGGAAATAGTGGTGAATGTGTGGTGAAGCATATTGCTGAATGGCAGTCTTTTCTGTTATTAGAGGTCTAAATAGACACACATGGTTATTATATTGATATTTATTTCTGCCATGTTTGTTTTTTATTTTATGGATAATTCTATGTTTTGTAAGCTATGATTTACATAATTTCAACACTGACTCAAGGGTTCGGGGAAAAAT
This sequence comes from Mobula hypostoma, assembly GCF_963921235.1. Lineage (NCBI taxonomy): Eukaryota > Metazoa > Chordata > Chondrichthyes > Myliobatiformes > Myliobatidae > Mobula > Mobula hypostoma. The sequence continues at coordinate 13,547,811 of NC_086103.1, read as the reverse complement.
TTGCACAAGGACTCCCAAGTCTCTTTGCACCTTTGATTTTTTAAAAATGTTCTCCCCATTTGGAAACTAGTCTACACCTTCATTCCTTCAGCCGAAGTGCATGATCATACACTTCCGACACTGCATTCCCTTTGCCACTTCTTTGCCGATTCTCCAAGTCCTTCTGCAGACACTCTGCTGCCTCAAAATTGTTTGCCCCTCCACCTATCTTTGTATTGTCCACAAACTTGGCCACAAAGGCACCAATTCCTTCATCTAAATCATTGACATATAACGTGAAAAGAAGTGGTCCCAACACAGTCCCCTGTGGAACACCGCTAGTCACTGGAAGCCAACCAGAAAAGGCTCCCTTTATTCCCACTCTCTGCCTCCTGCCAGTCAGCCGATCTTCTACCTATACTAGTATCTGTCCTGTAATACCATGGGCTGTATCCTGTACCTATCTAAACATCTGTTAAAAGTCTCTAATGTATCTGCCTCTACCCCCACCCCAATCTGCACATTCCAGGCACCCACCACTCTCTGTGTAAAAAAAACTTTCCCTTCAGTCCTCCTTTGAGATTACCCCCTCTCACCTTCAATGCATTCCCTCTGGTATTAGACATTTCAACCCTTGGAAAAAAATATTGTCTTTCTACTCCATCTGCGTCTCATAATCTTATAAACTTCTATCAGATCTCCCCTCAGCCTCCACCGGGCCAGAGAAAACAACCCACGTTTGTCCAGCCGCTCAAGGGAGTGTGATAGTACTATACTCTCAATACATTGTTTTTTGACCGGAAGTTGGTGAGGCCTGTGTGCAGTTTTGGTCGCCTACTTACAGGAGAGACGTAAATAAGATTGAAAGAGTGCAGAGAAAATTTACAACAATGTTGTAACCTGAGCCGTAGGGAGAGGTTGAAAGAGTTAGAACTTTATTCTCTAGAACATAGAAGACTGAGAGGAGAGCTGATTAGAGGTGTACAGATAGGGTTAATGCAAGCAAGTTTTTCCCACTGAGGTTGAGTGAGACTAGAACTGGGTTAAAGGTGAAAAGTTTAAAGGGAATGTGAGGGAAAACTTCTTCACTCAGAGGGTGGTGAGAGTGTGAAATGAGCTGCCAGTGGAAGTGGTGAATGCAGATTCAATCGCAATATTTAACAGAAATTTGGATAATTACTTGGATGGGAGGGCTATGGTCTGGGTGCAGGCTGGTGGGACTAGACAGATTAATGGTTTGCCATAGACTAGACGGGCTGAAAGGGTCTGACTCTCGTTACACCACAAACAAACTCTAGCTTCTAGAAGAGATGACGGAAGAGGTGGGCTGGAGTGGGAGGAATGGTCGAATATAGTGTCAATTAGACAGCCAACAACTGCTACATACCCTGAGGCTGGGGTTGGATCCTGGGTGCTCTGGTCGGAGCAGGTTTCTTCTCGCCCTGAACAAGTTGGAAGAGAAGCCAATTCTGAAGCCAAGATTCAAATTCCTGGAAAACACAAACGGGTGAGTAGTTAGGGGTTATTTCCAATAGTCCCAGTAATTCTCCTTTTTAGCTGCACGCACCAACCATTGCTCTGAGCAAGAAATTTTTACACGGCCAGAATACCAATGGCACTTTAAACGTTATTTTTTGTAATATGCATACTCTGAATAGTTAGAATGAAAATTGAAAAATCACATTTTTTTAAATTTTTATTTATTATTTGTAGGGTAAAATTAAGTACCTTGAATACAGTTTATGTTAAATGTATACTAAAAAATATAATTTCAAAATTATGTAACATTAGATAAAAGAAAATTCCAGCTGCAAGGCAACAAAGGCTATGTGCGTGGGAGCATTTCTGTTACTGTGCAGCCACGCACCTGCATAGCTTAGAGGGAACAGTGGTCTTGGCCCAAAAAGTCAACTGTTTATTCCCCTAAATAGATGTTGCCTGAGCTGCTGAGTTGGTCCAGAGTGGCTGGGGCCTCTTTTCCCAGGAATGATAGGGGCTGAGTGTTGCCCTTTATAAGGGGCGGGGGCAGAGAAAGTCACATTCGTAATCCCAGGGCAGGGGAGTCAAAGACGAGAGTGAATGGGTTCCAAGTGAGAGGGGAAAGAGTTAAAGCAGATCTGATGGGCAATGTTTTCCACTCACAGGCTGAAGGATATGTGGAAGTGGCAGAGGGCAGGATGGATACAGTTAAAGCTTTTGAGAAACTTGGGTGGGTACATGGATAGAAGGAGGTGCAAGGAATGAACTGGGCTTATTTTGCTGTTGATGTTTCTCAGTTTGTTGTCTCCTGTGTTCTTCTACTGAACATTATGGGCATGCTGTGTTGGTGCCGGAATGTGTGGCAACTCTTGCCAGCTGCCCCCTGCACACTTTTGGGTGTGTTGGTTGTTAACGTGAACGATGCATTTCATTGTAAGTACCGTACGTGTGATAAGTAAATCTGAACGGAGACAAGCCAACTGCAGGCAAATGGGATTAGCTCAGACAGGAACAGGCAGCACGATATCGTAGTGGTTAGCATTATGCTTTACACACCAGTGATCGGGGTTCAATTCCCATCGCTGTCTGCAAGGAGTTTGCGTGCTCTTCAGATAGGAATCTTAAATAGGAACACGTGGCACACGTTCTTCCGATTGAAATCTCAGATAGGAACACACGGCATGGTAGCGTAGAGGTCAATGTAATAATTTACAGCACAAGTAATAGGGGTTCAATTCTGCTGCTCTCTATAAGGAATTTGTACGTTCTCTCCGTAACCATGGGAGTTTCCTCCGGGTGCTCCAGTTTCCACCAACTTTACAAAAACATACCGTTTGGCTTAGTGAGTTATGGGCATTCTATGTTGGCACTGGAAGGGTGGCAACACTTGCGGGCTGCGCCCAGCACATCACTGGATTATGTTGGTCGTTGACACAAATGACACACTTCACTGTATGTTTAGATGTTTCGATGTACACTCGACAAATAATCCTTAATCTTGGTCAGCACGGGTGAGTTGGGCCAAAGGAGCCTGTTTTCATACTGTGACTGCATGGAGCACAAAGGCCAAATAGACCAGCTGGATTTTTCCTATAGTGTAGCTTGCAGAGGTAGTTATTTTAACGGAGTTGTGGCGCATAGAACACCCTGCTGGACTGTGGTGGTGGAGGCACGCACCTTGGGGACATTTAAAAGACTCTTAGGTGGGCATGTGGGTGATAGAAAAATGGAGGGCTATGTGGAAGGGAAGGGTTAGATTGATCTTAGAGCAGGGTAAAATGTCGGCACAACATTATGGACATAAGGGCCTGTACTGTGTTATAATGTTATATGTTCATGTTCTATATTCTGTGTTCTGAAGTCTGTGTTTTGTGATCCGTGTTCTGTGCTCTAAAACTCTACAATAGGTTTCAATAGGCACATTTAACGTCACAGAAATGTATACGATATACATCCTGAAATTATTTTTCTTCGCAAACATCCATGAAAACAGAGAAGTACCCCAATGAATGAATGACAGTTAAAATGTTAGAACCCCAAAGCCCCCCCTCAAGTCCCCCTCACACACCCAAGCAGCAACAAGGCAGTGACCACCCCTTACCCCCACCAGCAAAAAGGCATCAGCACCCTCCACCGAGCACTCAAGCGTGCAGCAGAGCATCAAAAAAACAAGGCACGTTAGGGCAGAATGGTAGTGGATTGGTTATCACAACACTTCACAGCCCCAGCGGCCCGTGTTCAATTCCTGCCGCTGTCTGTAAGAAGTTTGTACGTTCTACCCGTGACCGCGTGCCTTTCCTCCGGGTGTACTGGTTCCTCCCTCAGTCCACAGACGTATGGGTTGGTGGGCGCGTTTGTCACTGAACGGCATGTTCTTGCTGTGCCAGGAGGACCGGTTCCCTCAACAAATAAAACAGCTAAAGCACTACAGCTGGCAGGAAGAAACCCTCTCCACAATCAAGCGATTTTCCCGCCATCACACACCTGCCAGTCACCTTCCTTCAGGCTCTGTTTCAGAAGTTTCAGGTTGTTGGAGAAACCCTCCTTCAGTTCTGGCATCTCCACGCTCTTGTTTCCTTCCTGGAGTTGAACGGGAAAGAGAATATGACTGTCAAACCAACTCTCCTCCAAAGAAAACAGGTACTCAGCTTCTAGCCTTAAATCTCCTCAATAACGAGAGACACAAGGGAGCGTAGGTGCTAGAATTTGCAGTGACATACGGCTGCAGGAACTCAGCAGGTTGAACAGTGCCTATGGGGTGAGGGGAAGGAAGGAAGGAATTGTCGATGTTTTGTGTTGAAACCCTATCTCAGGACCGAGAATGGAGAGGGGAGGTGACTGGTATAGAGCAGGGAGAAGAGGAGAGGATTCCGTGCAGATTGGCGGACTGAGAAGGGGTGTGGGATGACAGGCCATGGTGACAGGTAGGGAAGTGGGGTTGGGAGACAGTATTAGCTGAGTGATAGATTGAGACAGACAGATGATTCTGGAAGCACAATGGCACAGTTTACTGAAAGCAGCCACAGGTAGGTGGAGAAGGCATTTAGCCCAGCGGAACAGTAGTGTAGCGGTTAGCGCAATCACTTTACATCACCAGTGATCACTGATCGGGGTTCAATTCCCACCGCTGTCTGTAAGGAGTTTGTACGTTCTCCCTGTGACGACATGGGTTTCCTCCAAATAATCTGGTTTCTTCCCACGTTCCAAAGATGTTCTGGTTAAGGTTAGTGAGCTGTGGCCTAGACTGAGTGGATGTGGAGAGATGTTTCCTATAGTGGGGGAGTCTAGGACCAGGGGGCACAGCCTCAGAATAGAGGGACGTCCCTTAGAAAACAGAGATGAGGAGGTATTTCTATAGCCAGAGGGTGGTAGATCTGTGGAATTCAGTGACACAGATGGCTGTGGAGGCCAAGCTATTGGGTATATTTAAAATGTAGGTTGATAGGTTCTTGATTAGTTAGGGCATTAAATGTTACGGGGAGAAGGCAGGAGAATGAGGTTGAGGGGAATAATAAATCAGCCATGATGGAATGGAGGAGCAGGCTCGATGGGCTGAATGGCCTAATGCTGCTCCTGTCTCTCATGGTGTACAATGGGCCAGATAGACTCTCTTTGTGCTCTGGGAATCAGTGGTTGGACAGCAGATCGGAGACACACCTTCAGTAGCTGTTGCACTTGTTCCAGCATGGTCATTGGCTGGGGAGTGGTTGCTGGATCCTGTGGAAAACACAAGGGTGAAGAAGATGACCATCCCAGTGTTCACAACCGTCATCGTCCACTTATTGTCAAACTACGTGTACGTCACCATAGCCCACCTTAAAGTTCATTTTCTTACAGCAAGTCACAGGAAAACTAAGAAATAGAATAGAATTTATAAAAAACAAGATATAAATAATGACAGACATTGTGCAAAAGAAGACAAACTGGGGAGAGGGGAGGGGGGAGAGGGAGGGAAGAGAGGGAGGGGAGAGGGAGGGGAGAGAGGGGGGGAGAGAGAGGGGGAGAGAGAGGGGGAGAGAGGGGGGAGAGAGGGGGGAGAGAGGGGGGAGAGAGGGGGAAGAGAGGGGGAAGAGAGGGGGAAGAGAGGGGGAAGAGAGGGGGAAGAGAGGGGAGAAGAGAGGGGAGAAGAGAGGGGGAAGAGAGGGGGGAGAGAGGGGGGAGAGAGGGGGAGAGAGGGAGAGAGGGGGGAGAGAGGGGGAGAGAGAGGGGGAGAGAGGGGGAGAGAGAGAGGGGGAGAGAGGGGGAGAGAGAGGGGGAGAGAGAGGGGGAGAGAGGGGGGGAGAGAGGGGGAGAGAGAGGGGGAGAGAGAGGGGGAGAGAGAGGGGGAGAGAGAGGGGGAGAGAGAGGGGGAGAGAGAGGGGGGGAGAGAGGGGGAGAGAGAGGGGGAGAGAGAGGGGGAGAGAGAGGGGGAGAGAGAGGGGGAGAAGAGAGGGGGAGAGAGAGGGGGAGAGAGAGGGGGAGAGAGGGGGAGAGAGAGGGGGAGAGAGAGGGGGGGAGAGAGGGGGGGAGAGAGGGGGGAGAGAGGGGGAGAGAGAGGGGGAGAGAGAGGGGGGAGAGAGAGGGGGAGAGAGAGGGGGAGAGAGAGGGGGAGAGAGAGGGGGAGAGAGAGGGGGAGAGAGAGGGGGAGAGAGAGGGGGGAGAGAGGGGGGAGAGAGGGGGGAGAGAGGGGGAGAGAGAGGGGGAGAGAGAGGGGGAGAGAGAGGGGGAGAGAGAGGGGGAGAGAGAGGGGGAGAGAGAGGGGGAGAGAGAGGGGGAGAGAGAGAGAGAGAAGGGGAGAGAGAGAGAGGGAGATGGAGATAGATAGAGATAGTTAAAGATAGATAGATAGAGTTCTATTCTGAACCAATGGAAGGTTCTTCAAGTCTCCACTGACCCCCAAGGACTGGCATCTGTTGAAACTAATTTGATGGACTGTGTCCATCAATGTCATCACAAAGTCACTCTCCCACCCAGTGAGATACTTCCACAGAGCAGTCTATGCACAGTTGTACCGGCAAAACATTCCCCCACCCACATGAAAACCAGCCAACAATTTGTCCCTCTAATTCATGTGCCTTCTCTCCCTTTCACTCATTCACTCTATCACAACTTCCTCATTGCCTCCGATGGAAGGTCACCTTTGGAGCCTCGGCCTTGGGGTCTATGTACGACATAGGAAGATCCATGATCATGGGCCGCATGTGCATGACTGGTTTCGGTCCTGAAGGGTAAAAAAAATTGGGATTGCTTTATCACTGTTACATGTATTGAGATACGGTGAAAAGTTTGTCTTGCACTCTGTTCACACAGATCAGATCATTACACTGTGCATTGAGGTAAACAAGGTAAAACAATAACAGAATGCAGAATAAAGTGTCACAGTTACAGAGAAAGTGCAGTGCAGATACCGATAAAGTGCAAGATCATAACGAGGTAGATTGTGGGGCCAAGAGTCCATCTTATTGTTCACCCAGAACAAGGGCATCACAGCAGTCTGGTAGTTACTATAACACTTTACATTGCCAGCTGTCTATAAGGAGTTTGCACGTTCTCCCGGTGACCACGTTGGGTTTCCTCTGGCTGCTCCAGCCTCACACTCCTTTCAAACCTCTCCCCGCTGACATTAAACTTCTCTCCTCTATTCTTACTTGGGGATATGGCACAATAACAGGCCCCTCCAGTCTGAAGAGTCCACCACACCCAATTACCCCAAAGTGACCAATTAACCTACTCGCCCTTACGCTTTTGGAATGTGGAGGAAAGCAGGGCACCCGGAGGAAACCCACGTGGTCACGAGGAGAACGTGCAAACTCCTTTCAGGGGACAGCAGGAATTGAACCCAAGTCACTGGGGCTGTAGAGTGTTGTACTAACCACCACATTTACCATCCATCTCACTTGTGTGAATCGTTTTGCAATCTGATCGGTATCCAGATGTTTGAATACGGAATCCGCACGGCCCATTTCAGTGGAATTAGATCCGAACGGAAGTCAGGGAGCGTGCTTACTGAATGGGCCGCTGCTTGGTTGGCGCTTGCGTTCAATCCGATCCGTCGTCTTCTGCAGGTTCGTTATCTTGTCCTGTTGTTTCAACAGGAACATGACACTGACCACCTGCCCAGCGATCAGCATGGCCACCAGGATCGACACGCCGCTGTAGAGGAAGACATGCTTCCAGCTGGTGCCCCTGAAAGCAGATCACACTGGTAAGGAGGAGAAAAAAGCTCAAGGAACGAGGCAATGCCAAACTTACCCAGTGTACGAGTGGACTTAGAGCCATGGATAGATACAACACAGAAGTAGGTCCTTTGGCCCATTTAATCCATGCTGAACAACACCAGCCGACCCACCAGCAAGGGCATATATACAGAAAGGTGCTGGAAAAGGGCCAGTAACATCATGAAGGATCCCACACACCTTGCTCATGGACTGTTTGTCCCACTCCCTACAGGGAAGAGGGTACATAGCATCCACAGCAGGACCACCGAACTCCAAAACAGTTACTTTCCCCAATCAGTAAGACTGATCAACACCCCCTCCACACCCCCAATCACAACTACTTTATTATTTCCTGTCAGAATCACCTTATGTACAGTCGCTCCTGTGCCTAGTATCACATACAGTCAATCTATAGGCTGTATTAATATTTATTGTGTATGTTGTCATTATTATGTTCTTTATCTTATTGTGCTTTTTTGTGCTGAATCAGATCTGGACTAACAATTATTCTGTTCTCCTTGTGTACTGGAAATGACATTAAACAATCTTCACTCAGCTACACTGAACTGTTCCCGCAACTTTGAATCTTGACTCTTGAACTACCCAAAAAAGTTCCATTAATCAGTGGAACTAATAGAATTTCATTAACATCTTCAGACTTATGAGCAACATATGGGAGTCAACCAAGTACAGCTTCCACACCAAGGTGAAGCTGAAGAAGAGCTGTTCTGTCCACACTCTTGTACGAGTCAGAATGCTGGCACATGACAGAGAGTGACCTTGACAAGCTGTCTTCATTCTCCTCCATGGGTCTCTGGAAGATCTTCTGTATTTTCTGGCCAAGAAAGATTTCCAACCAACCCTACTCCTTCAGTGTCACCAAGAGGACATTGCCACAGCCATCACGAGGAAATGCTGGAGATGTACTGAGGAGAGAGGCCGACTCCATCATCACTTCATTAGGCTCCTCAATGGTGGAGGAAACGTCGGAGACCAAAGACAACCTGCCACCATACCATACAGGCAGAAATGAGGACCCTGAACCACAGCTGGGGCATGATAGAGAAGATAGAAAGAACAGACAGAGATGGAAGACCTTCATTGTGATAAACAAAAAAAAAATCCAGTGGGCAGCAGTTCTGCAGGTGTTACACCTCTCTTGTTAATGAGAGAGGTCAGAGGAGAATGGCCAGACTGGTTCAAGCTGACAGGAAGGTGACAGTAACTCAAATACCATGTGTTACAGCAGGGGTGTGCAGAAGAACATTCCTGAATGCACAACATGCCAAACCTTGAAGCTAATGGGCTACAGCAGCAGAAGACCATGAGCGTACACTCAATGGCCACTTTACTGGATACAGGAGGAACCACCCGACTTCCAGCGCTGTCTGTGTGCGTTTTGCATGTTCTGTCTCTCAGCATGTGCCTTCCCTACATGCTGCAGTTTCCTCCTGCATCCCAGAGATGTGCAAGTCGAGTCAGGTGGAATATTAGGACTATTGAGATTGATGGAAAGGGAACGATTGACAGAGAAGAAGAGATAGAGAGAGAGATAGAGAGATAGAGAGACAGAGAGAGAGCGATATAGAGATAGAGAAAGATATATATATATATATAGAGAGAGAGAGAGAGAGAGAGAGAGAGAGAGAGAGGGAGAGAGGGAGGGAGGGAGGGAGAGAGGGAGAGAGGGAGAGAGGGAGAGAGGGAGAGAGGGAGAGAGGGAGAGAGGGAGAGAGGGAGAGAGGGAGAGAGAGAAAAATAACAGGAGAAAGGATTTCCTAATTAGATCGGTGTCAATTAATATTGAATTGTAACAGGAGGAATTCCCCTGAAACTGTTCAGGAAAAATTCCCTTGGTTGGCAAGACAAATAATAATGAAGGGAACTTCCAATCAGCATAAAAAACGCTTGCTAATTTCTCTCTGTCCAAAGTCTCAGTTCCTCACCAGATGGGAACACAACCCACCTCTCGCCAGCTACAGCACCTTTCAAAATGAGTTCAGTTCCTCAGCAGATGGGGAGCCCATCCCACCTCTCACCAGCTACAGCACCCACTTTTCAAAGGGAATTAGAGGGCAGAAGGCCTCTGGTGGCAATGTGCTAAAGAGAGAGATTTAAAATTAGTTTATTTATCGCACACACCATGAAATGTATTGTTTGTGTCAACAACCAACACAGCCCGAGCATGTGCTGGGGGCAGCCTGCGAGTGTCACCATAGCAAGCCCACAACGTATTAACCCAAACCGGTACATCTCTGGGGTCTGAGAGGAAACCAGGGCACCCTGAGGAAACACACACGCTCACAGGGAGAACGTACAAACTCGTTACAGACTGCTGGCGGAATTGAATCCTGGACACTAGCACTGTAATAGTGTTACACACTGTGCTACCACAAATACTCCGAACGTCCCTACCCTGGGTGGGGGTCACTGAGAAGTCCGCAGCAGCACCAACCGCGAATTAATCCTGAGATAGGGCTTCGACCCAAAACATCAAAAATTCTGTCCCCCACAGAAGCTGCTCAACCTGGCATAGCTCACCCAAAGACTTTTTCCCAGAGTAGAAGTGGTGAATATGAGGGGGCATAATTTTAAGGTGATTAGAGGGAAGTATAGGGGTCAGAGGTTGGTGTTCTTTTTTAAAACAGAGAGAGTGGTGGGTGTGTGGAATACCCTGCCAGGGGTGATGGTAGAGGCAGGTACATTAGGGACATTTAGAAACTGTTAGATGGGCACATGGAAGTCTATGTGGGAGGGAAGGATTAGATTGATCTTAGAGTAGGTTTAAAGGTCAGCACAACACGGTGGACTGTGTTGTACTGTTCAGTGTTCTGAGGTACAATGAAAATCTTGTCTTGCCACTGTGCTTACAGATCAGATTATTACCCTGTGCATTGAGGTAGAACAAGTTCTATGCTTTATGCCCCGTGTCCTATGAAATGGAGATTAAACCAGTGTCTTAGAGCAGGTAACTGTATCGGGAATAATCTACATAGCAGACCCCAGACTGGTGAAATCAGGAAGTTGATCAAAGTCAGAAACTGATCTTTCTCTTTGCTCATGGATCATCAGTGACCTCTGGTGGACGGTGTGTGTTGGTACAGAGAGTCACTCATGAGCGTAACAGACCCTTCTGCCCATTGTCTTCATGCTGACCACCTTCATTCCATTTTCCAGCGCTCTGTCAGTAACCTATGACAGGACTTTTCAAGTGAACTACATATTTTACAATTAACAATGACCAATTAACCTACTAACTGGTACATGTTTGGACTGTGGGAGGAAGCTGGAGCACCCGGTGGAGATCCACATATCCCATGGGGAGGACATACAAACTCCTTACAGAGGGGGCCAGGATTGAAATCCGAAGTCCGATGCCCCGGAGCTGTAATAACATCCAACTAACCACTATGCTGCTGTAGTGAAACGGTGTGCGAGACACAAGAGGTACAGAATTCTTTTATTTTTATTTGCACAGTTTGCCTTTTTCTGCACATTGGTTGTTTGTCAGTCTTTTTCATAAAATCTGTTGTATTCTTTAATTTTCCTGTAAATGCCCGAAAGAAAATGAATCTCAAGGTTGTACATGGCGGCATATACACGTTTGTACATACTTTCATAACAAATTTACTTTCTGACTTTGAGAAGCCTGAAGTCCAGCACCAGCAGGTTCAGGAACAGCTGCTTTCCTAGAATGAATCAGGTTCTCGATCGACCTGCACATCCTGATCGACCAGTCAGTGAATGTGGGCATGCAGGTACAGCAGGCGGTGAAAAAGGCCAATGGTATGCTGGCATTTATAGCGAGAGGATTCGAGTACAGGAGCAGGGAGGTACTACTGTAGTTGTACAAGGCCTTGGTGAGACCACACCTGGAGTATTGTGTGCAGTTTTGGTCCCCTAATCTGAGGAAAGACATCTTTGCCATAGAGGGAGTACAAAGAAGGTTCACCAGATTGATTCCTGGGATGGCAGGACTTTCATATGATGAAAGACTGGATCAACTAGGCTTATACTCTCTGGAATTTAGAAGATTGAGGGGGGATCTGATTGAAACATATAAAATTCTAAAGGGATTGGACAGGCTAGATGCAGGAAGATTGTTCCCGATGTTGGGGAAGTCCAGAACGAGGGGTCACAGTTTAAGGATAAAGGGGAAGCCTTTTAGGACCGAGATGAGGAAAAACTTCTTCACACAGGGAGTGGTGAATCTGTGGAATTCTCTGCCACAGGAAACAGTTGAGGCCAGTTCATTGGCTATATTTAAGAGGGAGTTGGATATGGCCCTTGTGGCTAAAGGGATCAGGGGGTATGGAGAGAAGGCAGGTACAGGGTTCTGAGTTGGATGATCAGCCATGGTCGTACTGAATGGCGGTGCAGGCTCGAAGGGCCGAATGGCCTACTCCTGTACCTATTTTCTATGTTTCTGTCCCTCATCCTCCCTCAACAGCAGAACACTAGAGACTACCTCTTCCCCTACCATCGACTGTGACATTTTTGCCCAGTCATTTTCTTCTCTCTTCACTGTCTTGGATAACTAAGGTGCCATGCTGGAGTAGCGGTTAGCACGATGCTATGAGAGCGTGGGGCGTCTGAGTTCAATTCCAACGTCGTCTGTAAGAAGTTTTATGTCCTTCCCATGAGCATGTGAGATTCCTCTCTCAGTCCGAGGAGTACCGGATAGTAGGTTAATCGGCCATGGTAAATTGCCCTGTGATTAGACTAGGGCTAAATCTGTGAATTGCTGGGCAGTGGGGCTCGTTGGGCCGGAAGGGCCTGTCCCACACTGCATCTCCAAATAAATAAATAATTTGTGTTTCATTTCTGTTCTGTGTGATGTTTGTACCTACGTGTCTGTGGCACTGCTGAAAGAGTGTGTTTCACTGTACCTGTACCTCTCTGTACTTGGAAACACGGCAATAAACTCGACTTCACTTGCTCTCACCACCCCCTTCAATTTCCAACACCCTCTGCTTCAGGAAAAAAGTCTTCCTCAGATCCCTCTAACTCAAATACTCCTCACCCCAAACCCCTGTCCATCTCACAGACCCTTCCGCCGAGGGGCGAGTCTCTAAATGTCGACATTACATTGGGTTACAGTATAAACGGACATTTTCCTTCATAATACCATAAGACATTCCAAGGTCAACGTAAATTTATTATCAAAGTACATAGATGTCACCATATACAACCCCGAGATTCTTTGTCTTGTGGGCATTTACAGCAGAACAAAAAATACAACAGAATTAATGAAAAAATATATACTGTGAAATAGAGAAAGAGAAAGAGAGTCATGGCAGAGACATAGATATAGAAATTTACAGCTCATTGCAGGCCTTTCGGCCCACAATGTTGTGCTGACCACGTAGCCTACTGCAGAAAATGCCTCGAATAAGACAGAGAGAGTAAGTAAGAGAACACAGGCGCCTGATGGTTGGTTGAGTATTAATAATAGACCAGGAGGAACTTCTTTACCAAAGAGTGGTGAGTCTGTGGAATTTGTTGCTGCAGTTGGTTGTGTAGGCCAAATATTGGGTATACTTAAAGCAGAAGGTTGATAGGTTCCTTATTGGTCAGGGCATACGGAGAGAAGGCAGGAGATCGGGGCTGAGAGGGAAAATGGATCGGCCAGGATGAAATGACAGAGCAGACTTGATGGGCCAAATGGCCTCATTCTGTTCCCATCTCCACTACCATCAGGCGGTGAGGGAGGCCCCCAGTGGAAGTCTCTTTACGCAGGGGTCTTTCCCCTGTACTTTGGGGGCCTGGGGTGGAGGGTGTCACAAAGGGCAGTTCTGTGCAACAGATTCCTGAGCAGGTTCACTGATACCCCATCCACCTGTCCATTCCGTGGTCAGGAGGGGTCAGTGTACCAGTCGGTATGGTACGTGACAGGTTGCAGGCCCTGTTGGAATACCTGAGGGGGTTGCTTCTCAAGTCCTGTCTGCACGTCAGCCCTGCGCTCCTGTACGTGGGCACCCAGTACGGAGGGGTGGATTGCTCAGAGGACGTCCACTTGGACTTGCTGCTGGCCTGCCCAAGATGGCTGTTTGCAGGTCTAGGCATCAGGCTGCTGAGGTCTATGCCCAGGCCAACTGCCTGCCCTTTTTCTGGACATTTGTCCCTAGGTGTCCTTAGGCAGGGAGCGTGCAGCCATTATGGGTTCAGTGGAGGATTTCTGTGAACTGCGGGCCCCCTGGGGAATTCAGTGTATTATAGATGGTAATAACTATTTTAATTTGAAGTTTTGTACGTTTATAAAAACAAGGGAGGGGGAGGGAGTTTCAGTGTTTAGAACTGTGGGCACACATGAAACAAGAGAGTGGGTCAGCAAGTTAAATCACACAGTTTCATTTCCCAAAACTCTCATCTGCTGAAAGAATCAACTGCAGCCCCAGGGAACAGAGATCTGTCATTGGGGGAAGATAAAAGATTAGAAGATTAGCTTTATTTGTCACATATACATTAAAACACGCAGTGGAATGTGTTGTTTGCTTCAACAGCCAACACAGTCTGAGACGCGCCCACAAGTGCAGCCACATTCCCAGCACCAACATGGCATATCCACAACCTGCTACCCCTAACCTGCATGCCTTTGGACAGCGAGAGGAAACCTGCGTGGTGACAGGGAGAACGTACAGACTCCTCACAGACAGCAGTGGGAATTGAACCCAGGTCACTAGCGCTATCATGTCTTATGCTAACCGCTAGGTTACCATGGCACCCGCACCATACTCCGGAGACACAAGAGTCTGCAGGTGCTGGAATCCGGAGTGACTCACCCAGTGCTGGAGGAACCCAGCAGGTCAGGCGGCATCCGCAGAGGGAAATGGAGAGCCAGCGTTTCGGGTCAAGACCCTTCATCGGGATTGAAACATCGACTATGGGCAGCACAGTGGCGTAATGCTATTACAGCGCCAATGACTGGATTCAATTACCGTCACTGTCTGTACATTCTCTCCATGACCGCGTGGGTTTCCTCCGGGTGCTCCGGTTTCCTCCCACATTCCAAAGATGTACGGATTAGGGTTGGTGAGCCGTGAGCATGCTGTGCTGGCCCGGAACCACGGCAACACTTGCAGGCTGAGTCTAGCATATCCTCGGACTGTGTTGGTCATCGATGCAAACGACAATTTTCTGTGTGTGTGTGTGTGTGAGACAAATAAAGAGAATCTGTTCCACCCAAATGAGATATTTAATCAGGAACACTGCGTATGCAGGGTCCTGAGAATTGTCAGTGATCCCTCCCATCCACCCCACAATCTCTTTGACCCCCTACCATCAGGCAGCCGGCATTAGGACACGGACTGTTAGGATGGAAAACAGGCTCTGGGATTAGTGAACTTCCTGCCACCACCCAGGTCCCATCATCCATAAAGTGCCATTGCTGTTGTACTCTTTACTTTTTAACTTGTGTTGTAAATGCTAAATGTCAATCTTCTGCAACATATTTTACTATTTGTTAATTTATTTGCGGTAATATTACTTTATGTTGTGTATGCACTTTGGTCTGGAGAGACGTTGTTTTATTTGGCAGTATACATGCGTGTGTTGAATGACAATAAACCTGAACTTTATCATCTTTCTCCCTCTACCTCCACAGAAGCCGCCTGGCCTGCTGACTTCCTCCAGCAGCATTTTGATTTTGACAATGCAGAGCCATCCCTGAGTATTTCAGAATTCCACTGCCCGGAATCAGAAAAGGCTGCGGAGGTTGTAAAGTCATCCGGCGCCATCACGGGCGCGAACCTCCGCAGCATGCAGGACAACTTCAACTGGTGACCCCTCAAAAAGGCGGCGTCCATCATTCAGGGCCCCCATCGCCCAGGACATGCCCCCTTCTCATTGAGGAGCTACAGGAGCCCGAAGACACACACTCAACGTTTCAGGAACAGCTTCTTCCCCTCCGCCATCAGATTTCTGAATGGACAATGAGCCCATGAACACTTCCTCAGTACTTTTCCCTCTTTTTGCACTACTTATAGTAATTCAATGTCTTTATTATCTCGAACTGCGCTGTACTGCAGCAGCAAAACAATACATTTCACGACAAGCATTCTGATTCGGATTCAAACAGGCAGTACTACTTGGGCACAACAACCAACCCGGATCTGGCTTCAAGCCCGACCGTGACCCTCAGATCGGCTTGTCCATCGGAAACTTTCACTTCCCAATGCACGTCTCCCCCCAGAAACTTCATAAATTTATCTCGCGGAGTGTGAGTCACATGGTCGCATGCATCAATGCACACAAGTCTATCTTTGGTCCCCCTCTGTCTTTTTTTATCTCAACGTGCGAGTGTGAGTGTGTTTCATAGAGTGTACTTTTTTAAAATTTATTTTTAATTGAATTTCATCATCAAACATTTCCACAAGATTAGAGAGTACTTTTCAAGGGTTGTGGCCCCTCCGTCAGTCGGGACCAACCACGGATGGCTAGCTATCTACATCAGAGAACCCAGTATGCAAGCCGGGGCAGTACAGTACAAGATGGAGAGCCAGCTGTTGCTACCCCTCACCACGCAATCGATGAATCCAAACGAACGGCAGGGATCGATTCTGCTTAGCACCAGCAGTGTTGCAGGAGTTGAACTCAACGTCGGGCTGCCTCAGGGGCTCCAGAGCTGGACCTTTCCTCCAGGTTTACCCCCGAAGCCTTCCCCATGTGTGGGTCTAGCCGTAAGGCAGCGGAGGTTTGAGATCAGAGTTTTCCTTCCAGACCAGCTGCCAGCCACGGCTGGCGAGCCCCATCTGCCCAATGCGACTGGTTTTAAGGCTTTGTCCCTTCTCCTGTCAGTAGAAACGGTTCAAGACACACCTGAAGGCCGGGAGCTGGACTTGGTTGCCAGAGGCTATTTGACACGCGTGCCATTGGGAGCGTTTAATAGGCAGTGGGAGCTTGTACCCAATACCCCACCTCCCCCGGCTATGACAACCTTAAGGAACCTTTTCAAAGGTAATACGAAAAAAAAAGAATTCTGCAAACACTCAGCAAGATCTGCGGAGAGTGAAACACGGTAAACGGTTCCTTCGACCCGATGACTGTTAACTGTTTCTATCTCCACAGACGCTGAGTGTGAATTCCCTCTCCACAGACGCTGCCTGACCCGCTGATTTCCTTCAATAATTTTTTTGTTTGCTCAGACAATGAAGAGTTGTTCCTGAATATTAAAACACTGGGTGGGTATCTCTCTTCCTCCCTCCCCACCAACTTCTTTTCCAAATTCAAGACAATTTATTGTAATTTCCAGTACACATCATACAGGGAAGCAAAATAATTGTTACTTCAGATCAGATGCAGCAGAAAACACACAATAATAAAAAAAAACACACACAATAAATATAAATACATAAGATAGCTTGTATGCCCATAAAGTGACGCTAGGCAGAGGAGTGTCTGTCTATACAAAATGACTGACTGGAAATGCTGAAGGAACGGTGGTTGGACTGGGGAGGGGTGGTCCTGAGGAAGGGTCTCGACGCGAAATATCGACTGTTTATTCCTCTCCGCAGATGCTGTCTGATCTGCGGAGCTCCTCCGGCATTAGCCAGCATTCCTCTGTTTTTATTTCGGATTTCCAATGAGGGTGTGGGGTGTGGTCAACGAATTCCCCTCCCGGGACGGTAATAAAATCTTTACGGGGGTCGACGGCCCTGCAACCTGATGCTTCCCATATTTGGCATCCCGGACGCCGGTGGGTGGGTGACCTGCTCTCCGAGGGCTCTGAGAGGAACGGTATCGATGCTCCTGACCTGCAGAGTTCCCCCAGTACAGTATTTTGTGTGAGTGTGAGTGAGTGTGTGTGTGTGTGTGTGTCTGTGTGTCTGTGCGCGTGTGTGTGTCTGTGTGTGTCTGTGTGTGTGTGTGTGTGTCTGTGTGTGTCTGTGTGTCTGTGTCTGTGTGTGTCTGTGTGTGTGTGTCTGTGTGTGTGTGTGTCTGTGTGTGTGTGCCTGTGTGTGTGTGCCTGTGTGTGTGTGCGTGTGAGTGTGTGTGTGTGAGTGTGTGTGCGTGTGTGTTTACTCTGGGTTTCCAGTATCTCTCGCGTTTCACGAGTTGAACACCTGCAGCTTAGAAGACATAGGAGCAGAATTAGGCCGTTCGGCCCATCGAGTCTTCTCCGCCATTTCAACCCCATTCTGCTGCCTTCTCCCTGTGATGCCCTTTCCAATCAAGAACATATCAATATCCAGTTTCAATCTATCCAATAAATTGGTTTCCACTGCACCCGTTTGTGTTCATCTGACTCTTTGCACGATCCCTCCTACGCTAAAGATCTTGATCTGCCAGTCTATCTCATATCAGCGTCTGCACTTTATAAGACCATAATTCACAGGAGCAGAGTTGGGCCATTCGGCCCATTGCGTCTGCTCCGCCATTCCATCAGGGCTGATTTATTTTCTCTCAGTCCCATTCTCCTGCCTTCTCCCTGCACCCTTTGACGCCCCGATGAATCAAGAACCCGCTTTACACACATCCAGTGATTTGGTCGTGGGGTCTCACCTCTGGGCAGTGACCTGGCTGGGAGCCATCGATCGGACCTCCACATCGCTGTGACTGACGATGTCCTGCTGAGAGTTCCTCAGCAAAGCGTTCTGCTGTTCGTCCACAGACATGGTGCCAACCCTCCGCTCACAACAGGTCCGGCTGCAGTGCAATCTATGGGCAGAGCAGAGATGGACACGATTTTTTTAATCTCAACGAGGAAGTTAAAACCTGCTTGGAAAGTCCCTACCGTACTTAAGCGAACATGAGCCCAACCCTGAATATAAGCACCTATAAAGTGGAAATATTTAAAGCGGAAGTTCTTGATTAGTCAGGGCGAGGTGGAGAGGATGTTTCCAACAGTGGGTGAGTCTAGGACCAGAGGAGACAGCCTCAGAATAGAGGGACGTCCATTTAGAATGGAGGTGATGATTTTTTTTATTTAGCCAGAGAGCGATGAATCTGTGGAATTCATTGCCACAGATAGTTGTGGCGGCCAAGTCATTGGGAGTGTATTTAAAGTGAAGGTTGACAAGTTCTTGATTAATCAGGGTGTCAAAGTTTACGGGGGGAAGGAAGGAGAATGGGATTGAGGGGGATAATAAATCAGACATGATAGAATGATGGAACAGGCTCAATGGGCTGAATGGCCTGATTCTGCTCCTATGTCATATGGCATTGTGGTCTAAAGTTCTCCTAGACTCACAGAGAACTGAAACACACCTACCATGTCCATCAAGTGCCTGTAACAAGCACAAGAGATTTTGCAGATGCTGGAAATCCAGAACAACACACACACGCAATGCTGGAGGAATTCAGCAGGTCAGGCAGCATCTATGGAGAGGAATAAACAGTTTGAGTTTCAGGGTAAAACCCTTCATCAAGATTAGAAAGGAAGGAGGAAGAAGCCAGAATAAGAAGGTGGGGTTGGAAGGAGGACTAGTTAGAAGATAATTGGTGAGACCAGGTGAGGGAGAAGGTGGGTAGGGAGGGGGATGAAGTGAGACACTGGGAGGTGATAGGTGAGACCAGGTGAGGGGGAAGGTGGGTGGGGGAGGGGGATGAAGTGAGACACTGGGAGATGATAGGTGAGACCAGGTGAGGGGGAAGGTGTGTGGGGGAGGCAGATGAAGTGAGACACTGCGAGGTGATAGGTGAGACCAGGTGAGGGGGAAGGTGTGTAGGGGAGGGGGGATGAAGTGAGACACTGCAAGGTCATAGGTGAGACCAGGTGAGGGGGAAGATGGGTGGGTGGGGAGTGGGGAGTGGGGAGAGGGGAGATGAGGTGATACAGTAGGAGGTGATAGGTGAGACCAGGTGAGGGGGAAGGTGGGTGGGTGGGAGAGGGGGATGAGGTCAGACACTGGGAGGTGATAGGTGAGACCAGGTGAGGGGGGAAGGTGGGTGGGGGAGGGGGATGAAGTGAGACACTGGGAGGTGATAGGTGAGACAAGGTGAGGGGGAAGGTGGGTGGGTGGGGAGGAGGGGGATGAAGTGAGACACTGGGAGGTGATAGGTGAGACCAGGTGAGGGGGAAGGTGGGTGGGTGGGGAGGGGGGATGAAGTGAGACACTGGGAGGTGATAGGTGAGACCAGGTGAGGGGGAAGGTGGGTGGGTGGGGAGGGGGGATGAAGTGAGACACTGGGAGGTGATAGGTGAGACCAGGTGAGGGGGAAGGTGGGTGGGTGGGGAGGGAGATGAAGTGAGACACTGGGAGGTGATAGGTGGAAAAGGTCAAGAGCTCGAGAAGAAGGAATCCGATAGGAGAGAAGAGTGGACCAAGGGAGAAAGGGAAGGATGAACTGGGGATGTGATAGACAGGTGAGAAGAAGAGAAGGGGTTAAAGAGGAGCCAGAATGGGGAATGGAAAAGGAAAGTTGGTGGGGGGGGAAGAAATTGCCAGAAGTGGCAGAATTCAATGTTCATGCCATTATGCAGAAAGGGAAGGAAGAGGAAGGTGGAAAACAGGTGAGGAGAAGAGGAGGGGCGAGAGGGGAATCAAAATGGGGAATTACGTTTCCCCTGTTAGGATGGGGAGAGAGAATGGAGTGCCCCTAGCCACATTAGTCCTTCCGCACCTTGCCGATCTACTCAATCAAACATGGAAGAATACAGCAGTGTGACATCCATGATGCTAATTAATGTTTGGACCCATAAGAGTTATACCACACGCAAACAGGCCCATCAGCCCATCCTCACCAGGTTGACCAAGATAGGTGCAGGAGTAGGCCATTCGGCCCCTCGAGCCTGCACCGCCATTTATTATGATCATGGCTGATCATCCAACTCAGAACCCTGCACCAGCCTTCCCTCCATACCCTCTGATCCCCGTAGCCACAAGGGCCATATCTAACTCCCTCTTAAATATAGACAATGAACTGGCCTCAACTGTTTCCTGTGGCAGAGAATTCCACAGATTCACCACTCACTGTGTGAAGAAGTTTTTCCTAATCTCGGTCCTAAAAGGCTTCCCCTTTATCCTCAAACCGTGACCCCTCGTTCTGGACTTCCCCAACATCGGGAACAATCTTCCTGCATCTAGCCTGTCCAATCCCTTTAGGATTTTATACATTTCAATCAGATCCCCCCTCAATCTTCTAAATTCCAACGAGTACAAGCCCAGTTCATCCAGTCTTTCTTCATATGAAAGTCCTGCCATCCCAGGAATCAATCTGGTGAACCTTCTTTGTACTCCCTCTATGGCAAGGATGTCTTTCCTCAGATTAGGGGACCAAAACTGCACACAATACTCCAGGTGTGGTCTCACCAAGGCCTTGTACAACTGCAGTAGTACCTCCCTGCTCCTGTACTCGAATCCTCTTGCTATAAATGCCAGCATACCATTTGCCTTTTTCACCGCCTGCTGTACCTGCATGCCCACTTTCAATGACTGGTGTATAATGACACCCAGGTCTCGTTGCACCTCCCCTTTTCCTAATCGGCCACCATTCAGATAATAATCTGTTTTCCTATTTTTGCCACCAAAGTGGATAACTTCACATTTATCCACATTAAATTGCATCTGCCATGAGTTTGCCCACTCACCCAACCTATCCAAGTCACTCTGCATTCTCTTAGCATCCTCCTCACACCTAACACTGCCGCCCAGCTTCGTGTCATCCGCAAACTTGGAGATGCTGCATTTAATTCCCTCATCCAAGTCATTAATATATATTGTAAACAACTGGGGTCCCAGCACTGAGCCTTGCGGTACCCCACTAGTCACTGCCTGCCATTCTGAAAAGGTCCCGTTTATTCCCAATCTTTGCTTCCTGTCTGCTAACCAATTCTCTATCCACATCAATACCTTACCTCCAATACCGTGTGCTTTAAGTTTGCACACTAATCTCCTGTGTGGGACCTTGTCAAAAGCCTTTTGAAAATCCAAATATACCACATCCACTGGTTCTCCCCTATCCACTCTACTAGTTACATCCTCAAAAAATTCTATGAGATTCGTCAGACATGACTTTCCTTTCACAAATCCATGCTGACTTTGTCCGATGATTTCACCGCTTTCCAAATGTGCTGTTATCACATCTTTGATAACTGACTCCAGCAGTTTCCCCACCACCGACGTTAGGCTAACTGGTCTATAATTCCCCGGTTTCTCTCTCCCTCCTTTTTTAAAAAGTGGGGTTACATTAGCCACCCTCCAATCCTCAGGAACTAGTCCAGAATCTAACAAGTTTTGAAAAATTATCACTAATGCATCCACTATTTCTTGGGCTATTCCTTAAGCACTCTGGGATGCAGACCATCTGGCCCGGGGGATTTATCTGCCTTTAATCCCTTCAATTTACCTAACACCACTTCCCTACTAACATGTATTTCCCTCAGTTCCTCCATCTCACTGGACCCTCTGTCCCCTACTATTTCTGGAAGATTATTTATGTCCTCCTTAGTGAAGACAGAACCAAAGTAATTATTCAATTGGTCTGCCATGTCCTTGTTCCCCATAATCAATTCACCTGTTTCTGTCTGTAGGGGACCTACATTTGTCTTTACCAGTCTTTTCCTTTTTACATATCTATAAAAGCTTTTACAGTCAGTTTTTATGTTCCCTGCCAGTTTTCTCTCATAATCTTTTTTCCCCTTTCCTAATTAAGCCCTTTGTCCTCCTCTGCTGAACTCTGAATTTCTCCCAGGCCTCAGGTGGGCCACTTTCTCTGGCTACCTGCATTGGGCCCATATCCCTCATTTCCTCTCAGACATTATAATTGTGCCCACCTTGACCACTTGCTCCGACAGCCTGTTTATACACCCACCACCCTTCAGTGTGGATAACTTCACTCAGCTACTTCCACCACCTACAGACTCTCTCTTATGGACACTACCACGCATGTTCTCAGTCTTATTGTATTCATAGTTTGTCTTCTTTTGCACGTTGATTCTTTGTCAGTCTTTGTTTTCGTATCATTTTTTATAAAATCTACAGTATTTCCTCATTTTCCTGTAAATGCCTGCAAGGATATGAATCTCAGCTTAGTATATGGTGACATATATGTACTTCGATAATAAATTTATTTTGACTTTGACCCAGTGGAGGGGTCACTGCACAGGATCAGAAAAAGCTGCAGAAAGCTGTAAACTCAGCCAGCTCCATGGACACCAGCCTCCCCAGCATACAGGACATCTTCAAAAGACAATGCTTCAAAAAGGCAGCATCCATCATTAAGGACCCCCATCACCCAGGACATGGCCTCTTCTCATCGCTACCATCAGGGAGGAGGTACAGGAGCCTGAAGACTCACGCTCAATGATTCAGGAACAGCTTCTTTAGGAATGCCATCAGATTTCTGAATGGACAATGAACCCATGAACAATATCTCACTATAATGTTCTCATTATGACCATCAGGAAGGAGGTACAGGAGCCTGAAGACTCACGCTCAATGATTCAGAAACAGCTTCTTCCCTCCGCTAAATGGACAATGAACCCATGCAAACCACATCACTATTTTGCTTTCTTTTTGCGGTAATTTTTCGATTTTATATTTTTTATTCTGTTTTCATGTCTTGCACTATAATGCTGCCACAAAACAACAAATTTTGTCACATATGATCCTGACCCTGGCTCTGATCCAGTCCCGGATTCGAATACAGATTCTGAATGGTAATTATATACTGATTAGTTAAGGTGTTGGGAAGCAAAGGACAAAACCAGTCAAACTGCTGTAGCAAATATTGATGCACCTTCTGAAAAATCACCTCCTGAAACAGCTTTCACCCAGAAACTGGTGACTCAGCAGCCAGAGGCCAATCAGGATCGTCTGCTCGCCGTCTCCCTCGGCCATCCCACCAATCCGTTGCTTCCTTTCGGGGGGAATTGGAGCCTAAGGCTGGCCGCTCCAGCAGGAATGGGTGCAAGGTGTTCCACCCTAACCCTGAGGACATGCTCCATCAGCACAGCAGAGCCGTACTGACCAACTACACTGGGCAGGGGGGAGACAGCCATCCTCGTGGTCAGAGAGCACACCAGCACAGAAACCGGCCCTTCAGCCCATCTTGTCCATGTTGAACTGTTATTCTGCCTAGTCCCATAGACATAACCAAAAATGTTGACTATTTATCCCGCTCCACAGATGCTGCCTGATCTGCTGAGCTTCTCCAGCGTTTTGTGTGGACATGCTGTGTTTGTGTGGCGACCCTTGCCGGCTACCCCCGGCACATCCTCGGACTGTGTTGGTTGTTGACGCATACGGCGCAGTTCACTGTATGTTTCGAGATAAATAAAGCTCTCAAATCTCCCTCTTATGATGTATCTTGTGGATGCTGCTTATCTGATGCAATGTGCCTGTGATGGTGCTGTAGGTAAGTTTTTAATTGCACCTATGCTCAAGGCGTGACAATGAAACTCGACTCTGATTTTGGAGTGAGCGCCGCGGCTGTTTAGCGGTAAATTACGGGTCTTGGTTTGAGTCTCCGAAACTCCGTCTCATCCACCAACCTCTGCCCAGCAACTGATGAGTCACCACTCAGCCAATGACTGGCGGCTCCCGGGAGGCTTCAACCAGTAGGAGCGAAAGCGTCCGACCCAAGCCAGGAATTAACTCTCGAGTAACACCCGCACACAAACTCAGCAGGTCAGGCAACATCAATGCAGAGGAATAAATTCAGCTTCAAGTTTATTGTCATTCAGTTATAATATACATGAACACAGCCAAATAAAGCAGTGTTCCTCTCCGGTCAAGGTGCAAAAGCAACAGTACCAAGTTACACACAACACATAGCACATACAGTTAGGAAACTGTCAAGATAATTATGGGGGATTTTAATATGAAAGTGGATTGGGAAAGTCAGGAAAGGTAATGGATCTCAGGAGAGGGAGTTTGTAGAATGCCTACAGGATGGCTTTTTGGAGCAGCTTGTCCAGAAGCCCACCGGGGGACCGGCTGTTTTGGATTGGGTGCTGTGTAACGAACCTGAGGCGATTCGGGAGACGGAGGTAACGGAACCCCTTGGAAGTGGTGATCATAATATGACTGAGTTCAGTTTCAAATTTGAAAAGGAGAAGCTGGTATCGGGTGTATCGATATTTCAGTGGAACAAAGGAAATTACAGTGGTATGAGAGAGGAACTGGCCCAAGTCGATTGGAAAAGTAAGGTAGCTGGAGGGACGGTAGAGCAGAATTGGATGAAATTCCTACAAGAAATAAGGAAAGTGCAGGAAAACTATACTCCAAGAAAAAAGAAAATCGTGAATGGAAAAATGGCACAAGTGTGGCTAATGAGAGAGGTTAAGGCTAAAATAAAAGCAGAAGAGACGGCGTACAAGGAAGCAAAAATTAGTGGGGAAACTGAGGATTGGACGACTTTTAAAAACTTACAGAAGGAAACTAAGAAAGTCATTAGGAAAGAAAAGATGAATTAATAAAGGAAGTTGGCAATTAACATAAAAAAGGATACTAAGAGTTTTTTCAAATAGGGTCCTCGTGCAGGATACCCTAAAGGTTAACCACCAGGTTGGATCGGCAGTAAGGAAAGCGAATGCTAGGTTGGCATTCATTTCAAGAGGAATAGTGTATAAGAGTAAGGAGGTGGTGATGAGGCTCTATGGGGCACCGGTGAGACCACATTTGGAATATTGTGTGCAGTTTTGGGCCCCCTATCTTAGAAGGGATGTACTGTGTTGGAGAGAGTTCAGAGAAGATTTACAAGGATAATTCCTGGAATGCTGGGGCTAACATATGAGAAGCATTTGTCGGCTCTTGGATTGTATTCATTACAGTAAAGAATGAGAGGGGATCTCATAGAAACATTTCGAATGTTGAAAGTGTTGGACAGAGTAGATGTGGAAAGGCTGTTTCCCTTGGTGGGTGAGTCCAGGGCAAGAGGCCATAGTCTTAGAATTAGAGGGTACCCATTTAAAACAGAGATGAGGAGAAATTTTTTTAGCCAGAGAGTCGAGGATTGATGGGATTTGTTGCCACATACAGCTGTGGAGGACAATCATTGAGAGTGTTTAAGGAGGAGATTGATAGCTATCTAATTAGTCAGGGTATCAAGGGGTATGGGGAAAAAGCCAGAAATTGGAACTAGATGGGAGAATAGTTTAGCTCATGGTGGAGTGGCGGAGCAGACTTGATGGGCTGAATGGCCTACTTCTGCTCCATTGTCTTGTGATCTTGTGATTGTGATGATAGCAGGAAACAACATACTGTCAGAAAATAAATAATAATACAGCCCAAGTTCCTGATTGGTATAAACAGTTGATGTTTCTCAGCCAAGACCCTTCATCAGCACTGGGTAGGGAGGGGGCGGCAGCCAGAATAAGCAGCGAGAAAGGAAAAGTACAGTTGCTCTCATCCCTCCCTCCCTTCTTCTATTCCCAAGTCTGGTTCTCCATCTCACCCCTTCTTTTCTCCTTACCAGCCGATCATCTCCATCTAGGGCCCCTCCTCCATCCCTTTCTCCCTTGGTCCACTCTCCTCTCTTATCAGATTCCCTCTTCTCCTGCCTTTTACCTTTTCCACCTATCACCTCCCAGCTTCTCACCTCATCCGTCTTCCCCACCCTCCCCCTCACCTGGTCTCACCTATCACCTCCCAGTGTCTCACTTCATCCCCCCTCCCCACCCACCTCCCCCTCACCTGGTCTCACCTATCACCACCCAGTGTCTCACTTCATCCCCCTCTCCCACCCACCCACCTTCCCCCTCACCTGGTCTCACCTATCACCTCCCAGTGTCTCACTTCATCCCCCCCCACCCACCCACCTTCCCCCTCACCTGGTCTCACCTATCACCTCCCAGTGTCTCACTTCATCCCCCCCCCCACCCACCCACCTTCCCCCTCACCTGGTCTCACCTATCACCTCCCAGTGTCTCACTTCATCCCCCCTCCCCACCCACCCACCTTCCCCCTCACCTGGTCTCACCTATCACCTCCCAGTGTCTCACTTCATCCCCCCTCCCCACCCACCTTCCTCCTCACCTGGTCTCACCTATCACCTCCCAGTGTCTCACTTCATCCCCCCCCCACCCACCCACCTTCCCCCTCACCTGGTCTCACCTATCACCTCCCAGTGTCTCACTTCATCCCCCCCCACGCACCCACCTTCCCCCTCACCTGGTCTCACCTATCACCTCCCAGTGTCTCACTTCATCCCCCCTCCCCACCCACCTCCCCCTCACCTGGTCTCACCTATCACCACCCAGTGTCTCACTTCATCCCCCTCTCCCACCCACCCACCTTCCCCCTCACCTGGTCTCACCTATCACCTCCCAGTGTCTCACTTCATCCCCCCTCCCCACCCACCTTCCTCCTCACCTGGTCTCACCTATCACCTCCCAGTGTCTCACTTCATCCCCCTCTCCCACCCACCCACCTTCCCCCTCACCTGGTCTCACCTATCACCTCCCAGTGTCTCACTTCATCCCCCCCCACCCACCCACCTTCCCCCTCACCTGGTCTCACCTATCACCTCCCAGTGTCTCACTTCATCCCCCCCACCCACCCACCTTCCCCCTCACCTGGTCTCACCTATCACCTCCCAGTGTCTCACTTCATCCCCCCTCCCCACCCACCTCCCCCTCACCTGGTCTCACCTATCACCACCCAGTGTCTCACTTCATCCCCCTCTCCCACCCACCCACCTTCCCCCTCACCTGGTCTCACCTATCACCTCCCAGTGTCTCACTTCATCCCCCCTCCCCACCCACCTTCCCCTCACCTGGTCTCACCTATCACCTCCCAGTGTCTCACTTCATCCCCCTCTCCCACCCACCCACCTTCCCCCTCACCTGGTCTCACCTATCACCTCCCAGTGTCTCACTTCATCCCCCCCCACCCACCCACCTTCCCCCTCACCTGGTCTCACCTATCACCTCCCAGTGTCTCACTTCATCCCCCCCCACCCACCCACCTTCCCCCTCACCTGGTCTCACCTATCACCTCCCAGTGTCTCACTTCATCCCCCTCTCCCACCCACCCATCTTCCCCCTCACCTGGTCTCACCTATCACCACCCAGTGTCTCACTTCATCCGCCTCCCCCACCCACCCATCTTCCCCCTCACCCGGTCTCACCTGTCCTTACCTTGTGTGACTTGCTCTGGATTTCCAGCACCTGCCGAATCTCTTGTGCTGAGAATTTAAGCCTGGCTCCAGCACTGATTTCTCTTTCCCGATGCAGGCTGGCTTTATCCAAACAGATCAGTTCAGGGTAAGAGGCCATTCAGCCCTTCGACTGCTATTCTGCCACTCAGTTGTCTGGAATTGGAATTCCAACTAGATTTGTGTTATTGTTGTCACACTATGGGGATATAGTGAAAGGCATCGTGTCGTAGAGCACTACAGCACAGATACAGGCCCTTCAGCCCATCTAGTCCATGCTAAACTGTCAATCTGCCTGGTCCCATTGACCTGCACTCAGACCACTCCCTTCCCATCCATGTACTGATCTAATTTTCTCTTAAACCTTGCAGTCAAAGCCATGTCCACCGTTCTTTAAAGCCCCCATCACCCAGGAGGTGCCCTCTTCTCATCGCTACCACCAGGGAGGAGGTACAGGAGCCTGAAGACCCACACTCAATGTTTCGGTTACAGTTCGTCGCCATCAGATTTCTGAATGGACAATGAACCTATAAGCTCTGCCCCAGCTTTTTCCCTCACTTTTTGTGCTACTTATTTAATTAAATTTCCAATATATATTTTTATTGTGATTTTCAGATATTTTATTATGTACTGCTGCCCCAAAACAACAAGTTTCACAACATATGCCAGTGATATTAAGCCTGGTTCTGATTCGGATTCAGATTCCACTGGCCGTTCGTTCCATACTCTCACCACCCTCTGCGTGAAGGAGATCCCCCTCCGCCTCCCCCTAAACATTTCACCCTTCACCCTTAACCCATGACCTCGAGTTCTCGTCTCACCTCTCACCAGTTCAGGTGAAAAGTCACATCAGTAGGTGCCTGGTGTTGAATCGGCTTGGTGGCAGGAAGAAGAGCTCTGAGACACAAGGCTTGTAGAGTTGTGGCAGCATGAAAGCAGGCCACTCAGCCCATCTAGTGCATGGCAAACTACTCCCATCAGCCTGCACCCAGAACATAGCCCACCACACCCCTCTTCTCCATGTACCTATCTAAATTTCTCTCAAATATTCATACCGTTCACACTGATTGAATCACATCAATTCATGACAGTCAGATGGACTCAGCGGGAGGCCTTGACTCTATGAATCAAAATCAGCTTTAATATCACCGACATGTCATGAGGCCCATCGCCTCCCTCTGGTGCTCCTCCCCCCTTTCTTCCATGGTCTTCTGTCCTCTTCTATTAGACTCTCCCTTCTCCAGCCCTGTATCTCCTTTCATATCAACTTCCCAGCTCTCTACTTCATCCCTCCCCCTCCCGGTTTCACCTATCACCTTGTGTTTCCCTCTCCCCTCCTTTTAAATCTACCCCTCAGCTTTTTTTTCTCCAGTCCTGCCCAAGGCTTTTGGCCTGAAACATCGACTGTACTCTTTCCACAGATGCTGCCTGGCCTGCTGAGTTCCTCTAGCATTTTGTTTGTGTTGCTCGGACTTCCAGCATCTGCAGGTTTTCTCTTGTTTGGCATACGTCGTGAAATTTGTTGTTTTGCGGCAGCAGTACATTGGAATACATAATTTGAAAACTATAAATTACAATGAGTACTGTATATGTGCTGTACAAATGCACAAGGCATGTGTCAACACCTGGAATTATGATATTGTAGCCATTACTGAGACTCGGTTGCAAGAGGGGCAGGACTGACTCTATATTTCAGGGTTCCGTTGTTTTAGACAAAACAGTGGGAAGGATTAAAGGAGGAGGGGGTGGTGTTACTTGTCCGGGAAAATGTCACGGCAGTGCTCCATCAGGACAGACTGGAAAACTCATTTAGTGAGGCGTTATGGGTCGAAATGAGGAATAAGAAAGGTATGACCATGTTGATGGGGCTCTATTACAGACCACCCAACAGTCAGAGAGACTTAGAGGAACAACTTTGTAGAGAGATTGCAGACTGTTGCAAGGAACATAAGGTTGTGATAGTAGGTGATTTTAACTTTCCATGTATTGACTGTGACTCCCACATTGTAAAAGGACTAGAGTTTGTCAAACGTGTTCAGGGAAGTTACCTTAAACAGTACATAGAAGTCCCAACAAGATGCTGGATCTGCTGTTAGGGAACGAGACAGGGCAGGTGACACAAGTCTGTGTAGGGAACACTTTGCATCTAATGATTATGATGGCATTAGTTTCAATGTAATTATGGAAAAGGAAACGTCTGGTCCTTTGGTTGAAGTTCTAAATTGGACAAAAGGCCAATTCTGATGGTATCAGAAAGGATCTGGCAAGTGTGGATTGGGACGAGCTGTTTTCTGGCAAAGGTGTACTTGGTAAGTGGGAGGCCATCAAAAGAGGAATTTTGAGAATACAAAGCTCGTATGTGCCTGTCAGGCAAGGATAGGTTTAGGTAACCTTGGTTTTCAAGAGATATTGAAGCCCCTGGTTAAGAAAAAAAAACAGATGTATAGCAGGTATAGGCATGTAAGGACAAAGGTGGTACTTGAAGAGCATAAGAAATGCAAGAGAACACGTAAGAATGAAATCAGGAGGCTACAAGAAGGCATGAGGTTGCCCTAGCAGACAAGGTGAAGGAGAAACTGAGGAACTGTAAGAGCAACAGGATTGCAAGGGACCAAATTGGTCATCTGGAAGATCAGCATGGTAATCTCTGCATGAAGCCAAAAAGATGGAGGAGATCTTAAATGTATTTTTTGCATCTGTGTTTACTTGCTGATGACATCGTACTAATAGCTGACTCAGAAACAAAACTTCAAGGACTACTCACTATAGTGGCAGCAGAAAGTAATCGCAGAGGCCTCTCAATCAACACCAAGAAGACAGAAAGCATGGTCATCTCCAGAAAGACAAACATCCCGCAATGTGTGATCAAGATCGGAAATACAAACATCAAACAAGTCAACAAATTCAAATATCTTGACAGCCTGATAACAAGTGATGGCAGGTGTGACACAGATATCAAATACAGAATAGCAATGGCAAAAGAAGCTTTCCAAAAAATGAAGAGCATATTAACAGACAGAAAGATGAGCACGTACACTAAGAACAGAATACTGCAGTGCTACATTTATTCTATCCTGACTTATGGAAGTGAATGCTGGACCATTTTCCCAGCAATGGAAAAGAGACTAGAAGCAGCTGAATTATGGTTCTACAGGAGATTGTTAAAAATATCATGGACCACACACACATCAAATGAAGAAGTTCTCAGAAGAACCCAAGCAGTTTGATCACTCATACCAACAATAAGAGAAAGACAACTCAGATTCCTAGGACACATCATGCGGAAAGATGAACTAGAAAAACTCATACTCTCTGGAAAGATTGAGGGGAGCAAACCTAGAGGAAGACCTCGGCTTATGTACATCAAAAGCATAGCCAGGTGGCTACACATCGAGGAAATGGAAGTCATCCAAAAAATGAAGGATAGCTCTATATGGAAAACCATGGTCACCAACGTCCTCATCGGATATGGTACCTAGACAGACAGACATTTACTTGTGAAACAGACGCAGAGTCTACAGAAGTGAGGCAAAGCAGCAGTGAGGTCATGGACCCGATACAGATTACAGGGGAGGACGTGTTTGCTGTCTTGAGGCAAATTAGGGTGGAAAAATCCCCAGGCCCTGACAAGGTTTTCCCTTGGACCCTGTGGGAGACAAGAAATTGCCAAAGCCCAGCAGAGATACTCAAACAACACACATCAAAGTTGCTGGTGAACGCAGCAGGCCAGGCAGCATCTATAGGAAGAAGTACAGTCGACGTTTCAGGCCAAGACCCTTCGTCAGGACTAACGGAAGGAAGAGCTAGCAAGAGATTTGATGGGGAGCAGTGAGAGATGGTTTCACTGAACTCCTGTCGAAGAGAAGATTTAAACTTCTTCAGTGTAGGCATCACGGAAGAGGCTTCGCAGTAGAGAATTTAAAAACGCAAACACAAGGAATTCTGCAGATGCTGGAAATTCAATCAACACACATCAAAGTTGCTGGTGAACGCAGCAGGCCAGGCTATTCAAATCATGCTTAGTGACAGGTGAGGTACCAGAGGATTGGAGGATAGCTAATGTTGTTCCACTGTTTAAGAAAGACTCTAAGAATAAACCAGGAACTTATAGGCCGGTGAGTCTGACATTAGTAGTGGGAAAGTTATTGGAAGGTATTCTAAGGGACTGGATATATCAGTGTTTGGATAGGCATGGACTGATTAGGGATAATCAGCATGGCTTTGTGCTTGGTGCATTGTGTCTAACCATTCTTATAGTGTTTTTCAAGGAAGCTACCAAGAAAGTGGATGAAGGCAAGGCAGTGAATGTTATCTACATGGACTTCATTAAGACACTTGACAAGGTCCTACATGGGAGGCTGGTCAAGAAGGTTCAGTCATTTCACATTCAAGATGAAGTAGTAAATTGGATTAGACATTGGTTTGTGGGAGTAGCCAGAGAGTGCTAGTTGAGGGTTATCTCTCTGACTGGAGACCTGTAACTAGTGAAGTGCCGTAGGGATCGGTGCTGGGTCCTTTGTTGTTTGTCATCTGTATTAACGATCTGGATGACAATGTGATTAACTGGATCAGCAGATATGGGGATGACACCAAGACTATGGGAATAGTGGAAAGAGAGAACGATTTTCAAAGTTTGCAGCAGGATCGAGACCTGCTGTAAAAATGGGCTGAAAATGGGAGATGGAATTCAATGCAGACGAGTGTGAAGTGTTGCACTTCACAGCCAGGGTAGGTCTTCCACAGTGAATGGTAGGGCACTGAGGAGTGTGGTAGAACAAATGGATCTGGGGATACAGGTCTATGATTCATTGAAAGCGGCATCACGCGTAGATAAGGGTGTGAAGAAAGCTTTTGACACATTGTGTTTCTTAAATCAAAGTACTGAATACAAGAAGTTGTAGTTGTATAAGATGTTGAAGTTGTATAAGATGTTAGTCAGGCTTAATTTGGAGTATTGTGAGTAGTTCTGGTCACCTACCTACAGGAAAGATGGAAATAATGTTGAAAGAGTACAGAGAAAATTTACAAAGATGTTGCCAGGACTGGAGGACCTGAGGATATAAGGAAAGTTTAAATGGATTAGGACTTCATTCCTTAGAACATCAAAGATTGAGGAGAAATTTGATAGAGGTGCACAAAATTATGAGGGATATAGATAGGGTAAATGCAAGAAGTTTTATCTCTAAGATTGGGTGAGACTACAACTAGATGTAATGGGTTAAGGAGGAAAGGTGAAATGTTGAAGGGGAACATGAGGGGAAACTTTCTAGTGGCCCAAATCAGCAGCAGGAGCAGGCCACAGCGATGAGGCTTTTGTAGATTGGCAACACTTGTTTAAAAGGCCAGTGGCGAGAGTAGGAGTGTCAGGATTTGGCTCACAGGAAGTTTTAGCTCAAAAGAGACGTTGGCTCTGGGTAAGCATTTATTAAGGTTCCCTTTTCTTTTCTCTCTTACTGTACCTGGTGTAGTAAATGGCCGTCGTGTGTTCTTCATGCCAGATGTTGGAGTCCTGAGAGTCGTGGAGTCTCCCGGGGAACTACATTTGTGTCAGGTGCATCCAGCTGCAGTTCTTTGTAGACCGTGTTAGGGATCTGGAGCAACAGCTGGATGATCTGCGGCTTGTATAGGACAGTGAGGAGATCATCGATCAGAGTTACAGGGAAGTAGACAACCGAGGTTGCAGGAGGCGAGTAGCTGGGTGACTATCAGGAGAACTGGAAACAGAGTACCCCTGTAGCCTCTCAATAATAAGTACACTGTTGTAGGGGATGACCTCCCAGGGAATGCCACGAAGACCGGGTTACTGGCACTGAGCATAGGTACGTGGTGCAGAAGAGAAGAGGGGAGAGGAGGAGAGGAGTAGTGGTAGAGGACTCAGTAGTCAGTGAAACAGACAGGACATTCTATGCATGTGAACAGGACACCCAAATGGTATGTTGTCTCCCAGGTATCAGGGTCCGGGATGTCTTGGACTGTGTCACAGCATTTTGGAGAGGGAGGGGGAGCAGCCAGATGTCTTGGTACATATTGGTACCAATGACACAGGAAGGAAAAGCAAAGAGGTCCTGAAAAGAGAATTTAGAGAGCTAGGTAGAAAGCTGAGAAGCAGGACCTCCCAGGTAGTAATTTCTGGATTGCTGCTTGTGCCACGCTCCAGTGAGAGTAGAAACAGGATGATCTGGCAGATGAATGCCTGGCTGAGAAGCTGGCGCAGGGACAGGGCTTCAGGTTCTCGGATCATTGGCATCTCTTCCAAGGGACGTATAACCCGATCAAAAGTGACGGCTGCACCTGGACCGAGGGGCAGCAATATTCTTGTGGACAAGTCTGTTAGAGTTGTTGGGGAGGGTTTAAACTAGTTTGGCAGGGGGTGGGAACTGGTGAAGGGACTCAGGGTAGGACGGATGATAAAAAAACCAAAGATAGCGCGCAGTCAGACTGTCAGGAAGGGCAGACAGATGATAGGACAAAATTGCAGCCAGCAAGGTGAGTATCGGTACATTAGGGATGCAGAAGCAAAAAGGGTAGCAAATACGGCACTCAAAGAAATAACGTGGTTGATCTTGTTGCAGTATTACAGATTGACAGATGTGATATTAAGGCCATCACTGAATTGTGGCTGAAGGATGGAGCTGAATGTTCAAGGTTACACGTTGTATCGGAGGGATAGGAAGGTACGCGGAAGGGGTGGTGTGGCTCTGCTGGTAAAGAATGGCATCATATCAGTAGAAAGATGTGACATAGGATCAGAAGATGTTGAACCCTTGTGGGTTGAGTTTAGAAACTGCAAGGGTAAAAGGACCCTGATGGCAGTTATATACAGGCCTCCCAACAGTGGCTGGGAGGTGGACCACAGATTACAGCAGGAAATAGAAAAGTCATGTAAAAAGGGCAATGTTATGATTGTCATGGGAGATTTTAACATGCAGGTTGATTGGGAAAATCAGGTTGGTAATGAATTGAATTGAATTGACTTTATTTCTTACATCCTTCACATACATGAGGAGTAAAAATTTTATGTTATGTCTCTGTTTAAATGTGCAATGTGCAATCATAGTAATTTATAATAATTTATAATAAATAGAACAGTCAACATAATATAGAGTAGACTCAAATCAGCGTGAGTTGATCAGTCTGATGGCCTGGTGGAAGAAGCTGTCTCGGAGCCTGTTGGTCCTGGCTTTTATGCTGTGGTACTATTTCCCAGATGGTAGCAGCTGGAATAGATTGTGGTTGGAGTGATTCGGGTCCCCAGTGATCCTTCGGGCCCTTGTTACACACCTGTCTTTGTAAATGTCCTGAATAGTGGAAAGTCCACATCTACAGATGCGGTGGGCTGTCCACACCACTCTCTGCAGAGTCCTACGATTGAGGGAAGTACAGTTCCCATACCAGGCAGTGATGCAGCCAATCAGGATGCTCTCAATTGTGCCCCTGTAGAATGTTCTTAGGATTTGGGGGCTCATACCAAACTTCTTCAACTGTCTGAGGTGAAAGAGACGCTGTTGTGCCTTTTTCACCACACAGCTGGTGCGTACAGACCACATGAGGTCCTCGGTGATGTTTATGCAGAGGAACTTAAAGCTGCTTACCCTCTCAACCCCAGATCCATTGATGTCAATAGGGGTTAGTCCGTCTCCATTTCTCCTGTAATCCACAACCAGCTCCTTTGTTTGTACGACATTGAGAGAGAGGTTGTTTTCTTGACACCACTGTGACAGAGAGATGACCGTCCCTGAAGCTAACCTCATTATTGTTTGAGATTAGGCCAATCAATGTAGTATCATCAGCAAATTTAATTAGCAGATTAGAGCCATGGGTGGCAACACAGTCATGGATCTCAAGAGAGTGAGTTTGTTGAATGCCTATGAGATGGTTTTTTTAGAGCAGTTTGTCATTGAGCCTACTAGGAGATCAGCTGTACTGGATTGGGTGTTATGTAATGAATCAAAGGTGATTAGGGAGCTTAAGGTAAAAGAACCCTTAGGAGACAGTGATCACAATATGATTGCGTTCAACTTGAAATCTGATAGGGAGAAAGTAAAGTCTGATGTAGCAGCACTTCTGTGGAGTAAAGGAAAATAGTATAGGCAGTGGTATGAGAGAGGAGTTGGCCAAAGTAAATTGGAAGGAGCTACTGGCAGGGATGTCAGCAGAGCAGCAATGGTGTGAGTTTCTGGAGAAAATGAGGAAGGTGCAGGACATGTGTATTCCAAAAACAGAGAAATACTTAAATCCCAAAATAGTACAACCATGGCTGACAAGGGAAGTCAAAGTTAATGTGAAAGCAAAAGAGTGGGCATACAACAACGCAAAAATTAGTGGTAGGATAAAGAATTGGGAAGCTTTTAAAAACCTACAGAGAGCAACTAAGAGAATCATTACATGGCAAAAGATGAAATATAAAAGCAATCTTCAATCAATATGAAGGTGAATAGAAAAAGCTTTTTCAAGTATATAAAATATAGAAAGAGAAATGAGTGGTATCGGACCACTAGAAAATGAGTCTGGAGAAATAATAACGGGGACAAGGAGATGGCTGATGAACTAAGTGAGTATATTGTATGTCTTCACTGTGGAAAACATTAGCAGTGTGCCAGATGTTGAGGGGTGGGAGGGAAGAGAAGTGGGTGCAGTTACTATTACAAGAGAGAAAGTGCTCCAAAAACCGAAAAGCCTAAGTCACCCGAACTGCAACCTAGGGTAGCAGTAGAGATTGCGGTGGCATTAGTAATGATCGTTCGAAAATCATTGGACTTTAGCACGGTGCCAAAGGACTGGAAAAGAGCAAATGTCACTCCACTCCTTAAGAAAGGAGGAAGGCAGTAGAAAGGAAATTATGGACAGTTAGCCTGACCTCAGTGGTTGGGAAAATATTGGAGTCAATTGCTAAGGATGAAGTTATGGAGTACTTGGTGACACAGGACAAGATAGGACAAAGTCAGCACGGTTTCCATAAAGGAAAATCCTGCCTGACAAACCTGTTGGAATTCTTTGAAGAGATTACAAGTAGGATAGATAAAGGGGATGCAGTGGATGTTGTATATTTGGACTTTCAGAAGGCCTTTGTCCAGGTGCCACAAATGAGGCTGCTTACCAAGTTAAGAGTCCATGGTATTACAGGAAAGTTACTAACATGGTTAGAGCATTGGCTGATTGGTAGGAGGCAGTTAGTGTGAATAAAAGGATCTTTTTCTGGTTGGCTGCGAGTGATTAGTGGTGTTCCACAGGGGTCAATGTTGGGACCACTTCTTTTTATGCTGCATATCAATGATTTAGATGATGGAATAGATGGCTTTGTTGCCAAGTTTGCAGATGATACGAAGATTGGTGGAGGGGCAGGTTGTGTTGAGGAAACAGGTAGGCTGCAGAAGGACTTAGACAGATTTGGAGAATGGGCAAGAAAGTGAAATACAATGTTGGAAAATGCATGGTCATGCACTTTGATAGAAGAAATAAATGTGCAGACTATTTTCTAAATTGGGAGAAAATCCAAAAATCTGAAATGCAAAGGGACTTGGGAGTCCTTGTACAGAACACCCTGAAGTTTAACTTGCAGGTAGAGTCGGTGGTTAGGAAGGGAAATTCAGCATTAGCATTCATTTCAAGAGGTCTAGAATACAAGAGCAGGAATGTGATGCTGAGGCTTCATAAGGCACTGGTAAGGCTTCACCTTGATTATTGTAAACAGGTTTGGGCTCCTCATCTAAGAAAAGATGGTCTGGAATTGCAGAGGGTTCAGAAGAGGTTCACAAGGATGATTCCAGGAATGAAAGGGTTATCATATGAGGAACATTTGATAGCTCAGGGTCTGTACTCACTGGAATTTAGAAGGATTGTGGGGGGCGGGGGGCAGATAGAAACATAGAAACATAGAAAATAGGTGCAGGAGTAGGCCATTCGGCCCTTCGAGCCTGCACCGCCATTTATTATGATCATGGCTGATCATCCAACTCAGAACCCTGCACCAGCCTTCCCTCCATACCCCCTGATCCCTGTAGCCACAAGGGCCATATCTAACTCCCTCTTAAATATAGCCAATGAACTGGCCTCAACTGTTTCCTGTGGCAGAGAATTCCACAGATTCACCACTCTCTGTGTGAAGAAGTTTTTCCTAATCTCGGTCCTAAAAGGCTTCCCCTTTATCCTCAAACTGTGACCCCTCGTTCTGGACTTCCCCAACATCGGGAACAATCTTCCTGCATCTAGCCTGTCCAATCCCTTTAGGATCTTATACGTTTCAATCAGATCCCCCCTCAATCTTCTAAATTCCAACGAGTACAAGCCCAGTTCATCCAGTCTTTCTTCATATGAAAGTCCTGCCATCCCAGGAATCGATCTGGTGAACCTTCTTTGTACTCCCTCTATGGCAAGGATGTCTTTCCTCAGATTAGGGGACCAAAACTGCACACAATACTCCAGGTGTGGTCTCACCAAGGCCTTGTACAACTGCAGTAGTACCTCCCTGCTCCTGTACTCAAATCCTCTCGCTATAAATGCCAGCATACCATTTGCCTTTTTCACCGCCTGCTGTACCTGCATGCCCACTTTCAATGACTGGTGTATAATGACACCCAGGTCTCGTTGCACCTCCCCTTTTCCTAATCGGCCACCATTCAGATAATAATCTGTTTTCCTATTTTTGCCACCAAAGTGGATAACTTCACATTTATCCACATTAAATTGCATCTGCCATGAATTTGCCCACTCACCCAACCTATCCAAGTCATTCTGCATCTTCTTAGCATCCTCCTCACAGCTAACACTGCCACCCAGCTTCGTGTCATCCCCAAACTTGGAGATGCTGCATTTAATTCCCTCATCCAAGTCATTAATATATATTGTAAACAACTGGGGTCCCAGCACTGAGCCTTGCGGTACCCCACTAATCACTGCCTGCCATTCTGAAAAGGTCCCATTTATTCCCACTCTTTGCTTCCTGTCTGCTAACCAATTCTCTATCCACATCAATACCTTACTCCCAATACCGTGTGCTTTAAGTTTGCACACTAATCTCCTGTGTGGGACCTTGTCAAAAGCCTTTTGAAAATCCAAATATACCAGATCCACTGGCTCTCCCCTATCCACTCTACTAGTTACATCCTCAAAAAATTCTATGAGATTCGTCAGACATGATTTTCCTTTCACAAGTCCATGCTGACTTTGTCCGATGATTTCACCGCTTTCCAAATGTGCTGTTATAACATCTTTGATAACTGACTCCAGCAGTTTCCCCACCACCGACGTTAGGCTAACCGGTCTATAATTCCCCGGTTTCTCTCTCCCTCCTTTTTTAAAAAGTGGGGTTACATTAGCCACCCTCCAATCCTCAGGAACTAGTCCAGAATCTAACGAGTTTTGAAAAATTATCACTAATGCATCCACTATTTCTTGGGCTACTTCCTTAAGCACTCTGGGATGCAGACCATCTGGCCCTGGGGATTTATCTGCCTTCAATCCCTTCAATTTACCTAACACCACTTCCCTACTAACATGTATTTCCCTCAGTTCCTCCATCTCACTGGACCCTCTGTCCCCTACTATTTCTGGAAGATTATTTATGTCCTCCTTAGTGAAGACAGAACCAAAGTAATTATTCAATTGGTCTGCCATGTCCTTGCTCCCCATAATCAATTCACCTGTTTCTGTCTGTAGGGGACCTACATTTATCTTTACAAGTCTTTTCCTTTTTACATATCTATAAAAGCTTTTACAATCAGTTTTTATGTTCCCTGCCAGTTTTCTCTCATAATCTTTTTTCCCCTTCCTAATTAAGCCCTTTGTCCTCCTCTGCTGAACTCTGAATTTCTCCCAGTCCTCAGGTGAGCCACTTTCTCTGGCTAATTTGTATGCTTCTTCTTTGGAATTGATACTATCCCTAATTTCTCTTGTCAGCCACGGGTGCACTACCTTCCTTGATTTATTCTTTTGCCAAACTGGGATGAACAATTGTTGTAGTTCATCCATGCAATCTTTAAATGCTTGCCATTGCATATCCACCATCAATTCTTTAAGTGTCATTTGCCAGTCTATCTCATTGAAATCTTTCTTGTATTGAAAGGTCTAGACAGAGTAGATGCAGAGAAGATGTTTCCCGTGGTGGGGGAGTCTAGGACAAGAGGGAACAGCCTCAGGATAGAGTCCATTTAAAACAGATATGGGGAAATTTCTTTAGCCAGTGGGTGGTGGATTTGTGGAATTTATTACCACAGGCAGCTGTGGAGGCCAGGCTATTGGGTGTATTTAAGGCAGAGACTGATTTGTTCTTGATTGGACACGGCATCAAAGGTTATGAGAAAAAGGCCGAGAAGTGGGGCTGAGGAGGGGAAAGAAAGAAACCGCCATACTTGAATGGCAGAGCAGACTCGATGGGCCAAAGGGCCTAATTCTACTCCTATGTCTTACGGTCTTATGGGAAGTTCTTCACCCTGTGGGTGGTGTGATTGTGAATGGGATGCCAGCGAAAGTGGTGAACGCAGGCTCTATTTCAACATTTAAGATCGGTGTATGGATGAGAGGGGCATGAAGGGCTGTCGTCCCAGTGCAGGTCAATGAGAGTGGGCTGTTTAAATGGATCGGCATGGACTAGATGGGCCGAGGAGCCTGCTTCTGCACTGCAGTTTTCCATGACTTTATATAAAATTAAATAAATTAAATAAGTAGCGCAAAAAAGCAGATTAAAAAAGTAATGAAGAAGTGTTCATGGATTCATTGTTCATTCAGAAACTTGACAGTGGACGGTTCCCAAAACATTGAGTGTGTGTCTTTAGGCTCCTGCACCTCCTCCCTGATGGTAGCAATGAGAAGAGGACATGTCCTGGGTGATGGGGTCCTTAGTGATGGATGCTGCCTTTTTGAGGTATCGTCTTTTGAAGGTGCCCTTAATGCTGGGGAGGCTAGTGCGCATAGAAACATAGAAACATAGAAAATAGGTGCAGGAGTAGGCCATTCGGCCCTTCGAGCCTGCACCGCCATTCAGTATGATCATGGCTGATCATCCAACTCAGAACCCTGTACCAGCCTTCCCTCCATACCCCCTGATCCCTTTAGCCACAAGGGCCATATCTAACTCCCTCTTAAATATAGCCAATGAACTGGCCTCAAATGTTTCCTGTGGCAGAGAATTCCACAGATTCACCACTCTCTGTGTGAAGAAGTTTTTCCTAATCTCGGTCCTAAAAGGCTTCCCCTTTATCCTCAAACTGTGACCCCTCGTTCTGGACTTCCCCAACATCGGGAACAATCTTCCTGCATCTAGCCTGTCCAATCCCTTTAGGATTTTATACGATTCAATCAGATCCCCCCTCAATCTTCTAAATTCCAACGAGTATAAGCCTAGTTCATCCAGTCTTTCTTCATATGAAAGTCCTGCCATCCCAGGAATCAATCTGGTGAACCTTCTTTGTACTCCCTCTATAGCAAGGATGTCTTTCCTCAGATTAGGGGACCAAAACTGCACACAACACTCCAGGTGTGGTCTCACCAAGGCCTTGTACAACTGCAGTAGTACCTCCCTGCTCCTGTACTCGAACCCTCTTGCTATGAATGCCAGCATACCATTCGCCTTTTTCACCGCCTGCTGTACCTGCATGCCCACTTTCAATGACTGGTGTATAATGACACCCAGGTCTCGTTGCACCTCCCCTTTTCCTAATCGGCCACCATTCAGATAATAATCTGTTTTCCTGTTTTTGCCACCATGATGGAGTTGGTTCAGTAGACATGGTGAACAATGCACCCAGTGTCATATCTTGCTGTGGAGTGCCTCTTTAGACCAATGTGTAACCCAGCAACACCCCTCCATCCCCATCCTGTGACGGACCGCACCCTCACCAATCTCCCCGCGTCCTCCCACGGGAACGGATGTCCACCCTCTGCCACCCCGGCGTCGCAGGAAGAATCACCAACCAACTCCCCTTATCTTCATCCCAGTTTCAGTCCACTCGGTGGCCAGACATGTGATCTAAGTAGCTTTGACCGTGGAATGATTGTTGGGCGGTTTCAGTATCTCAGAAACCACAAATCTCCTGGGATTTTTATTCATAACAGCCTAGAGTTTACAGAGAATGGTGCAAAAAAACAAGAAAACATCCAGTGAATGGCAGTTCTGTAGACAAAAATACCTGGTTAATGGGAGAGGTCAGTGGAGAATGGCCAGACTGGTTCAAGCTGACGGGAAGGTGACAGTAAGTCAGATAACCTCACAGTACAGTAGTGGTGTGCAGAAAGGCCTCTCATATTGAACCTTGAGGTGGAGGAGCTACAGCAGCAGAAAACCACGAACATACGGTCAGTGGACATTTTATTAAGTACAGGAGGTAGCCAAGTAGTTAAGGCATTGGACTAGCGACCTGAAGGTTGTGAGGTTGAGCCCCAGCCGAGGGAATGTGTTGTGTCCTTGAGCAAGGCACTTAACCACACATTGCTCTGCGACGACACCGGTGCCAAGCTGTATGGGTCCTAATGCCCTTCCCTTGGACAACACTGGTGTCATGGAGAGGGGAGACTTGCAGCATGGGCAACTGCTGGTCTTCCATACAACCTTGCCCAGGCCTGCGCCCTGGAGAGTGAGAGCAGATCCATGGTCTCGCAAGACTAACGGATGCCTTTTATGGAGGTGGCCCCTGAGTGTAGCTGCTGAATAGCCACAGCCATGTGTACGAGGAGGTCCCTGCTGCATCCAGGCAGCCTCAGAGTTGACTTATAGATGCAGGAAAACAGACACCAATGGGATCACCGCACAGCACAGGAGTCAGCGAATTCAATCACCTAAAGGGGAACTTGGGTTCCAACCGAAGTTTCACATCCGCAGAATGACCTAGAGACGTCTGTGCCAGCGGAAGTGGTCTCCAGAGAGCAGAGAGCTTCTCTGATTCACTAGGGAAGGTACTACAACAAGACGGAAGATTGTTTAAAGCAATTTCTAGTTCACAAGTGTAAAGGGGAATGGATGAATTGTTACTCTGGGTCCAACACAGTACAAAAGAAGACAATAATAAAAGAAACAGAATAAATATAAATTCAGAAAATAGCTTATATACTCTGATTGATTTATGTCCATAGAGTGGCGGTGGTGTAGTGGCATCAGCATTGGACTTCGGGGCAGATGGTCCTGAGTTCGAATCCGGCCAGGTCCCAACCCGGCAGCATCAGTACCTGTGTGGAAGAAAGGGCTGGCAATCTACTTCTGTATCTTGCCATGAAAACCCTACGGACAACTGCCCATAACTCACAACAGAGTGACTCCGAGGCACAGGAGGGTCTGTACATATGGAAATGATAAAGTAGTGGTGTGTGGAGGGGTGGGTTAGTGGGTGGAGGTGTTGATCAACCTCACTGCTTGGGGAAAGGAACTGTTTTTGAGTCTGGTGGTCCTGGTGTGGAGGTGTGGAGGCAGGCAATAGTACCATGCTTCAGTACATTAACGTTGGGGATGGAGGCAAATACAATACAGAGTGGTTTGTACCTCCAGAGAGGAGGGAGTTACTGATTCACCAGAGAAGGTGCTACAACAACTTGCATTTATGTAGTGCCTTCTCTCAGTATGTCAGGAGGCCCAAGCTTCAGTCACAGGATTTAAACTGGGGCGTAGAACAGGAAGGAGAGGCATGTGACTATGCTGGTAAAATGATTTGTTATTGTCACATGTACTGAGGGACAGAAAAAAACCTTTGTTTTGCATATCATCCACACAGATCACTACATTACACAGTATGTTGAGGCAGTGAACTTCGTTCAAGAGCCGCGAAGTAATGTTGCAGCTCTATAAGACC
Organism: Mobula hypostoma; assembly: GCF_963921235.1. NCBI lineage: Eukaryota > Metazoa > Chordata > Chondrichthyes > Myliobatiformes > Myliobatidae > Mobula > Mobula hypostoma. The sequence goes on along the minus strand of NC_086103.1, from coordinate 13,504,346 downwards.
TTGGTTAGATCACACTTAGAATATTGTGTTCAGTTTTGTCCATCTCATTTTAGGAAGGATGTGAAAACTTTAGAGAGGGTGCAGAGGAGATTTACCAGGTTGCTGCCTGGATTAGAGAGCGTCTTATGAGGACAGGTTGAGTGAGGTAGGGCTTTTCTCCCTGGAGTGAAGGAGGATGAGAGCTGACTTGATAGAGGTGTACAAGACGATAAGAGGCACAGATAGAGTGGATAGCCAGAGACTTTTTCCGGGGTGGAAATATCTCATGGAGGGAGCATAATTGTAAAGTGTTTGGAGGAAAGTACAGGGGAGACGTTAGAGGTAGGTTTTTCACACAGAGTGGTGGGTGTATGGAATGCCATGCCAGGGTTGTTGTCGAGGCAGATACGTTAGGGACATTTAAGAGACTCTTAGATGTGCACACGGATGATAGAAAAACGGAGGGCTATGTGGACGGGAAGGGTTAGATTGATCTCGGAGCAAGTTAAAAGGTTGGCCCAACGTTGTGACCAAAGTGTCTTACTGTATTGTTCTGTGCTCTATGCTCTAAAAGGTAAAACAACAACAGAATGCAGAATAAAGTGTCACAGTTACAGAGAAAGTGCAGTGCAGGCAGACAATAAGGTGCAAGGTCATAACGAGGTAGATTGTGAGGTCAAAACTTCATCTTATTGTAAGAGGGAACCATTCAATAGTGTTAATACAGCGGGGTAAAAGCTGTCCTTGACCCTGGTGGGACGAGCTTTCAGATTTTTGTATCTTCTGCCCGACGGGAGAGGGGAGAAGAGAGAATTTCTGGGGTGGGTGGACTACTTTACTTTTTGAGAGTCTCAGCCACTTCCTCTGACAGCTCGTTTCATACACTGACCACTTTCTGGGGGAAAAGCTTGCCCCTCAGGTTCCCAGTAAATCAGTTGCCTCTGACCCAAAATCCTGTGCCTCTAGTTCTTTATCCACCGACCCTGGGGAAAAAACTGTGTTCATTCACCCTTTTAGATCCCTTGTGGTTTCAGTGAATTTTTATTGAAATGTATTGATTTTTTTACTCAGTGACAGAAGATGATCGAGGGGCCAATGAAGACGCTTTTGTCGATATCTTGCAATCTTACATTCTGTGCACTGAATTGTCATGGCAGGGGGGAAGAGAGGAGTGTAAGATGATGAGGCAGAGATCGAGTGGACAGGCAGAGACCTTTTCCCAGGGCGGAAATAGCTGATACCAGGGGACATAATTTTAAGGTGATTGGAGGAGAGTATGGGGGGGCGGTGTCAGAGGTAGGTTTTTCACACAGAGAGTGGTGGGTGTGAGGAACGTGCTGCCAAAGGTGGAGGTAGAGGCAGATACATTAAGGACTGATGAAGGGTCTCGGCCTGAAGACACACCTTCAACATTTTAGGAACATCTGCTTCCTCTCTGCCATCAGATTTCTGAATGGACAATGAGCCCATGAACACTACCTTACTACTTTTTCTCTTTTCCTCTCAGTTTTGCACTATTTATATATATATTATTGTAATTTATAGTTTTGTCCTGAAGAAGGGTGTCAGCCCGAAATGTCGAACATCTACTCTTTTCCATGGATGCTGCCTGGCCTGCTGAGTTCCTCCAGCGTTTGTGTGCGTTACCATATACTCACCACCCTCTGGGAAAAACAAGTTGACCCTCAAGTCTCACTTAAATCTCTCTCATCTCACCTTAAACCTATGCCCTCCAGTACTGAATTCCCCAACCCTTGGACCAAGTCTGTGTGCACTCATGCTATCTATGTCTCTCATAAATTTAACTGAAACTTTATTGAATGTTTCTTATTGAATGACAAGTTCAAAGTTCAAAATACATTTATTA